>NC_050189.1:4333819-4933819 GCF_008315115.2 Sander lucioperca
AATTAATTTGAAAATGTGTTAGTCCTGCTTCATTGCCTTATCTTGAGGCCCAGTCTTGAAAAGAGTCTTTTACTACCTTTTGTTATTTTATTTGTATTTGTCCTTATATGTTATATATTCCCAAATAAATGTGTTTTATTTAAATGATTACCAAGTGGGGCATGGTAGCATTAAAAAAATTATACATATTGCACAGAGAGTAGAAGGAGCAGGGGTTAACACGGGCCCAGCAGCTAATTTTTTTTTTTTTTGCCCCAGGGCTCCCTAGCAGGTCAATCCAGCCATGTAAATTACAAATCACTGGTGTGGTGAGGCCTGAATTCACTGATGTCCAGAGGCTAGATACATACTTTCCGTTGGGATTCGGTCTCACAGCCTTTTTTTAGTCCGGCAATAAATGTGTGTAATACATGTGTGTATTACACACATGCAGGCAACACACACAAGATTTTTTTGGGACACTAAAAATATAATAGACTGTTAATGTCTATTGCAGGATTAAACTCACTGATGTGACTAACAAAAAGGCACACAAGTAAAGAGTAACACTGGGAAATGTTGCATTGATTTTTATTTTTTCTTTCACCAAGTAGGGCTGGGCAATAAATCGATTTTATCGATTAACTCGAATGTGTAGTTAACGTCGATTTGTTTAAATGAAAATCGATTTTCTCCTTAACATCCGCCGACGCTCCCCTCTGGGCTCCCATAGCTCCGAATGGGCTCAGCCCTCGCCCCGCGCGTTTGCCATAGAGATACACAAACAACATGGCAGCGACAGGGACTAACATTAATTCTTTTCTTAACTAGTCGTTTCATTACTTACTTAACCGTAATCTCCACCGAAATGACCGGCAGCTCGCACGGAGCTCCTCTTCGACGTTTGTTTCTACCGCTAGTTACTACGAAGGAGCTTGCTACAGGTATGCTACATTCAAGAGACCATGGGATGTTAATGTACGTTACTCAGCAACAGGTGAAAATAGGGGCAATAATGTTAAAATGATTTGAACTTTTAGCGAGGAACGAGAAGTGAATTACCTGTATGTGTGAAAACAGCTTTATCTCACGCATCCGTTTGTTTGTTGTTGAATATATAGCCCCCCCCCCCTCCCCCTCCATCCAAAAAAAGGGAAAACACTCAAACCAATTTATATTTCCACAAAATTGGCATGAATAATCATAATGGTATACATGCCCCATGTGTGTGTGTGTGAGTCAAAATAAAGTAAAAACTTGTTTTGAACAATTTCTTTGTCATCTGCAGATTGATTTTAAGTAGGGGGAGAAAAAATCGATTTAAATCTTAAATCGGATTTTTTTGGAAAAAATCTGGGATTTTATTTTTAGGTCATATCGCCCAGCCCTATCACCAAGGCCCTCCCTGCTTGTGTCTTAGGTGTCTTATGTTATGTCAACCATGACAATATCTGATTATATCCTTTCTTTATAAGTCACATGTAGATATCTGGGATTCTGATTTTCTACTATTTACATTCAGTACTGAATTACATCTTTATCCCCCGTGGAAGGGGAAAAAGGTCAGACTTTTGCACACTTTCATCAGCAGTGTGAACAGCCATTAGTTACTCAGGTCTCCCTGGGCCTCCTGATCCACTCTCAGTCTGCATCGTTTGCCGCTGACCAGGGCATGAAGTTAACTTTTTTGACCACCAGCCAGTTATTTTTTTGCCTCATAAAGGTGAAAAACAGGAATGGCTGTGTCTCTATGATCCTATCCTGTCCTATTGATGGTAGCCTACTCGTGGACATTGCGCCGTCATCACGTGCTGTAGTAGGGGGGCCTGCCTTGATAATCCTGCATAGGGGCTCGGTGTTGGCTCGTTACGCCGCTGCATATAAGAGATGAGATGACAAAATCAGGAGTAGCCTACGCGCACCACAACAGCAACAAAACACTGGTGAATGCGCACCATAACACATGAATTTTTTTTGTATAGTTCTTAAAAATAAAAAAATAAATAAAAAGGAAACTTGTTTTGGGAAGAATAATAATTATTACTATTAATTAATTACTCTGGGCTGAGATTAGGAACCTTACCAAAAAGGCTCAGGATGCTGCAAATGTTGGTATAATATGAAAATGGCTGGTGGATTTAAGACACAAAATAATAATTTATTGAATGAATCAAATATGAACATATCTGTCATTATCAGTGGCTTGTTGATCTTTACATTGTTAGTTAATTTCCTATCCTGGCCTGGGACACACATTCATAGAGTTTAATAAAGTACTTATTGGACTTTAACTTATCATTAAGTTACACACACACACACACACACAGTGTGCGTGTGCGTGCGTGCGTGCGCCAGAAACGGAGCAGCCCCGCCCGCTGCAGAAAGCCGACAGATTCAAACCGCAATCAGCAGCAAACTCATTACAGCGTACATTGATGTTAAAATGTATACAGGTTGGCAGGACGTTCTGAAATGTTTTGCATGGTCTTTCGCTGTACGTTTTGTTGGTTAATGTGAGATGTTCGAGCCACACATGTCTCTTCTTCATATCAGAAACAAGGAAATGAATTTGACCCGTTCTCACTCCCGCTTGGTCAGTGGCTGCACGTGGGACTGCTGGGATTGTGTGAGTAATGAAAATGCGATAGGGGGCCCCGGCTGTCAATCAATGTCTTCCAGTGATGCGGGCCCCTGATTGGACCAGGCCCGTAAGCAACCGTGTACCCTGCTTACCGATAGTTAAGCGTCTGAATCACTCAATTCTCATTGGCTACCCGCCAATGTGGCAGGTAGATTGACAGTGTTACCCGCCAATTGCAAAATTCACCCGCATTTGGCGGGTGGTCGGGTGTTAATTCCATGCCCTGCCGCTGACGCATACATCCAAATGTGCACGTGGCTGTTTGTGTGTGTGGCGGATTGCAGGCTTTTAGCTGGATGAGCTTGCATCCCTTTCCCACAGAAATCAATTAGACCTGCCAATGCTCATCGATCTGCAAGGCACGGATCGAAGGATTAGAGATGTCATGGGGGGGGGCGTTTGCGTCTCAGTGAACCTTGACATAACTGCACATCTCTACCTTCTTCTTAGAATAGGGGCTTGTTAGCCTTTGTGGTCTCCAGGAAGCAAGCTGTGCTATTTTTAATTGAATAACAGTAAGGCGGCTACATCAGCAGAGGGCTCGAGAGATGTGTTCCCTCCTCTGTCAATCCACTTAGATGGTAAATGGTTCACACAAAAGGGTTTTGGAGGGTAAAGCTGTGAGGTGCTGCACAGTGTGACCAAAGAGAACAAATACTCTTGTATGACGAGAAATAGTGTGAAACGACAAAGACAAATAATGACAGGAAGCAATAAGATAAAGTACATATTACCTATCTCTGTGAGCAAAAGATGGCTTTATTGCATATTACTTCCTGTATCAATCCTAAAAGAAGAATAGATTAATAGCTTGTTATGTGTCGGGTAACACTGGACCGCCCAAGCATATATATATATATATATATATATATATATATATATATATAATATCTGAAATCTGTGGTGGGTGCTGTAATTGCAGTCGGTCAGTGCTTGTGACAAAGTATTGCTACGACTCAATTAATGGCCGTGCACTCATGCATGTCGCAAGTATAATGCTTTAGGTTCACTGAATGATGAGATCTATTACTCTTAAAATCAGGTTTAGTGTTCCTTTTGGGCAGCAGGTGATTTTGACCGCCAGGGTATTTACCTGACTGGCTCTGCAACAGAGCATTATGAGCGTAATGGTAGATGTGAGCGTGATTCAATGTGTGTTGGCACGTGCACATATTTGTGCACAACTGTGTGTCTACTGTTTGTGCATGAGTGCTAACGTATCTTGATTGTCAGGGTGCGAGTAGTGTTTATGAGAAATAACGCGGAAGCAAAATCCCGGCAGCGTTTAGCTAGGGCATTAATGGAGACAGAGACATTGAACCAAAATGTATTATTCAGCACTTACAGTAAAAGCACAGAGCATCTGCTCAAAGCAGTTTAAAGCCCCCGTCCAATTCCACTGCTGCTTAATATTTCACACACTCGCTGATGGGGAGGAACGTCGCTTTAGGAGCAAATAGAAGCGCCAGATATTGTGCACACATTAATGCCGTTGAAGAAGAGAGTGCTCTAAGGTCAAAGAGGTGTTGTGTTGTGTGGTGTCAGTATGAAAAAAGATTTTTGTTATAGCCTGGGATACCTTAGTGCTGAAGATATTTTCTTCTGTGTCAGAATACACTTCTCTTAGTCTGTTTATAAATGTTCTCTCATCTCTGCAAGTAGAAGACAACAGTGTGTCTTGTATTATTTCTACTTCCCTTCTATTTTGCACGCACACACACACACACACACACACACACACACACACACACACACACACACGCAGGCGGTCCATGTCTCTGTTCCCAATCTCAGAGCCCACACAAACCGACGTTGCTTTCATTCGAGCCGAGCTACAGTATTTCTATTGGATGACACAGCAGCGCCGGCAAACAGATTGCAGCGCCGGGATATATCAGATATCTCTAGGAATCTGACATTTATGGGTCTTGTTTTTCTTCCGCATTTTGCATAGAACCCATTCAGCTTTCAGTGTCCTCGCATCACCCCAGTTGGAGGTTTTGACTGAGCTGTTGCTAGATTTTGAGAAAAGCTGGTCAGAAAAAAGGACCTCATTCCATTTTGTGGCGCTGACCAATTTTTTGCCCTCAGGGGTGACTGCAGGGAACACGCACATTCCCACTTGTATTTGACTGCACATTCCCTCAGGCAGACCCATATTTACTGTGTGTGTTCCTCCACTCTCAGCATCATCGGACCTGCAAACTGTACCAACTAAAAGTTAGAGTACAGCTCTTAAGGGTTTTGCTGGAACAAGTGGTTAGCGCTTCGTTTGATTCATAATCAGGTAAGACAGCAGAATTGATGGAAAGGAATAGCTAATGAAACTGGGCCACTTTTTACTGTCTGTTCATATAAAAATACAACATTCAGGTACAGAATGGAGTTTCTAGCTAGTTTCACGTGTAAGGTAACACATGACATGTGTCATGCACAATGTGTCTCTGTCCCACAGTGGCATTGTTGCATTTAATTATAGTATTCATTGTTAGGCTATGCATGACTGCTACTTGTCTAAATGTCACTGTCATGCAAAAAACATTGGCACAACATTGTGTCATTAAAAAAAAGAATTCTGGATCAACAATGTCAAACTTTTTAGGACTTTTCCAAATTTTTCCTGTGCGATTTTAGCACAATATCCCCAGTGTAGGTTTTTGTGCATTGTTGTTTTTACACCCTCCTACCCCAAAACCCGCCGGTGGCTTTGAAAAAGCATTTTTTTCTTTAAAAGATCTCCAAAGTAAAACCACTTACCCTAGAAAGAAGCTGAAGAAAAACATTTTTTCGTTGGATTCTCAACATTTCGACCGTCTGTGAATGCGTCTTGCTAGAACCCGCCGACATTATGTAAAAAGCTCCAAACTTAAGCATAGAACATGTCCATCTTCAAAAATGTGCAAAAAAATCAACCATTTGCATGCCAAGAAGCTGTAAAATGCATAAAAGTCAACGTGTTTTTAGCTTCAAGGGGCATCCATTGTGTTTACAGTGTGATGCATAGCCATGTGAGGACAATTCATCCAATTTGCGACTTGAGACTGCCAGCCTCAGCACAGCCTAGTGTTAAACAGAGGTGGAAGAAGTATTCACATCCTTTACTGTAGTAAAAGTACTAATACCACACTGTAAAAATACTCTGTTACAGTGAAAGTCCTGCATTGAAAATGTTACTTAAGTAAAAGGATTTAAGTATCATCAGTAAGTATCATCAGTAGAATGTACCTAAAGTATTAATACTGATTTTTTTCTTTTTTCTTTTTTTTTTTAAATTTAAAAATAAAGAAAGTATCAAATAAATTTAACCTACGTTTTTCCTTTTTTATGTTTTATGCCATTATACCAGTCATATACTGCTCAAAATACATTTAATATTATACATTCTATTCCTGCTTCTGGCCATGGTTGTGCTTGTTAATTTGAGATGCAAGACTTGCAGAGAGTGACAGATGAGCTCACAGTGAAAAAAAAAAAACACTAAAAAATGGCTTAAAGAGTCATTGTTGACTTTGAGCCAGATGAGTCAGACGTACAGTAGGAATAATGAATCAGAGAAGAAAGAAAAAGGGTTGAAAGGAAAGAGTGATCTTTGTCTCAGATCTTGCATGAATGTTTGTTTTAGACCAGTTAGATATTTTAAGACCAGCCTTTTTTGTTTTTTAGAATTATTCTTTTTTTTGTTAATATTAGAGCATTACAGATAAATCAATAAAAAGTCTACTGAATGCTAACAAGTGCATTTTAGTGGTACTGAGTGTACTGAGTTCCCAAGTTCTCCAGGAATTAAATATAACAGGAAAACTTGTATCGCCTTAATAGGTCTAGTGAGCTACTCTACAGTAGGACTGTTGTGGCTTTAGACTTTTTTAGGGGCACCATTTTTGAAATCGGTTTTTGCAAGTGAACATTTATTTGTTAAACACTTCTTAAATATGATAATGATGCTGATATTTTCAGGAATGAAACTTAAAAACTTGAAACTTAAATAGTGAGAACAAATAAAATCAGTGTGTGTTTTGTCACACTTCTGAGAAAAGTCTTGTATGTAATTGCAATACTGTTTGTGTGCAACACAAACATTTAGGTCTTTGAAATGACTGTACATAAATATTTCCTGAGCTAGTATGAGATTGCTACAACAAAGTGGTTATTGAGAAATATTGACTTTTACAGTGAAGGAAATGTAGGAACACTTTGAGATCCAATACAATATTCAGATAAATAAGGGCCATTATGTGTGGCAGACTGAATGGAAAAGTGATAAAAGCCTGTGGTCTTCAAAACACTGCCAACCTCCGACTATTTCCTGACACCAGACGAAACCCAGACAAACACATACTGCTAGATATGGTATAATAATAATGAGATGAAAAAAGGCTGATTTGGTGATGGATTTGATGCGAGTATGGAAAGAGAGGGTGGAGTCCAGGATTACACCAGTGTTTCCTCTATGTTGATTTTGTAGTGGTGGCCCACCATGGCAAAATTTCTGCCACCACGGTATCAGAAATAGGGCTGTCCAAAAAATGTAGTCGCGGTTGCCTTTTAATTTATCCGTTTATGTGCGTGTACCATATTCTTCCACTGGCAGCACAGCTAACATGGCTGCTGTATTCTCATTAACGTGACAATCTGCAAGAAACAGGTTTGCTTATAAATCACTAAAATAGCAGTTTACAGCACTGTTAGATCATGTTTCATTACAGAGTTCTCTGTTGATTTGTGTTTGTCGCTTTGTGCTCGTGGTGAAAAATAATGTGAACGGAGAGCGGCGTGCCAGAAATGCATGCGCTGTGACGTAGATCCCCTTCAAGGCCAGACTAATGTTGGAAGTCCCTCTAGTGGACAAAATATGTAACAACAACCACATGCTTATAGTGGCATTGCCACTGCATAAGCCTGAATAGTGTAGTACATATTAATAACAGGCTGCATTGAGCATTATATCTTCAAATATTTTCGAATAATGGCATAGCAACCGGTGCTTTAAAATAAATAAATGTAAAAATCGAGAATCGAATCGAACCGCGACCTTTAGAATCGAAAATGTTATCGAATCCAGGATTTGGAGAATTGTGACACTCCTATTGAACAGTGACATTTTTTGCCCCATTTCTGTGTTCATCTTAGTCAACTTTAAGTCATATCTATCAACATATGGCATATGAAAATCCACAATCAAGGGAAAAGTTTTTTTTGTTTTGTTTTTGTCAATGTCAGCTTGTAGATCATCCCGATTTTTTTGTCCTCTGCTCCACTTTGATCAGAAAATTGCTTTCTTCTCCCAGCTGGAACGCTGCCAGTTGTCACCTTCCCCAATTCCCTCTAATCAACCACACCTGGCGATACACCTGGCACTCTCGTCATTAGCTCAACTCCCTGATTGCAGCGAGCTACCAGACCCCTTGTGTCTGATTCAAATCTTTTTTTTTTTTTTTTTGTTCAGCCCGGCACACACGGGATTAGATACGGTTAGAAATTAACTATATCTACAATTTGAATCCTAGCAGGGCAATGTTGCAAATCCTGTATCTTTTTGGACAAACTTGCTAATATGTTTTTTTATTTAAATGTAAACCCTGAGACGTGTGTTGTGTGGGCGCAGTTAGGAGCAAATTAACCTCAGAGCTAACACACTTACGGATCTCATTAAGACAGTTGCATGGCGACGAGGAGTCTTCGAAAGGAAATCTGCTGCGTTCCAGCTCCTTCCCACCTTCTTTTCCGAGTTGTTGCTTTTCTCTCCCTCTCTTGGATGAGACTCCTTCGGTTCCATCAGACCTGGGGAATCAGGCGACTTTACTTGAGAAAAGGTACAAGTTAACTGTTAAAGAGGCCTTGGGGAGGAGGAGGGAGAGAATAATAATTGTGGGATGCTGCTGTGTCTTAAGAGGGCTTCCCATTGAGAGAGGAGAAAAAGAAAGGCACACTCTATTTCTCACACCCCCTTGACATCCAGGAGTGAAGGAAGTATCAGAGTGAGCTTTAGGGGAAGGAGGGCAAAAGGAGGGCGAAAGGAGGGCGGAGGAAGGAGGGAGCCAGAGGCTTTATGAGTTTTGGGAGGAGAATTGTGTGCCCCGTGCCCTCATCAACCGCTCTTCTTATCCACCGGGGTCCGACGGCTCCTCTGACAAAATGAATAATTCCCCGTGTCCTCTGGCCCTGGCGGTGACCTGGCAAAGAGGCTATAATTAATGCATAGGCCAAGCTGGCTCTCGACCGTCACAGATGAGAAGGAGTAGATGCAGATTTGGATTATTAGATAATATTGTAAGAAGGACAACAACTTACATTCAGAGCTGGTTCTTTGTCTCAGTTGTACTACTTCCACAAAAAAGCCATTGTTTGGTATGCACTGCAGTAAGTGCTTGCATATGCAGACTGCGACAGTTAGTTTAACGTGCCCAATGTCACACAGATATCCAGCAATGTCAAGATTTGTATTTCTCTGTGTTTCCAATTTCATGAGACAGTGAGGCGTGACAGCAGTGACAAGAACTCCAAAGGTGCCGCACACTGCCCAGGTATTCACAGAGCAGTGCTGACTTGGCTGTTGAATTTCGCTTTTCCCCCCTTCCTATTTCACTTTTCGCAAAGCTCTCACAAATGAGATTCCACCTGTCAGCTGAGTTTGGGATGAGAGGGTGGGGGCTAATATGAAAGCCACCAAAATCATCTTCCGTTTCCATCAGTTTAGTTCTGTAATGGACAGTAGTGGAAGAACTATTCAGATCTTTTAAAAATGACTGTACCACAGTGTAGAAATACTGGGTTACAAGTAAATGTCATGCATTCAAATGTTTACTGAAGTAAAAGTACCAAAGTATTAGCATCCTTAGCATGTGTGGTTTGGATATTTCACCAAGGGGTCAATAAAGTTGTATCTTTATCTATAATAATACATCATCAGTCATTTGATAAATATACACTCACCTAAAGGATTATTAGGAACACCATACTAATACCATCGGAGGATGGGTACATGGTGGTCATAAAGTGATGGACATGGTCAGAAACAATGCTCAGGTAGGCTGTGGCATTTAAACGATACCCAATTGGTACTAAGGGGCCTAAAGTGTGCCAAGAAAACATCCCCCACACCATTACTCCACCACCAGCCTGCCCAGTGGTAACAAGGCATGACGGATCCATGTTCTCATTCTGTTTACGCCAAATTCTGACTCTACCATCTGAATGTCTCAACAGAAATTGAGACTCATCAGACCAGGCAACATTTCAGTCTTCAACTGTCCAATTTTGGTGAGCTCGTGCAAATTGTAGCCTCATTTTCCTATTTTTAGTGGAGATGAGTGGTACCCGGTAGGATCTTCTGCTGGTGTAGCCCATCCGCCTCAAGGTTGTGCGTGTTGTGGTTTCACAAATGCTTTACTGCATACCTCGGTTGGAACAAGTGGTTATTTGAGTCAAAGTTGATCTTCTATCAGCTTGAATCACTCGGCCCATTCTCCTGTGACCTCTATCATCAACAAGGCATTTTTGCCCACAGGACTGCAGCATACTGGATGTTTTTCCTTTTTCAGACCATTCTTTGTAAACCCTAGAAATGGTTGTGCGTGAAAATCCCAGTAATTGAACAGATTGTGAAATACTCAGACCAGCCCATCTGGCACCAACAACCATGCCATGCTCAAAATTGCTTAGATCACCTTTCTTTCCCATTCTGACATTCAGGTTGGAGTTCAGGTCTTGAACAGGACCACACCCCTAAATGCATTGAAGCAGCTGCCATGTGATTGGCTGATTAGTGCATTAACGAGAAATTTAACAGGTGTTCCTAATTATCCTTTAGGTGAGTGTATGTTAGATTAGTAATCTGAATCTGCAAAGTAACTAAAGCTATTAAATAAATGTAGTGGAGTAAAAACAATATTTCTCTGAATTGTAGTGGAGTAGAATGATATAGTAGCATAAAATGGAAATACTTAAGTACAAGTACCTCACAACTGTACCTAGGTTTAGTGCTTGCGTAAATGTACTTACTTTCCACCCCTGGTAATGGGTGATTGACGTAATGTGCGAAACATAATTTTAGATCTGCCCCACAAATTGTACATGCTCTTAACACACCTGCTATCAAATATTTCAAGACATTGGTTTCAGCATTCATTAGAGAAATGAAAACATCCACTTCTCAGTTTTGTATCCAGTGTAGAACCGGATGACCTTTGACCTTCCACAGTTTGACTACAAGGGTAATTCTCTCTTTCTCCGTTGTCTTGACACCAATCACCCCGCTTCTCCAACCAGCAGGTGAAAACAATCCTTTTCCTCTTCTCGATCCATTTCATTCGTTATTATGTTAATTAGATTTTCCCTCCAAAGTCAGCTTTGAATTGGGTATGTCTGCCGGTGATTAGCTTCGCTCCCATCCTCAGCTGTGAGTTGAATACAGTATCTTGGCTGCAAAACGAGCGATACAAGTGAACGTCTACAATCCCACTACTGAATTCCTCCCCCTCCTAGAAGGCTTGCCCTTGCACATGTCCTTAAATAAGAAAATCTTATTGATGTCTAAAATATAGCTGACCATATCTGCGAAGAGAGATCGGTGTTGTATTTTCCTCCAATATGTTTTCCTTTCAGCCCTCATGCATGCAAATGACGGCACATTTAAATAAATGTTGGGAAGGAAGAAAAAAAAAAAAAAAAAAAGCACTTGCTTATCTGTTCATTTAACTGTTGAACTTTGAGAGTGCAGCGGGTTTGCCCAAGAGAGTCTGGGCTATGTGATGTTTTGAAATGTATTCACTTAAATCAAATGCTGTGTTGTTGTCAATGTGAATCACAGATCATTCTACTCAATCAGAATACGTCCTTGTGTTTGTCAACTGTCCTGTCCAGTCCCGTCTTGTCAGTTCTGCTATCGTCCCGTCTCACTTCTCTCTGTTGTCTGTCCGTCACCTTTTACCGTCGCGTTTAATGTGTTATGTGTTACACTCCGTACGTGGTGCTTTAATCCCCCCTGCCCTTATATGGATCCAGGGTCTCACTAAAACAGGGTGAATGGTTACGGTAGGGCAACAGTTAATGCACTGAATGTAATTCTAAATCTGAATGTAACATACTGTGTATATAAAAATATATTGCTTTATTAAAAATAAAGTTGTCCTCCGAAGAGGGAGGTGGTGGTAGGGGAAAAAAAAATGCTGTGTTGTTTTGAAAGTTTGGAGGTATTTGAAGGGAATAAAAGATTGCTTTGTTGGTGCGTTTATCCAACCCACCTGTTCTCAAAGTTAAACAGACAGGCAGCTCTAATCATGTCACACATAGATTCAGATTCAGAGCAGCAAAAAGTCAGAGTAAAAAATCACATAACATTATTTATTATACGTTTATTTGATTCACAGCTGCTATATGGTGTTTTGACCTCGACAACCCAACTGCATTTTACCGCAAACTTGGGACTAGTTAACTTTCTAAAGCAGGCGCAATTGCTTGTTTGCTAAGAGTCGGGTCGGTGATTGTGAATGTGTGATTGTGGAAAGGTGTTCACGAGATAGATACCAACCTTTAGTGAACTTGTGAATTTCGCCAGCCGTCTTCTCTCCTTTATGGAGATAGACGCTGTGTGCACGGTGGGCTCGATGGTGTTTTAAGCCTCCAATGTCGCCTTTCAGGCAGCTAACCCTCACCTTTACACTAACGTAACTTCTTTGACATAACCATTGCCGCGCTGCCTGGAAGGCGACATTGGGGGCTAAAAACACCAAACACCGCACGGTGGGAGGAGCTGTGTGTGTGTATGTGAGCGAGACACAAGTGACAGAGAGACAGAGGACAGCAGAGAAAGGAAATGCAGAAGAACGTGTTTTAAATAGCGTTTAAAAAATAAATAAATAAATAAATAAAAAAATTTGTGGCCGGTGTTGATAGTAAGGCGCACCGTCACACATTAGTCTGTGTGGGAAACACTGTTGTCTCAGGCTGTACCACCTAGTGTCATACAGTCTCTCCCCTGAGCTAGCTGCAACAGCCTGAAGTGTGTAAAGTAAGATGTAAACAATAAGTACCCCACATCATCTCCAGACTCCATCTGTAACTTGTAAACAAAATAAGACAATCAGCTATAAAACAGAAAATACAGCATCTCTGTTCTCTGCAAAGACAAACTAAATTACCTGATTAATGCAACTTTCTCACGACGTCTCCCGGCCATTTTTCACCGCAGAAAGCTGCTCCCTGCCTGGCTGAAGCTAATATAGTTAGCCTAAAGAAACAAGGCGTCTGTCCCAACTAACGTTACGGTTCGGAGCCGTGACGCTGGAAAAGTACCACTAATCTACAACAGCAGTCTTATCCACCACTCTCTCGCCTGTACTACTGGAACTGACTGGTCCTCTAACTCTTGTGGGTCGCCACCACTCGCCATACTCGTCCTTAGTGCTGCTATCTCTGACTCATTAAAACTGCGTACATAGGCAGAGATAGGGGTGGGAATCACCAGAGGCCTTACGATACGATATCATCACGATACTTATGCCACGATACAATATTATTGCGATTTTAGACACATTGAAATATTCTGCGATATATTGCAATTTATTCAATTCAATTCAATTCAATTTTATTTATAGTATCAAATCATAACAAGAGTTATCTCGAGACACTTTACAGATAGAGTAGGTCTAGACCAAACTCTGTACTTTACGAAGCCCCAACTATTACAGTGGTTGCCTCAAGAGCAAGCATTAGCAGTAGCTATTGCGACAGTGGCAAGGAAAAACTCCCTTTTTTTTGTTAGGAAGAAACCTCGGACAGACCCAGACTCTTGGTAGGCGGTGTCTGACGGCACCAGTTGGGGGAGTGGTGAATGGTGGCAATAATAGTCATAATAAAGATAGTGAAGCAGTGATCACAATGGTAGTCATAGTAGTTCATGTCATAGTAGGGCACAGCAGGGCGTTACGGGGTGTAGTGTGGCACAGCAGCCTGGGTGGACGCGGTTGGACGCGGCAGGACGCAGTCGGACACTGCGGGGAAACGCAGAGCGTAGCAGGGTGTAGTAAGTCCATAGCGTCAGCTGCACCCAGGACCCCGGTGTAGGTGCCACCCAATTCCAAGGCGATGTTCTGGGTGAAGAAGAAGCAAAGGGACTCCGGGGAGAAAACTCCCCAGAGCTAGGTTAGTAACAGGCATTTCTGGGACTAAGATGCACACAAAAGGAGACAAGTGAAAAGAGAGAAGAGGGAGCGGCTCATTGTGTCCTTGGAAGGAGCTTCCCACAGCAGTCTAGAGTTATAATAGTATAACTAAGAGAGGCAGGCTAAAGAGAGGGGCCCTGGACCGGGCTCGTACTCTCCCCTGCCGGAACGGGCTTGTACTTCCTGCCTCCCTCTACTCTACTATGCTGCAACTCCTCACTCCCTAACTATAAGCTTTATCAAAGATGATGGTTTTCAGTTTATTCTTAAATGTGGCGACGGTGTCAGCCCCCCGAACCCAAGTTGGGAGCTGGTTCCACAGGAGAGGAGCCTGGTAGCTGAAGGCTCTGGCTCCGATTCTACTTTTAGAGACTCTAGGAACCACAAGTAGCTCTGAGTTCTGGGAGCGCAGTGCTCTAGTGGGACAATAAGGTACTAAAAGCTCTTCTATGTATGATGGTGCTTGACCATTTAGTGCTTTGTAGGTCAGGAGAAGGATTTTAAATTCAATCCTGGATTTTACAGGAAGCCAATGCAGAGAAGCTAATACAGGAGAAATGTGATCTCTTTTGTTAGTTCTTGTCAGAACACGTGCTGCAGCATTCTGGATCAGCTGGAGGGTCTTGAGGGACTTATTTGAGCAGCCTGATAGTAAAGAATTACAGTAGTCCAGCCGGGAAGTTACGAATGCATGGACTAGTTTTTCAGCATCGTTTTGAGACAGGATGTTCCTGATTTTGGCAATGTTACGAAGATGGAAAAAGGCTGTTCTTGAGGTTTGTTTTAAGTGGGCGTTAAAGGATAGATCCTGGTCAAAAATGACTCCTAGATTTCTGACAGTAGTGCTGGAGGCCAGGGCAATACCATCTAGGGTAGCTATATATTTAGATAATGAAGTTCGGTGGTGCTTGGGTCCCAGCACAATAACTTCCGTTTTGTTTGAGTTCAACATCAGAAAATTGTGGGTCATCCAGGATTTTATATCTTTAATGCACGCTTGAAGTTTAGCTAACTGACCGCTTTCGTCTGGCTTGATTGACAGATATAATTGGGTGTCGTCTGCGTAACAGTGAAAGTTAATTGAGTGTTTCCTAATAATATTGCCTAGAGGAAGCATATATAAAGAGAATAGAATTGGTCCAAGCACTGAGCCTTGAGGAACGCCATGGCTAACTTTAGCGTATTTGGATGGTTTATCGTTAATATTAACAAATTGGGATCGCTCAGAAAAATAGGACTTAAACCAGCTTAGTGCGATTCCTTTAATGCCAACTAAATGTTCCAGTCTCTGTAAGAGGATGGTATGGTCAATAGTGTCGAATGCAGCACTAAGATCTAATAAGACAAGTACGGAGACAAGTCCTTTGTCAGCAGCAGTTAGAAGGTCGTTAGTGATTTTCACCAGTGCCGTCTCTGTGCTATGATGCATTCTAAATCCTGACTGAAAGTCTTCAAATAGACTATTTCTATGCAGAAAGTCACACAATTGATTAGCGACTACCTTCTCAAGGATTTTGGAGAGAAACGGGAGGTTAGATATAGGTCTATAGTTGGCTAAGACCTCAGGGTCGAGGGTGGGTTTTTTCAGAATAGGTTTTATCACAGCTACTTTAAAAGACTGCGGTACGTGACCCGTTAATAAGGACATATTGATCGTATCTAGTAATGTGATGTTGACCACGGGTAGTGCTTCTTTAAGTAGCTTCGTTGGAATGGGGTCTAAGAGACAGGTAGTTGGCTTAGCTGAAGAGACCCTTAACATTAATTGTTGGAGGTCTAAAGGATAAAAGCCGTCTAAATAAGTATCAGGTCTTATCGTTCTCTCTAGCCCTCCTGCGCCCAATGGTGAGTCGTTGGAAGCTGTGGGCAGAAGGTGATGAATTTTTTCTCTAATTGTTATAATTTTATCATTAAAAAAGGTCATGAAGTCATCACTGCTCAGAGCTATAGGAATAGGTGGCTCAATAGAGCTGTGACTATCTGTCAGCCTGGCTACAGTGCTGAAAAGAAACCTTGGGTTGTTCTTATTTTCTTCTATTAGTGTTGAGTAATAGTCTGATCTGGCATTTCTGAGGGCCCTCCTATAATTTTTTAGACTATCTTGCCAATCCACACGAGATTCTTCCAGTTTGGTGGAACGCCATTTACTTTCAAGTTTTCGTGAGATTTGTTTTAATTTGCGAGTATTATTGCCTTTCCCAACTTCAAATTTTTCCCAATTTCAAATGATGTCCCCAAAAGGAAACTTTGTCAACATCTGTTTTACCTAAAATGATACATTTCTCTGTTTGTTCATCTCACTTCAATTGTATTGCTGCAAAATGGGATTGTCAAGCAGACAAACTGACCAACACATATATAATAAAAGATCGATACTTGGCGTCTGTGTATCGATACAGTATTGCCACGGAAAATATTGCGATACTATGCTGTATCGATTTTTTCCCCCCACCCCTAGGCAGAGATCTGCTACATAGGCAGCGCGCCCATCAGCTTCAGAGCTAAGGCGGGGCTACAGATTAGGTGTCCCTAAAGAACCTGCGTATATAACTGTAGTTCCGCATTACATTAGTTCCACATTACGTTAATTAATTTGCACGCAAGTTTTATTTATTTTTATACCGTGTATTCTCCGTGTAAATTCATGCACCGAACCATGACGCCCGTACCGTTTCGGTTCAGTACGAATACATGTACCGTTCCACCCCTAGTGGATAGACAGAAAAAGTGAGAGATGGGGGATGACACGCAGTATGGGCCGCAGGTCGGACTCAAACCCGGGCTGCTGCAAAGGACTCAGCCTACATGGGGCGCACGCTCTTACTGGGTGAGCTAGAGGTTGCCTCTGCTGCTGCTGCTTTGATTTTAGCCCTTCTTTTTAACATTTAATTATAATGTAAACACTAAATCCACTTTTATAAGTAACTTATTATAGATACAATCACATTATTACTAGTGCTGTCAGTTAAACGCGTTATTAACGGCGTCAATTTTTTTATAGCGAGATTAACGTTCTTTTTGGCAAACTTTGTAGTTTTTTTCACATGCTGTTGCAACAACTAGTAACGTTAGAAAAACAACAACACCGGATCTAGCTAGACCGGAAACAAAACGACAGCCACGCTGCACACACTTGTTTGGGCTTGCGAGCCGGCCAAAGAGTAGCAGGCTAATGTTACGTTTTGAGTGGATGGCGAGCGCAAGACGCCGAAATGGATGCCAGTAAGATTCTGAATGGAAAGTTTACTTTTAAAAAGTTGTCGAGGGGGACAGCAGTTTCATGCATACACAGCCTGTATGACATGGAGAAAGCAGCCCAACTGGAACTGCTGCAAAGTGCTGCAAACGCTGTCTCATTAACCGGTGATCACTGGACGTCAGTGAGTAATCAACATTATTTAGAAGTTACTGCACACTATATTGACTATGTATATCAGCATACGGTTTTAGGACTGTGTTGTTTGCATTGTTTTTTTGACTGTTTTTGTCATTTGGGACATTGTCCACCACCTTTCTGTCCAGGAGAATTGTTACATTCCTTATTAGAAAAACGTAAACGTTACAAATGTCCTGCTGTGGCATCCGGTTTTTGGACCATTTTGTTTGTACTGTATAAGCAAAATGTTAGTGTTACATCTCAGTTAGGTTAGGTACTTCCTTTCCTTGCATTCATTTGATTCCCAATTAAGATACACTGGTAAGAAGGGCTGTCCATTGTTAATATGTACTTAAAAACAGTTCTGAAATGCAAAATAATAGAATTTTATTCATGTGATAAAACATGCGATTAATCGTGATTAACCATATAAATTTGCCTGAGACACCAACCCCCTGAACTGTAAGGCAACATCACAAAGTAGTGGTAGAAATACTATTATTGGTAGGAGGTACGAGGTTTGTTCAAGCTGATACCGGGTGTTAGGTTCTCTTGTCCAACTTTATCGAAATGTGCAATACTTAATCGCTGGAGTACCCCCCCCCCCCCCCTCCCCCTTCTATGAGCCAAACAGAGAACCTGCAGAAGACTTGTGTTCCTAAAATCTTTGATTTGAATTTGCTAATATAAAGGGACATCTAGTGATAAGCTCTTACCCTTACTTTGTCCTCTTTATGCTGCCGAGTTAAGATAGACGGGTGTATGGCTACGGACGTTGCGTTATTGCTCCACCACTCACTGACAGCCCAGATGCTAGAAAGCTGTCAAACTTGGCCTGATCCTGGTTTGGGGTTAATTAAACTTACAAACCCTGCGGCGATGACGGGCTTCCAAGGCCTGGACTGAAGAGGACATAAGCTTGAGGTCAGCAGGACCTTGTTAGGTGGAGCACAGGCTTGACATAACGGCGATGGGAAATGGTTTGTAAGGTTCAGAGAAGGGGCAGAACGAGTAGGCCCCAGCTGCACTCTGGGAAGGTGAAAAACGACACGGCTTTCAGCGAAGGCGTGGGAGTGTGGTTGATCCAGCCGACAAGCAGGTAGTGTCGCGAGACAGATGATTGCCAGCAACCCCCGTCCTTTCAAGCTGAATGTCGTTGAGAGAAGCATGTTGGATGAGCAGCTGTACAGGAGCTTTCTGCTTCCTGCCAGCTTGTTCAGCAAGGTGACCTTAAACTAGTTTGGCGGTGGTCCCAAGGCCCAAGCTGTGAATCTCACAGGAGGGTTTAGTGGCAACAGAAATCACTCTGCCACTCTTGCCAGCAATTATGAGAGCCACGTCTGTGAACTCACCACACTTTTTACTGTCCACGGCCTCTCAGCGAAAATGAAACAATACACCAGAATGACAGTGAGAAATTACACCTTGGGTTTAATCTTCGTTTTGGCTGGCGGAGGATATCGCTAGCATCTACAGTATGTTTTATGCCTTCCCAGGCCATTCCAGGCCGGAAATAAATCATCTTCAACCAAATGACAGGTGTCTGCAATTTCAAGTGTCGTGGAAACAAATAAGCCAATTTTAACAATTATGTAGCTGTTAAAATGTTTAAATGGCTTTGTTTGACGCACAACCTCCGTGCATCGAATTAACACCTGTGGCAGATGTTGCAATTGTGTGATTTTCTCACCTGAAGATCAAAAGGGGCTTCACTCCCAAGTCGTCTCATTAGCACCCAGTACAGGAATAGGGGTATAAAGTGACATACTGTGTAGTGGCAGCCATTATCATAAGCTAATAGGTCTCTTATGACATTTCCTTGTAACTTCAGGCATTGAGCCATAACTACTGCGAGAATGAGGACTTAAAAGTGAGCCTTTGGGACCCGGAGCCAATCAGTGCGTCTCTATGCATCAAGGACCCCTGTCTCAAGGGTGCTCTATTTTTCGCCAACAGAAACGTCTTTGTGTTCCAAGTCTCACTTAACACAGTGCATATCTTACATTTCCTGGGAAGACTCCCTACAGTAACTGCAGTTAGTTAAAGTTGGGTATTCTGAGGTTATTTCATTATCACTTTGGGCTATATTTTCTGTCTGTGTGTGTGTGCAATTGTAGACGTTTTAGTACCAAAAGTTCTAATAAGAATGTATATGTGCAGGATATCGACTAATACTATTTTTTCTGCATGTAGTGCCACATATGTATGATGTTCGAAACTGACAACATTTATTTAAAGGTTATATTATGCTTCTACACAATTAATAGTAACAATGAACATCTAAACTAAATTCAGGCCAACAGAGACAGGGAGTCTGTTATAAGGGTAACATACAACTGGTCGATAATGAGGTTTCTCCTATCCCTGGGTGGGCTTGAACCACCATCCTTTTGTTTAACAGCCGAATGTGCTAACAACCCTGGTGAGTGTGGCCTAGATCTTCTAGCCCCACCCTCCTGCATTTGCTATTGACTTATACTGTAGAAGTTGGGCTGGCTTATCATATAATATAAACATATAGAAATTGAAAGTGTTGCATGGAGAAAATGGATAAATGATTCAATACGTGCCATGCCACTTTTCGAACATTAGTCGAACATTCACTCTGTTTTAGCTCTGTTTTTGGTCTCTGCCAACTCCTGAGGAAAATCTCTGGCTCCTTAGCTGCTAAATTCTCCTTTATGTTCATCAGCTAGTCTGTCATAGCTAGTCATAGCCCTTAATCTATGTTAATATTAAAAGCCTGATAAATGTGAGAAGGGCCTCAAATGGGAGTTGGGGTGATTAATACTGGTTTATTTATGGCAGTCATATTCTGTGGTGTCTGAAATATTGTCCCGCATAGATCACAGCAGCTAGAGAAAAAAAGCAGGGCAACTGATGCAGTAACTTCAGGAGGTGTGTGTTTGTGTGTGTTTTTTTTTTTTCTTCAATTTATCCTTTTTACGTGAACCACTTTAGCTGAAGAAGAGGGACTATCAACAACATTCATGCGTATTGTGAAAGTAAATGTAAAAGCGCAGCGCTTCAGGCTTCAGTTGACCTCTTTGTGTCTGAGGCGATCACTGGAAGTTGCCTAGAGCGCTGTGCAGGAGTCTCATCATCTGCACAGCGCTTCTGTGAAAACATCTGTGCGAGAAAAGATCCATCCCTCCGTTGTCATCCAGCTTTCTTCCCTCTGCTTCCCTGTCTCTCTCCATCTTACCTTTGGCATATACCAGGGGTGTCAAACTCATTTTAGTTCATGGGCCACCTACCCCTAATTTGATCTCAAGTGTGCCAGACCAGTAAACCACTCCAGAAAGATCAGAAACTTTATCTGCCACAGAGTTTCTTGTCAGCTTGATGTTGGCAAAAAAGTTGCTTCTGCTACGACAGCGTTGTAAGGCCGTTGTAGGAAAAAAAATTATGTTACGGACCCGGGAGAAAGGGGTAATATTCCGAGAAAAAACTAAAATTAAAGTTGTAAATTTATGGAAAAAGAACTCTGATATTCTCTGAGATTTAAGTGGTAAATTTAGAATTGGAATTAATTACTTCTCTGCAATTTTCACACATTGCAAAGTCATCCAGTGGGCCTGATTGGACCCTTTGGTGGGCCCGTTCTAGCCCACGGGCCGTATGTTTGACACCCCTGGAATATGATGTAGCCTCCGCTATGGAATTACAGGAATCCGAGGTGATATGTCAGATAGGGCTGATTCCTTACTGTTGTGGCTCAGGTCAACCAATCTGGTCTTCCATCCACTCTGACAAAGAAAACTTAGTAGAGAGGGTAAATCTGAAAATGCCAGTCTTGTGTGTTATAATGTGGATGGGGGAAATGTAGCTTTTTTTTTGAGAATGGTGACACAGGCTGGCAAATAATTAGTTTGGTTGGCAAACATTCTTTTTGCTTTCAAACAAAATGAGGAGTAATAAGAAGGGATTTCACTGCTAATATTTGGTATTTCAGTAAGGGTGGCAAACCTTTAGAAAACAATCTGAAAAATCTTGTTTAGACAGACCCTGTTTAAATGCATCTACATGAGGATTGACATGACCTTAGGAAAAGTCTTTATTTTAGGTTTTTCAATATAGAACGGACACTCGGAGTACTTCATTTAAAGGACAATTCCGGCGCAAAATGAACCTAGGGGTTAATAACAGATGTGTACCCACTCGATCGTTCTCTGGGACATATTTAATGCTAATCAAATGTGTTTGTAGCTTGAAAGACGCTAGCGCGGACCGCTGATTAGCTTACAACGCTAGTATTCGGGGCACAGGGAACGTAAAAACAAATTGCTATTTTGTACCACTAAAAAGGCTCAAAATATCACCAAACTTCAACGGTAGCATAATGAGGGTCCACAAATGTTAACCGAAGCATTGAGAACTTTGGAGGTGTACAGACACTCGCGTTCACGTTTACATGCGGCCGCCGTCTTGAAAACCAGTCATGACTTACAGCTGGCGATGCAAACTAAAATCAAAAGCAATTTGCTCAATATATCTGAGATAATCACATTGATGTAAAACCTAACTTGTCTAGTGTACTTACTCGGATAACTGTCCATCTGGTCCCTCCGGTCTGGGTCGCCGTCTCCAATTTATTTTCGGGACGTGTAAAAAAGTTTCAAGTCCAGCCCTGTTTATCAGAGAGGGGGAATCTTCAGACTGTACAAAACACTGCGTGGGTGTCACGACGCAACAGGTCCCACTCCGTGCAACACAGACACTCCTGTTGGGTGGCCATAGCTTCACAATGTCCGCAGGTACACCACCAGTTTCCCGAAGTACGAGGCTGTGTTGCGGCATCTCTCTCTCTCTCTCTCTCTCTCTCTCTCTCTCTCGTAGCCCTTTCACGGAGCTCCCGCAGCTCTATGTTCAATAAACTGTCTGTACACTTACAAAGTTCTCAATGCTTCGGTTAACATTTGTGGACCCTCATTATGCTATCGTTGAAGTTTGGTGATATTTTGAGCCTTTTTAGTTGTATAAATAGCAATTTGTTGTTACTTTCCCTGTGCCCCGAATACTATTGCGTTGTAAGCTAATCAGTGGTCCGCGCTAGCTTCTTTCAAGCTACAAACCCATTCGATTAGCATGAAAATATGTCCCAGAGAACGATCGAGTGGGTACACATCTATTTATTAACCCCTAAGTTTGTTTTGCGCCGGAGTTGTCCTTTAAGCAACTCAGCCACAATTATCTTCACCGATATATGGAGAAAAACAAATCGTAGGACTTCATCATTGCTAGTAAAGTAAAACACATACATACATACATACAAACACAACGCTGTGGACAAAACAAGACATTTGAGGACGTCATCTCGGGCTTTGGAAAACACCAATCAACATTTTTCACCATTTTCTGACATTTTGTAGACCAAATCCATTAATCGAGAAAATAACCGACAGATTAATTGAAAATGAAAATAATCAGTAGTTGCAGCCCTAAATAATGATAATACGTTTTATTTATGTAGCGCTTTTCACAATACTTTACAGACACTTTACAGAGTTTAAAAAAAGAAAACCACAGACTAAAAATACACACATTATTTAAACATTAAAGGCAGTTCTAAAAAGGTGAGTTTTTAGTTGTGATTTGAACGTGGACAGAGTGGTGCAGTCTGGGATGTGTTTGGGAGAGATTTCAAGAGAGGGGGGACAGCTATGGAGAAGGCTCTGTCGCCCCAGGTCCGGCACGTGGTCCTGAGTGGTGGAGACAGGAGGTTAGCATCAGGGGAAGTGGAGGCTGTGGGAAGGAGTGTGGTGGTGGAGTACGGAGGGCTTTCTGAGAGAGGAGGAGGACTTTGAATTGGATCCGTTGTGGAACAGGAAGCCCGCGAAGGTTCTGGAGGACAGGAGTGACGTGATCACAGGAGCGTGAATGGGTGAGCAGACAAGCAGCAGAGTTCTGGATGTACTGGAGTTTATTTAGGACTTTGGATGATACACCGTAAAGATGTGATGAAGGCATGGATTCAAGTTTCGGCAGCAGAGAAGGAGAGTGATGGGCGGAGACAAGCGGTGTTTTTTTAAGGTGAAAAAAAAGGCTCTTGCGCCAAATGCTTGCTCCTGGGAAACTGTTGGGTCTTTTTAAGTTATAGAGTGTGGTCTAGACCTACTCTGTCTGTAAAGTGTCTTGAAGATAACTCTTGTTATGACTTGATACTATAAATAAAATTGAATTGAAAAATTCTGATTAGGACTGGGCACTGAATTCAATACTTTTTAGGCACCGACTGAATTGCCTCTAAAGTATCGAGTATCGAAAATTGCCTCGTCATTCAAAACCCATTTCCAATACCTAAGGAGTAAATCACATCAGTGTCAGTGTTAGGAACCGGTATCGGCATTTTTGAACTATACCCAGCCCTAGTTCTGGTGATTTGTTTGACACGTTGTTTGAAGGAGAGTCTTGTTCTTAATAGAGAACCTCAACCTTTCTAAGTGCAACCCATTCATTCACTCTCTTATCCACAGATCATATGTTGGTGACTTCCACATTAACTAAACACACTGCTTTTAATGTGGATGTGAAACAAGAATAAAAGAAAAACAGGGAAGTATGGAAGTGGCAAACTTTTATGACATGATATGACACCCGACAATACCAGCTGTTACACCAAGAAGAAGAAGTTGAAGAAGAACTTGAAGTAAAGTGCAAGTTCATTAGTGTGAAAGAAAACTGAAGGAAAATTTAACAATTCACTTGTTAAAAAAAGAGATCTACCACCTCTGCAGTTAATTCTTATCTCTCAGGTTTTCTTTCAGGTGTGATCTTAATTTTATGAATATAAAACAATTGGAAGAACATTACAATTCCCTGTTCAGCTTGACAGACGTAAGCAGAGAGCTGGAAAGTGATAATGCGTTTGCACCTTGTTCTTGTTAGTGAAAGTAGAACTGCAGCGAAGCCTTTTCTATATTCGGACCGTATGCAAATAGACAGAGGGAGAAGTAAAAGTAGGTAAACTCCTAAGAAAGAGATCGACAAAGACAAAAAACAGACAAAAAGTTTAAATAATTCTGTTATTAAAGACAAGAAAGACAAGAAGCGAAATAGTAGTCCATTTAATCATGATACAGTAGATGCACACATACAAATGAAACACATACGCAGCAATGCGTATTGTAAATCACTTTGTTTTTATTTCACAAAGTATTTTTTATATATTTTAAATATAGTACTGTAGGGTCAAAGTTTGCTACTTCCATACTTCCCCTGTTTTTCTTTTATTCTTGTTTACCTTCCAATTTCTTATTCTTTTATAAAGGACAACACACATTAATCAGCATTTCTATAAATGTGCCAGTGTTAGCCAGCCGGCTCATTTTCAACTGTAGTCCTTTGGCCAGATGATTTTAGACCAGAGCAGCAGGAAACGGCAAGACATTAGTACAATTATAATAATTGAAAGCACTGTGTGAGGATAATTGACTTTACATTGCCTTAAGTAACAATACCACACAATTTGAAAACACAGGCTCAGATCGTGTCAAGCACAAACCAAAATCAGATTCAATTTATTACGTAAACATGCCGACCTTGTGAATCATACAAACTGCAACTGTCTTAGAGTGGTGACCGGGCCGCATTTTTCTGTCCGAGCCTGGTCCGCGTCCGAGACAGCCGACACAGTTAAAATCTCTTTTTTTTTTTTTTCTAATACAAATGACACATGTACATGTAGCCTAATATGTTTCGTTGTCACAGCTACATAAACAAATTTCCGCACACAGGAAGTTGGATGTTAGGGTAATATTTAAAATGTATTTTAATCACAAAAACGAACCTTTGCATCAAGTGAAACAGGCCCATTGGCTACCTACATAATAAGCTCTTTTAAATTTAAAATGTTCAATGCCTTATCGTGCCGATGTGACCGAGCCCGACCCGAACCTGAACATCATTTCTAAATATCTGTCCAAACCCCGGCCTGGCCCGTCGGATACCGTCAGGCTCGGGTCAGGTATCCATCCTCTAAACTGTATTAGTGGGTAACAAGCAGTGATTGTTACTATGTATTTCCCCTTCGATTAAAGGGGCTGTACTCAACATTCAGAACATTAATATAGTAGCAAACGAATACTTGCTTTGTAAAGATAAAGTAGAGTAATGGCGTCCTGAGCAGAGAATGAAGTCACACTGCCTCTGTGTGTGTTGTAAACCGAGCTTCTTTGTTTTGATAGGCTGTCCGGCCGCGCTTACACGTTAGTGCATGTCAGTGGTGTAGTGGTCCCTGGAGAAGTGGGTATACTCTCAGTTTTCACCTTTTTTTTTTTTATAAAAGTAGTCCAGAAAAAAGCCCTGTTTTAGAAACAGTGACATGTAAGACTATGATTTAGTTTACCCAAAAATCTGTCATTTCTACTTGCTCACTATTATAAAATGATCATGACTTGATTAGGAGCAGTTTGTAGTTACTACTGGTCACACAAGCAGCCTGGATGAATGTAAAATGTATTTATCATGAGGCAAACATGGTGTTATCTCTTCTCCTCTAAATGTGCAGTCATATTGCCACTGGCAATTTGCCAGTAGTTTAAAATAATGATTCATTTGGAAACCACCTTAAAACTTACCTCAGAATTATGTCTTCCATCAACTGGGGTGGCACACCGCCGCTTGTGTTATTTCTTCAGCTGTTGTTTGGTCTGCTGACGTTATCGTAGTCAAGTGGCACCGGCACCTGAGGTTTTTTTTTGTTTTTTTTCACTGGCACCTGAGGTATTAGCGATATTTTCCTCGGCATGACCCGCCCTACTCAGCCTCTGATTGGCTCATCAGTCCTCATGCCTAAAGTTAACCAATCTAATCAGTGAAAGCAGCGAGTACCAGCCAATTAGAGGCAGAGGAGGGTGGGTCATGGCTTCACTATCCTTGAGGAAAAAATGGGCAATCTGGCTCACAGATATTACTGAATGGTGCGCATCAGGGGGATTTAGAAGTGGGTATACGCAATGCTGACTGAAAAATAAGTAGGTATACGCTGTATACCAGCGCATACCCTGGACTACACCACTGGTGCATGTGGCCGTGAAAAAACATCGGTATTTCACGAATTGGTGAATGTCTGCGAGAGCTGTCTGGAGGCAATCTCAGCCCACTGTGTTCAGTATTTAACTAAAGGAATTTGAAAATCCTAGAATCGAATATAATTTCTCTACATTGCAGAAAAATCCAAACATTCTTTTCAGAGCTATTTTGTATGACATAGAAACACCTTACCAAACAGTGTATTGCTCAGCTTTGGGCCTCCAAGTGTAATTTGGAAAATGCAGTAAAGTAAGAGATACTGTGGGCTGGAAAGTGTTTACCATCTCGCTCCATGAGTACATATACCTATATTATACACACGCACATACAAACACACTCTCAAAACATCACCTGCTTTGTCTTCACTCACAGTAACTCACACTGCCAAACCTGTCTTTCACTTTGCATTGATAGAATCAGCAGTGCATGTAATAACACTGAGATATTTCACACTAATTTACACCTGAATAGAAGATATTTCAGGACTTATGGCAGCCATTATATAGCACCTTTAATGTAAGTCTTCCTTTCCTGTGGCGTGATACATTTCAACTATAATTTAAATGTTGCCGGTGATGTTAATCTATTTTAGGGACCCTCTGCCTACAGTCGCTGCACTTTGTGGGAAATGCTAATGTATGTTATTGATTTGTCTTGTTTTTCCATGTTAAGTCATGAATTTCACAGTGGTCTTCAGCTACTCTTGAAGCAAACCAGAGAAATTTAATGAGATTGGTTAAAGGAGGAGATATTTACCTTGGAAATGCAGCTGCGTGGCTTTTTATACAAGGGAATATGTCAAAAGTTTGCTCAAACTGCTGGACAAATTTTGGATCACTCTGCGCTTTCAAGTGGCAGTTTTGGGACGGGTAGATCTTGCGGATTGGAAGCTGTCAAAGTCGATGCTGAACGTGATAATGAGATGTTTCAGCAGTGTGCTCCTCCAGCAAGTGATCAGCAACTGTGTGTCACACTCTCACATGCACATGTACAAACACACAGTTCCAAAGGTAAAATGGGCAACAGGGATAACAGAAAAGACTGTTTTAGCAGTGGTGCAGACACAAACGCTATTATACAAACCAAGTGCAATATACCACACAAACTCCTTTAGCTCAACAAGACACATTTTTTGTCGGTGAAAGGCCCTCCTCTATCACAATGTCTAGAACCCCACCAGAAATATGGAGATATTTGCACCTCCTTGTTGATTATTTTAATCGAATCCCTCTTCTCTGGGATTTCACAGAGGCTTATCAGGAGGCAGGCTGGCTGAGAATCCGTCGTGCTTGGTAAGGTGCAGCGTCTTGGGGACACAACACCTTTCCGAAGCGCCACACAAAAGCCCCCAAGCACTGCTGAGAGTGGCAGATATCACTGCACCCTGCAGTGCCACAATCACAAATACATACATTTAGTCAAAAATACAAGGGTCTTTGCTGTTGGGCAGATAATAAGACTGCCAATCCTGTGAAAACGCATGACTGAAGGAGAAGGAAAATAACCGAGGTTATGGAAATGGGAAATATTGTCAACAGAAAATACACAAATATAGCTTTTTTTCTCCCCTGGAAAGCCAATGATCTTCAAATATTCCACATAATTTGTAATATAGTATGGTATTACTGGCCAGGCAGGGCGTGCTATTTATCTGTTGTATTGACACGGTTCAGCAAGGACACTTACATCAGCCAACATAAATAACAAATGTTTTACTTTGACAATAATCTGCAGATTGAGAAAATGGTCTAAAAGGCATAATGTATACAGGCAGGCAGCTACTGTAGGCTGTCTATGGACAGTGAAAGGGAGGAGGAGATTTTTCGCTGAGATGGTAAAGCAGAGAATGGGACACAGTGAGTAATTGAAAACATCCCAGACAGGATGTGGTTACAAGGGAGATACATTACTCTTTGTGGAAAAGGATGTGAAGGAAACTAATGAGTCAGTATTTCAGTAATTGTCCTCAGCTAAGAATAAGCATTGACGGAGACAAGTCTGAGACGGTGGGCTTCTCTTTAGACAGCATTTAGATCACTGTGTCACCAAAGCCTAATTGCAAGGTGGCCATTCTATTTGAGAAACTAGACACTGACGCTGGACTCAGATGATGGTTAACTCTGTGCAGCTCTTAATGAGCTGCGCTGCTGTAAACATGCTTTCATGCTTCTCAGTGGCAATTATCATAAAAGAAAGAACGTTTAAGGCACATGTTAATCCAATTTCACTATTCTTTTACTAATGTTGTCTGTTGCTGTTGTTACTGTGTGCCAGTTAAATCAAATAAACCGTAAAAGTGTCCAAAGAATAGTGTAATTACTCTAACTTTTGGTTAGCATTGAATTATTCTTTTGAACACAACATAATCAAATGAAAGTAAACGTTTCTCTACACACATCAACATGTCACGTGCCAACTGACTCCCACAGTTGAGACCTGGCACATTCAGACAGGACAATTAGTCAACGCACAGTAACTAGGATGTGCCACACAACCGCTGCTTTTCTGGAGAGTTGATGCGCGTCAACCCACAATGACACATGACTGCTGTTCTGTGGGCTTACACCTGCCCTTAAACCTCCACTTATCAGTATATCTGTATGGACATGGGTCAAATGACTATGTGAAAGCAGGCATTTGCAGTGACAAACTTACAATGATTTTCACCCGACTCTCCAGTCGCCCTCAGCTATATGAAGATTTTTGGCATCTTTCAGCTCATTGTTTTGGTTTTACGGCTACGGCCATAACAACTTAATAGGCTAATAATATATCAATGTTTTATTTCGCTGCTCCCAAGTGGCCAAAATATCAAGTATAAGTGGAAGGAAGTGTACGAAAATTATTAGTGAGGGGAAGGGGTTTCGAGAACGAAGACAAAGTTATTTTTCATTTTTGCTCAAGGGAGGGTGGCCTGTATTTGTTGGGCATCTCAGAATTATATTTTCATTCATTCATTCTGAGGCAAAATTATTTCGTGTTCAAGTCCATCAGCACCAACCGAGTTAGCACCTGGGCCCGGTTCGCTGGCAGTTATAGGCCTAACCGTTTAGCACAAAGATGTTTTCACTATTTTGTTATGTTTGCCATTCATATATTATTTTAAGATATTTGTTGTGGTTGTGTATGTTTCTGTTTCCTGTTTTATTCTGGTAGTCTGGTTTTCTGTCTTGTCTTGTTTTACTTCCTGTCAAGTTTTCCCGCCCTTGTGATTGTCTAATGTGTTTCACCTGTTCCCCAGTCCTAGTGTCACCTGTCCCTTGTTTGCTCGTTACCTTGTGTATTTAGTCAGTGGGTGTTTCTCAATCTCAAGAATGCAAAGAACGGACTTGTGTTCTTGGGGCTAACGTTCTTGCTGGTTGTTCTTGGAAGAATGAACCCGCAAGTTCACAAGCACAGAAAACGCTGTCAACAGTTTGAGACGATGCGTTCTTCCTGTTATTGCTCAACACCCCCAGCACAGAGGCTACCTGCAGTGCTCCAAAATAACAGCTAGAAATAAAAACCACAACAATATAACCACTTTGTATTTAAACAAGAACAAGAAAACCTCATAATGTTACAACTATTGCAATAATATTGCAAAATAAAACTTATTGAGCTTTAATTTTATTGTTTATGGTTTAGTGTGTGTGTGTGTGTGTGTGTGTGTGTGTGTGTGTGTGTGTGTGTGTGTGTGCGCAATTAAAAAGGCAGTTAACCACAGGTTCCCATTAATCTTATGATGGACATGTGTTGTAATATTTAAACAAATGATAAAATAAACGCAAAATAAAAGCCTCTGATTTACGAGACCGGTCTAAAAGACCTCCGGCTCTGGCGACAAGCTAGCGGCCCCGGCAGGCGCAAGCTGGCGGCCGCATCACTTCGTGGAGCCTCTCAACTCCGAAAACTTTGGAGCAAATTGTCAATTCGGCAAACATTTTTGCAAGACTGCCTATATTCGAAATCTAAACCATTCATTTCTCGCCTAAAACGTTCTCAGAAGTGAATTTAGTAGGGCTGTCCCAAACAATTATTTTTTAAACGATTAATCTAGCGATTATTTTTTCGATTAGTCGACTAATCTATTGATTCATTTTTCGATTAATCTAACGATTCATTTTTCAATTACCAATTATTTTCCCATTGCTCAATTACTAACAATTTACACAAAACAAATTTCAATAAGGTTCAAATCTCTATTTATTAAAATTGTTTAACACTGCACTGTTCAAGTAAAATGAATTTGTAGTGCAACCTGAAGCCAAAATAAAGTCACTTTCAGGAGGAATACAAAAATAAAAACTTACAGTAAAAGAGTAAGTGCAAAAAGAGTAGCCTGTATTTGATTTGCTGTCTTAAAATCCATTTCAACATCAACAAAAATACATTAAATACAAAACTTTTATTTTCCACCTTAGTTGAGAATCAAAATTATCAAAATTAAAAAATTCTGGTAACACTGCTCACTCAGTAACATTAATAAAACTGGTTGTGCTTTTGGATAGGGGTGCGCCAGTCAGATACTCAGGATTGGTATCAATCTGAACTGTAATAATTGAACTAACTAAAATGCAAAGGAATGTAAACAACAAAGACTTTTTAGTGCAAACTGCATAATGACACAAACCTTTAACAATAAACTTGGTGACTGCCCTGTTGTCAACATTGAACTAATGGAGAACTAACTTAAGTGCAAAGGAATGGAATTGAATTGCCTTGTTGCTGTAGAAATAAAGTTGCCTTGCCTTACAACCTCAGCCTGTCAGTCAGTCACCAGGGCACAGAAACCACTTTTGTGCCTGCATATCTCAATGCGGTTGGTTTTATTCATGGGTGTATTTTAAGACGGTTTTATTTTCTTTAACCATGCAAGTAAGCAAATAAAGTGTGTGAAGCAGCGAAAATGGGAGGAAATGTGAAGAGGTCCAGCCAAATAAATAAGATATGAATGCGTCTTACGCTGCCTGGCGGAGGAGTAAACAACGCTGTGGAGAGGCAACTATGATTTAAAAATGGGAATAACAAAAAACAAACATTTTCATTTTCACTTTTTTTATAGTAATGCGTTATATTACTGCGTTACAGCAAAAAGGAAGACATTACTGTAATTGCGTTACTTTTGTAACGCGTTACTCCCAACACTGTTCACAACATACACATACAGAATGAGGATTATTATTGAGCGCATGAATGAACAATTTAGGACCTATGACAACCGTTCTGACACCTGCAGAAGGAAGTATTGGAACAGAGTTTAGCCGCTTTCAGCAGCTTGTTCATTGGAAATCACAAGAAACCGTGATAATAATAAAAAAAACCTAGCACTTTGCAGGCCAAATCAATTGATTTTTATGGTACCAGCGAGATAGATGAATGGGATGTGAGCAGAATGTGGCTACTGATGAATTGCCGGGCCAAGTGGATTTTCACAACACCTGACAAGATCACGACTCGAGATTCACCACTTTCGATCCCCTGCAGGAGAAATTGGTGAGGCGAGAAACCCCCCCCCCCCAAACGGTCAAAATGAAGAGATAAATCAGAGGGTGAAACAGTTCTAATAATGGAAGCTGGTTAAACGTCACATGCTGAGGGCAGTCGCCATTAAACGTCTGATATCCTTACATGACAGATGAAACTGGGTGAAATACAGCGGCGGCCACCTGTCATAACCTTGTTACCACATTGCACAAACAACCGTTTTGAGAAGCTGTTGGCCCCTTAAAGTCTTCAAGAATATTTTTTTTTTTCATCACTTCAAACCACAGATATTATGATGCTTGTTAAAGAAGAATGACATGGTGTTGCGCCAAAAGGTGAAGGACAACCTCAAGATCCAATCATCAGTGTCATGGAGACAAAATTACAGCAATGAAAGAGGGCAAGATGTAATGGCTAGCCCACCATATACTGCACACTGTAATCTACCATGTGTAGGTTGGGGGAGTTTCTTGCTACAAGTATCGTCTGTATAAACTTCCCCAAAAACAGTCAAAACTCGTCAAAGTCACCCGGAGTAACTGAGGTGAAGCATGTAGGCGACTTTAAAGCTTGATTAGCAAATTAGCCATTCAGAATGTATGCAAAGGTCCACAGTGGTCAGGAAGGGGGCGGTCAGTGTAAAGCATGATTCATGACCATCATTTGTGTTTGAAAAATGAATAAAGGGTGCCTGATAAATCATCACCCGGGCCAACCTTTGACAAAATCACTGAACTGCCATAATCTTCTGCCACCTTTGGATGGAAACACATGCTGACTGCAAGGTCAAGACGGATGAGAGAAACTGGAGCATTTGTCAGTGAAAAGAGGACGCAGACAAGGTGGTGTGTGTATCGCTCAATAATGGCATTTAATATTGACTATCTGAATAGGTCTCTCCTGAGCTGGACCTTGAAGAAACCTGACCCTGAAGAAAGGAAAAGAACAAACGAGTAAAGCTCAAACTACATGCGGAATATGAGCCTTTTATTACTGGCGGAGACTTCCAGTGGCAAGGAAACAGCAATTTCAGTGCATGCAGCCACCTTAGTTTGATGTATTTCCTGTTGGAATAAGTTTATAGTTTGGTATTTCTAATAAAAGCATTAGTATTGGGAAGGTATGACCATGAAAGATACTTAGTTTTGGGTTTTTGATTGTTTCGGGAGATAAAAGTAATGGGATTTAAACACGCCGTTTTGAAAGTATGTTTTGTAACATGAAACCAGGACATGCTGACTCCCTCTAAAGAAATTCAACAAACAAGGCTTTAAGTAGGGCTGCACGATTATGGCCAAAATGATAATCACGATTATTTTAAACAATATATTGGTCACGATTAATTATCACGATTATTTGTTGATTTGAACCAAAACAAATTTTATTGTCACATAGGCTAATTATAACTGCTTTCACATCCATATTGTGCTACATTCCTGCCCAGTGCTCGAATTATCTTTTTGTCTTTAAGGGGGTCTCTCTATCTCATAAAAAAACGTTGGCACACCCTACACATAGCCTAACAAGGCTATGCAATTAAATAGTCTAGGCGCTTTTGCGCAGTATATGCGCACGGTAGGCCTAGGCTATTATCTTGACACACGCACACAACAGACAGAGATTTATTTATTTTTTAACAGAAATGGAGTCCTTTTAATTAATTTCAGCATATTATTGATTGTAATAGTCCATATTTCATTTCAATTTCGCAATACAAAGAAATAGACTAAACAATTTAGTCTGAGTATCATTCTCAATTTCACAATGAAATAAAACGTAACTCATTTGAACCAGACCACCGTCTCAGATATCCTCAGTGTCAGACACAATAATGCATGTAGTCTTTAACTTCTACACAGGGAAAATGCACTAACTGGCAGAAATGAATAAAGCCATTGCACAGCCAAACTATGTGCTAGTCTTATAATGTACACGTAGTGATAACAACACCTGGGTGTTCAGTCGTCTCGTGTGTTGAACCGTGGAAATAAATAGACGAACAATTTTGGAACTAGCACTGAGATGTTGTTGGGTAGCCTATTCACTGAATATTCCGCCATCAGAGACTGCATTGTATTGCTGACAGGTGTTTCAAAATATCTGGGAACTTTTCCGGAGCTCTGAATGGCAGAGGATAGCTACAGATTTATTTATTTAAGATGTATTGGTGGTATTTACCTCAAAAGCACATTAAGCTAAAAGCAAGGTGACTTCTTCGGACTTTTGAGTGCTGTCAAATCGATCGTACCCTATGCGGTTTGATCACATAGCCTAGGGAGTGTTGGTGAAGTGCAGTCATGCTGCGTTCATGAGCGTAGGGTAGGCTCAGGTCTACGTCCCGTAGTAGCCTATATTTTATATTTTAATTTAACGTCTTTAATGGTAAGAGACCGTACAGGGATGGATAATGAGCGTTGTTTAAGATTAAATTACAATGCCACATATGGCAGACACCTTCAAATATGAGAGACCCCCTCAGATTTTCGACTTTGTTGCTTTCATGGGAGCCAGTCCTCACTCTATGGGAGCTCGGCTCCCTCTGGCTCCCACGTAATTCGAGCACTGTTCCTGCCAATACATCCATATTGTGCTACATTTCTCCTTTGTTGAAGGATACTATGAAGGAGTAGCCATTTCAGCTGTTGTGCGACCGCTTTCCAAACATGCGCGTTTGCCATGAAAAGATACAGGCAATGCAATTTTCTGTTCACGTTAACGGCGCATGTTAAAATCCGGTGCCAATAGGGCATCTACCGGACGAAATAGCAACGCGGATTACGGTGCCACTTAAATGTCTGCGTTGCGCTCTGATGCTCAAAAACAGACGTTAGAGGCAACAGAAACATCGCTGCATGTCATGGCTAAAATGCTGTAGAGGATTCCAACAGCGGGACATAAAACAGTCTGCCGCTAAAGCTATGAGCTAAAAGACTCAAACTAGCACTGGTCACTGCTGTTGTCTGAAAAACAACCCAGACGGGACAAGATGTTGCGTTTACTGGTAAACTGGTAAACCTCGTGACGACTTACGACCGACTGCTATCTGTTGTGGAATTTTCCTCACGTTACTCTGTCCTCTGTGACTGTCTACATCTAAACTAAGCTGCGCGGTGCAGGGAACAACTCTGATTGGCTCATGGAGGCACGTGATCAGAGAGTGGTTTACGGGCTTTGGAAAAAAAAAAAAATGTTGATACGGAGCGCTCTATGAACGGAATTAAGCATTTTAAATATCGCTCAAACACGTGAATTTGATCGTGGGAAGCCAAAATCGTGATCGTGATTAAAATTTGATTAATTGTGCAGCCCTAGCTTTAAGGACTTGAAAGCTACACAAATCAATATTTTTATATTAACAATGGGAGCACATGACTAGGGCTGGGTACCTAAGTCAATACTTTTTAGGCACGGACCGAATTGTATCGAGTATCGAAAAATGCGATTCGATACCCAATTTCAATACCTAAGGAGTGGTCACATGAGACACAGCCATCTTCTAACCGTATATAAACTGGGAACTATATTCTCAGAAAGACGAAGCAGTGCTACTTCTGCTACTTGGGTGGAGTTATATGCTTGCAGCACCTGAGAAGCCCCGAGCAGAGAGTAGCAGTGCTTTGCCTTTCTGAGAATATAGTTCCCAGTTTGTATATGGTTAGAAGATGGCTGCGTCTCATGTGACCTTGTTATTTGTACACGCTATGACTATACAAATCACAACATTTAATAGGAACATGTTGGCGTTATTTTGTCACTTATTCGGAGCAGTAGGCTAGTTAGAACTGATACCTCCAGGATCTGTGCTAGGCTAAGCTACCGGTGAAGCCGTCGGACAGAGTTACAACACGCATGGAGATGAGAAGGGTATGTATGGACTTATCTAACTCTGGGGATTACTGTGAATAAGCTAAAGTCCTAATAAGTCGGCGTGTTCCTTTAAGCGATACCCAGCCCTACACATGACCACACATTTTTGGTGATGTCCTCTGGTCTTGAAGCAGTAATGAGGTGTTTTTGTACTGTGATGTCTTTCAGCAATGATGGCAATTGCAAAGCAAAGCTTCTGTTCCGTTGTAAACAGAAAATGTAAAAGCTTTATGCTAATTAAGTAGGAATAGGCTGAATAATATTTTGTTTGTGTATGTGTTTTCCAGTCAGTGATAATTATACTGTGTGGTGCAAACATCAATGATCAATGATACTAGCATTTTAGCACCCGCACATTCCACAGTTTGAATTAGGGCTGCAGCTATTGATTATTTTAGTAATCGAGTATTCTACCGATTATTCCATCGAGTAATCGGATAAGAAATACTTTTGTTTTATTGAAGAGCAATAATATACAATAGTTTGGTTTAATTTTCGGAAAAAGCTACATTTTTATTGCCTACATTACTTACAATATCATCTCTCAAAAAACTAAACATTAAGTGCATTAAAGTGCTGTATTACATTGTTTTTAAAGAAAACATTTTCTGAAATGCATTAACAACCTCAAACTAAGGCATACATTAAACATACATAAACATTACCTTAAGTTGTGCAACTTAACTTTCAGAACTTTCAACCTTAGACTAATCTGTATATAGGCCTATATGTAAATATTAGTTATACTCATACTTATACTACTTATATTCAACCTATTTTCATTTATTCTGTATATTTGATTACAATGCTACACAGCTCTGTTACACTTATGCTAGTAGATCATTGATCAGCTGTTTCTCCGTGAAGAGAGTGAGTGAGAGAAAATGGTGCGCAACAATCAGCTGTTTTTCCGGCTCTTTAGATCAAATTGTGGTCACCACTTCGCATTTTCTTGTCTTTTGATTTTGGTAGTTGTTGTGTTTGGTGTAGTTTCATCGTCCATACGACTCTGATTTACTTTTTTTGGGTCCGCTTCGTGGAATGGAGGATTAAGTTAGACTCGATTTTTTCTGTTGAGATTCTGAAGCACTGACGTTGTGCTATTATTGTGGTAAGCTAGTTAGATTTTGCAGTAGACACACTGTACAGAGTTTTCGTTTTAACTACGTTTGAACAGATTCCAAACTTTGGACACTTTCTGTCATTTTCTCCAGCCTGTCTCTTCTCTTAGCCCGTCACGCTCTTTCTTCATTTTGTAATCAGTCTTCATGGCATGTGTCACCAGCAGCGTCAGCCCGGTGTGCGACAGTAATAATCCTCCGTGCGGAAACACCGTGAGCGATACAACGTTGGTAACATTGATTAAACGACGCTTCGAGGCAATCATTTTCTTTCTTTTCTTGCTTTCAAGGATTTTTAGTAATCGAATTATTCGAGTTACTCGAGGAATCGTTTCAGCCCTAGTTTGAATGTGTGACGTTATAATAAGGACTTTAAAGATTTTTAACAGAGAGCTGTCCTACATAGTCACTGACACAGGAAGACAATAGCAAATGCAAACCCAGGTTTTTAAATGGCAAAAGCTGTGCTAGAGGCTTTCCGTGCCCAATGCTGCAAATCAGGTGGTGAGGGAATGCTTCCTTTGTGACAAAAGGCAAATGATGTTCCATGCAATAGCAGCCAGAGCACAGTGTCCAGCTCCGAAGCTCAATATCTGCAGTGTAACATGTGATTCTCCTATCTCCCAAAGAAGAAACCTCGACACAGAGGCTCTGCCTTCACAGCAGATTAAAGTTCAGTGGTGTTGATGCTAAGCCTGGACTCAATGCTATCTTCTCAATGCCAAAAGATGTTTGATTATGGTTTAAAATATTGAAACAGCTTGAGGATCGCTTGGGTTATCTTGCTCAGCACCCGCAAAGTTGGAAACACCACTGGCAAGATAAGATAAATAAAGTGCCCCATGTTTTCTTCAACTACTTAAATGTATTAAACTAGTGCCTTTTCCACTTCACCCCAAGTAATGTGAAAACTAATCATTAATGAGTGCAAGTACACACATACTCATTGGCTAAATGTGCACCTGCAGCCTCTCCAAAAACCATATGCGCGCGCGTGCACACAAAGCACTGTGCACGTGAAAGATGTTCATATTTATCTCGGTCTCTTTCTCTCTCACTCTTCCTCTGTTTCTAAAATAGGAATATCAGTGATGAGCAGTGCAGCTGGAGACAATAAACTGGTAGAGGAACCAATTACCAGCAGGTGACAAGCTGGTGGTTCAGGGTTTTCAACATGTCATTATCTGCACATCGACATTTCCAGGAGCCCTGACAGGCCATTTCTGTGGCTGCCTTGGCAAGTCACCATGATAAACCTGGGAAAGAGGGGAGGGGGGGGGAGTGAAATTCACAGACATGCATATGCAGATACGGTACACAAAAAAAGATTTTATTGGATCCAAATTTTTCTTCTTCTAATTCTTGAACATACACTTATATAGATATACATTCACATAGCTCTCTCTGTCTTTCACCTCTCCATAGCTGTAGAGCTGCTTAAAGATGATTCCCTTTATATGTGAAATGGTAATTGTATTTCTCTAATCTAATCCCACTAGAACCCCATACCTCCTCTACAAACTGCCCCGAGGAAATCACACAAAATGTCAATGAATTAAGTAATAGCTTGGTGCCGAGCCAGGGGTGCTCACCGTTGAGCACGGCTGTCAGCAGAAAAACGCATCTGTCAACAGCAACGTGCACGCCCGGCATAGGCGCGCGCGCGCACACACACACACACACACACACACACACACACACACACACACACACACACACACACACACACACACACACACACACACACAGTCAGTGGTGTTGTTCCACAAACCATTTAACCTCTCTGTGAGAAACACACACTCGCACATTGTTGGCACTCTACAACCCATTTAACTCCTGTCCAGAACACACACAGGCACACCACACAAACACAAAAGTGAAGAAAATGCAGCTGGTAAAGCCGAGTGCGTTGCCGTGGTCGGGGATGTGTCCCTGTCCTGGAGTCGTGCCGGCTTCGTCTGTGTTACAGATAACACCAAAGAGGTAAAAATATTGTCTGGTCTTATTTAGCTGCAGGCTACAAATGCAGATAATATTTTGTAATTTTTTTATTTTGTTTGTAACCACTGTATACAATACGGGATGACAGCTATTGAGGCTACTTTACACAAGCATTTGCACATAGATCATGCTTTAGTAAGCACTGCAATATAGAGGAGGCTTTGTGTAAATGATAGAAGTGATTGTGGAGTACTGAATAGAGGCTGATTGAAATTGTGTGTGCAGCGGTGAACAACAGAATTATTACGATTCATGTTTAATGGGCAAACTGATCAAGCTGAAAAATAAACATATGTGGGTATAAGGGCGTTTTCACACCTATAGTAGTATGTTTGCTTTGGGTCCGAATCAGTTGTTGTTTGCAAACTTGGAGCGATTTCCCCTTGGTTCGGTTTCGTTTCACACCTGGAAAAAATCCAAGCCTACCAAAATGCGTCATTACAAATCACGCAAGAACGTTCACTCCGCTTATTGGTCAGATGTGTCTGGGGGCAGGAGCAGGAAAGTAAATGTAGGAAGAAGGTCCTGTGTTCTGGACTAGTGCATATTTCTTCCATCTCCATGGTCAAACCAGCTCATTTCATTTAAATAATCAGACATTGTTTCGCAAGCGACATTACTACGTCTGCTCTGCTCACAGAGACTTCGCTCTGCCGGCCTCTGTCTCCAACTTTAGCGGCGGCTGGTTTGACCACGGAGATGTGAGTGATGGAAAGCTTGAACACAGTGTATTTCTATGAAAGAAACGTTGCAAGCTGCTACAGTTTGTATGATCTGCCGCATCGCAGATTGCAAAGCACACCAGACTACAGGAGACATTTAGCTCAGACTTGTGGAGTACACAGTTGATGCGGTTTGAGGTCGGATCACATTCTCACCACAAACAAACCGCTCCAGAGTTCCAGTGAAAGTGCACCCGCTTGTTTGGTCCCTTTTTATGGTGCGCACCCGAGTATGATTGCCGCATTGACACCTGCCAAAACGAACCACACCAACAGGGCAAACTAACTCTAGTGCGATTCAACCGAACTAAATGTAAGAAAGTGTAAGAAATGTGTTTAATGTGGTTCAAAAAATGTGTTTTGCATGATATTTAAAGCTACTATTGACCACTAGAGGGCAACAAGTGTTGGTTGTATGTGTCAGTTGAAGTTCTTAATGCTAACATGTGAGCACACAACACAAATTAATCTGAAATAGATATCCAGTCCCCTGCTGAATGCAAGTCAATTCTAATACTGACTTGGGTTTCAGCTTTGCTCTGGGCTGCAATGTCTCATCTCTTATGTTGAGTTTGCCACGTTACTTGCGCGAGTTGAAATATTTCAACTCATGCAGATACGAGAATGACGCGTAGTTTGCGCGATAGCCTGTCACAGATTTGCGTCTCTGCGCCTAGTTTGTATGTATTGGCATCGCACAATATGCAAGAAATGCAGGCAGTGTGAACACAACAATAAGCTTGCTAAATGTTTGGACTTCTTCACTAACCACTGTGTTAAGTTCAATAACTTCACTGAGTCTAGCAGGGCAATTGAAAAGCATACAGAGCACAGGCACTATTATGTTCCAGCCTTGCAGAGATACAGAAAGACAGACACGGCTTAAATGTTTCAGAACCATAGAGAGACACAGAGTGAAGGACTTTGAATACTACTTGCGGTAGTTACATATAGTAGCAACTGTAGAAACTGCTATTTTAACAATGGTAGTCTTTCTCATTCATGCATGAATAGGAGTTGATACCGTGGCCGGCAAACGTGAATTTTCTAATAATTCAGAATATCAATGTTTCAGAAACACAAAGAAAGAATTTTAGATTTGAATGATGCATTTCTGTCATTCTCCCCTTCGAGATAACACTGCTCATATTGCGATTCACAATTTCAGAGTGCATGTATTTTTAAATGATACCATAATCTCAGTCAGTCAGAGGCGCAGGTAAAATGTCTTTAGGTGTTAACCTGGAAGTATCCATTCAACTCTGCCGGTGCAGAGAGTGTGTATACATCTCAGAGTTTCTGCTGGGTTCCAGGGATGAAATTGAGATAGTGGCTCTGTAGTTGTATAACCACTGAGGGGGAGGAGGGGGGGGGGGGGGGGGGAGAGAAGAAGAAGCCGTTTCGTAGCCAACAGGATGCATCTACTTGAGCACAGAAGCTGAAGAGAATGCAAAGAGAAACGGAAAGGAAAAAGAAAACGGCAAACAGTGCAGATTCAAATGACAAACTTAAGAAATTACTTATTTGCCTTTTAGGAGGTGAGAAAGGAGTCGACAGTTGTTTTGCTATGAGATGGTGTTCTCTTACTCCTTTTATACCTTTTATAGTTATTTGTTTAACATCTAATTTTTTCAGGGAGGAAGCTGATCAGCTGACTGAATCTGCCTATTGTACTGTAGCAGCATGGTTTTCTTTTAAGTTTGAAACATTTAAATGTGGTATAAGCTTATGTATTGCAGTTTGTAAAGTTATATCTACATCTCTAACTTGTTGCATTTTGACAAAATTGAACAATATTATAACTGTATCCCTGTGTGAATCTGTCTAAATCCACCGTTTGCCTGACGCTGGCTTTTGATTGATCCTTGAAATGCCAGGTGATGAGCTGAGCTGTGAGTATCAGGTGTACTGACACCAAAACCACAACAGACTGGCCGCTTATAGATTCCGGTTACATCCGCGCAAGACCACCAATGGCGTTTTGCCATTACATGGTACCTGCTCGACTCGCCTCGACTCTACTCGCCTTTTTTGGTTTTCCATTACGAAAAGATGTACCTGGTACCTGCTAACACGTACTTTTTTTTAGTATCACCTCCGTCGAGGTTCCAAGCGAGCTGAGGCGATACCAAAAGGTGACGTGAAAACCTGCAGACTACTGATTGGTCGGAGAGAATCGTCACTAATCACTGCGTCAACATCGCTAGCAACAGACGGGGCTGTCCTGAACAAACCCGCCATTTTTAAATTGTTCAGCCAGCTGTGTTTTTTTTTTTTTTTGCTGCCTCCAGCTTCTTTTGAAACAAGTTTTTTCTTCTGGCTGTGGCAACAGCCACACACCTTCGACGTTCTCTGTGTGTGTCGCTTTAGGTCACGGCAGTTTCCTGCGGCGTCGCTACGACAACCAGCCACACTTGCCTCACGTCTGAGGCGGTAGTTAATCTGCAATGGAAAATGGAGGACAGGTCACCGCGGTCGAGCCGAGTTGAGCAGGTACCATGTAATGGAAAAAAGCCATAAGATGCTGTTTTAAAACAGACATCACCTCGTCAGGATGAGTGAAGGCTGTTTGGGCAGAACTATAAACCAACTAAGGCAACCGAAGTTGGGAATGCCAAAACAGCTCTTGCCTCCGGGCAAAAAGTTGCATCCTGTAGCAATAAATAGCTAATGCGAGATGGGATGAATCAAATCCTAGCCACTATAGCTTTGCAACACCATCTAATATTTTTATGTGGACAAACAACAAAGTGAAGGTTACCCACCAGCTCCAGATTACGTCATTATCACGACATAGCTGCCATTTTATTTACAATCTGTAGGCCAGGGTATATAATTATAAATGGACTACATACCTTATGAGTGAGCAAAAAAGTTTTTTCCAGGATGAGCTTTTAATTTGCTTTCTGGCTCATTTGTTTCATTTTACTAGTCAGCTAATTTTTGGCATCCGCATCAGCAGAGGAATTTGCTGTTTAACGCACACTGTTTATCACTTCTGCATATGCATCTTTGCCTCGTTTTTTTTTATCACAGCAAAAGCGCAACAGAGCACTGATGACACCATTTCCTGCCCAGTGGCACCATCTGGCTGTAGAAGAGTCTCTTAATTCTCATTCTTATCCTCCCTGCTTACCTCCTGCTCTCCATCCTCTAAGAGCTTCCCTCCCCAGTCATTTCTCTGGCTCCGTAAAACATCCTTGGACAGCACTCACAGCGTGGTCCATCTTCAGCTTTCTCTCCCTCCCACTTTCTTCCCCTCACTTTCACTGCATGCCTCTCCCTCTGTGTTCCTCTCCCTCCTTCGCTCCTCTCTTTTTCACCCCGTTCATCGCTGACAGCTCCGCTCCTCAGGAGCACTGAGGGGAGCAGAGAAAACAAAGATTTGGTTCAGTGGCTCTGATCTTGATTTTCTGCAGATTGGATGGAAGATTAGGAGGAGCTTTTATTCATACACCACACAATCACTTCCCCTGCAACTGCAAACCATGACTGCAGACCACAGGGGTTGCAGCTATCAGCACAAATGTGCCATCTGTGACGAGGCGTCTCTATGTTTTCTACCTAAAACCATGACTTGTCGGGGAACAATATGTACTGAACATAGGTCCCAGAGAAACTGAAGTGAAATGCAGGATGGGAAAGAGAGTTAAACAAAGGCACAATGCAATGCACGTAAGCCTTAAGTAAACTATCACAACAATAACAAAGAAATCAATTCAGGTTTAACACCTTTGTTATAGTTAGGTATAATAGATGTACACATGTATGAATCCAGCTGTCAATATGGAAAGTTGTAATTTAAAAAATCATCCAAGATCTGATTGAAACTGCAGCCACGGCAAAAAAAATGGTTTGCAGGGATCTACCAGCCCCGTTCTCCTACAGAGAGCTTCACACTGAGAAGATGAACTGGAGGAATAAAGGGAGTTCAGAGAGCTCAGCAGTAATCTGGAGGTATAAGGAGGAAAAGGAGAGCAGCAGCAGGAGAGGGCTTTGTCGTGACAATGACAACAGGAATTTAGGTATGAAAAACTTATACCAGGTTGCGGATGTTTTCTTCAATGTATTTGATTTAGTTTGATGGCTTATTTTGCCTAAAATTCAAACCAGCGCTGACGGCCGAAGGCTTGAGAGGGCACAGCAAGCACAAATCTGCGAAGCCGGCAGGTTTCCGGTGAGCCTCATTTCAATTAGGCGCTCTGTGACGCCTGCCATCTCACCAGTCATTGATCATACCTCTGCATGAGCCCTGCTTTAGTCGCCACATTTACTGAAAAGAGACTGAGGTTTTCTTTATACTACGTGGCGAGAAAAGCACATCATGACAATTTTCTTCCTTCTCATTTCAGGCAAAAATAGTGAGAGGGAAGAGAAGACAAGGAGAGAGACCAGGCACACACTCATCAGGCAGTGCTCTCAGTCTTTCCTCTTTCATCTCTCTGGCTTTATTTCTGCTTTGATTTTAGATTTGTGTACATCCTTTCCCATTCTCAGGAGCTGGAGACTCCATAGCCTTGGCGGGAAAGATTACAGCAATAAAATAGTGTCTTGTAACACTGGCAATATTGGGTAAAAAAGGAAGTGAGGCTGTAAGTCAAAAGAGCTCTGACAAAAGTTGATATGCAACTTTATATTACTGTAGGTGGGGGGAACGGAAAAACATACAGTAGGCCTACTACACAAGTAATCTTATCTGTTTATGTAGCATTTCTAGCCATGCTAGCGGCATTGGTTTGGGTGATCCTCTGACTTTTCCTCTTGTACCACCAGCAGTTTAGACATTTTACTTCTTTTTTTAAACAATGGTTTATGACCAAATACCTGCAGAACTAACCACATTGCCTAATTCTCTATGAACTAAGATGGCAAACATAATACCTGCCGAACAACAGCATGTAATAATTGTCATTAACTATGAGCATATTAGCATGCTAACATTAGCATTTAGCTCCACTGAGCTGCTAGCATGGCTGTAAACTCATAGCCTTGTTTGTCTTCTCCACAACTTTGTTCACCATGTGCCAGTCCCTCCAGAAAAACACTATTATGCGATCGCATAATTTAATGCATAATCAGCCATAGTCCGCATATTTATGTGGGTGCTGCATTTTTTCAAATACGCCGAACTTTCGCCGCATAAATTGCCGATTTCCGCGCAAAATATGCATGGCTTGCATGATTTCTTATTCCCCGCATTTTCGTTGCAAAAAAGTCACATATATCTTAGCAGAAAGTTGAAAAATGTTGCGTTTACTTCACACAAGAGCAGCCATTTTCCCCTGTTGCCATGGGAACGTTATGAAGTGACGTTATGAAGTGATGTTATGAAGTGACGTAATTACGCGACGTGAACATCATCGAAAAGCTGCAAACCCCGCGATGAAGCCATGATGAAACCGCAGTTTTTGCAATTTCATCGCATAAAATTGCATAAATATCCCGCATATTCCATTGCATTTTTTAAGAAAACGTGCTGCATAATCAAGGATTTTTGCCCGCAACAATTACAAAAAACTCCGCATTTTTCTAGGACGACTGATGTGCGCAACACTTGTTCTCCTTCTCAACAGGTGCCTCAACCGTCACCTACAAACCAGTTGTAACGGTGACAGTGACATAGGCAGCTTAATATTGGCATAAGTAATGAAGTGGATAAGGGACTGAATGCTCCAGCCTTGTCAAGCCAGCAGCTACCTGCTGTGTTTTTGGGGAGTGCCCAGTGTGGCGCTTTCCTGAAAAGCCAAAAGTCTGTTTCTAAAGCATTTTTAAAAGTTGAACCCCTCTGATTGTGAGGCGAGGCACACGCTGCACGGTAATCTCTGTTAGAAGAGAGATAATGGACAGACAGTTTCTAATCCAGACGGAAAACGCTGGAGGCTTTACAGACGGATGAAAAATAAATGGAATGAAGTGAAAGCAACGGTGTACTGTAGCACGGGCATGCCAATTTTCTCCTTTATCACACCTATCTTTACATCCCTTCATTGGCTTCCGGTAAAATTCAGAATACAGTATAAGATCCTGTTGATTGTCTTCAAAGCATTACATGACCCCCCCCCCCCCCCCCTCCTTGTTCCTCACTCCACTACACGCCCACTCAGATCCTCAAACCTTGGTCTTTTATCTATTCCTTGCTCCAAATACAAAACCAAAGGTGAGCGTGCCTTTGCCATTTTAGCTCCAACCCTCTGCAATCTTCTCCCTCTGTCTGTCAGGGCTGCTGAATCTCTTGACAGTTTTAAGCATCTTTTAAAACCCCACCTTTATACTTTAGCCTTTGTGTAAAGTGCTGCACCCCAATTATACTGTATTACAAATTTAATTTGTATTTTGTAACTCATGTTTCTTTTTATTTAATTATGTAATATGCATGTGTGGGTGAAGCACTTTGTAACTAGAGCCCAACCGATAAAGGATTTTTAAGGCCAATATCGATCAAAATATTTGGTGATTAAAAAAATCCGATATTCCGATAAATTGGCCGATATATATTTAAAAAAATATATATCCAGGAACGCGTAACAAAACATAAACAGATTTCCCTAACATTAGTTATTTATAGTTATTTATGAGTCCTCACTAAAATGTTTTGTTTTATTGTCACAACAGAACAGAGGAACATCAACATATATTAAATTTCTGATAAATAAAATGTATAAAAATACAAACTTCAGATATGAAACTTAAAGGGTTAAACACAAGTGTTGCCAACAGGGACGTTGTAGAGCGCCCTCTGGTGGAAAAACTATGCAACGCCAACACTCATAACATGGTTGAAGGGTGTTTCGTCAGTTTTTATTTTATTTTTTGAATCATTTATTTGTCATTATAAATGATTCTGATGAATGAATATTAAAAAAAAAAAAAAAAAAAAAAAAATTATTTTATTTTTTGAATCATTTATCGGCCATTATAAATGCCGATAGTAATGCCTAATATCGGCCGATAATATCAGCCCGCCAATATATCGGTCTGGCTCTATTTGTAACAGCGTGTTTTTAAAAGTGCTATGCTTACGTACTTTCTTACTTACTTCCTAGCATCCCTTGAGGAAAAAATACAACGATAATGCTTACACTTGGTTCTTTTGTCTGTGACTAGGCCTTGGCTGCCCCCGTATCTCTAGCTTTCATCATTTCTAAATAACAACATACTGTCGGCACCTCACTTATAATTGAATATATCGGGCTCAGGCTTACTGACTTTACCGCAGCACATAAAAATACACCCACCTCGTAATCTCCCTTGGGTTCTCGGTAATGACCTCAACGTGACCGTAACAATACAATATATTTGACTTTGAAAATCAAATTACATCAGCCTTTCACATTAATATACATTCACATCAGTGGCAGTTTTTTGGGGAAAAGAAATGGGTTGTTTACATTTTCTGTATTGACTTCCTCAAAAGTCGCCTGGCAGCAAATCAACTTCCACTTCTATTTGTCTTTCTGCTCTGTGTCGCCACTTACAGAGAAAATGGAAGCGGATTGTTTTTCACTCGCTTTTATTTCATTATGAATTCAGCATTTTCATCCAATTGGGGGAAAAGACATTTTAAAAGTTCAGAAGTCATTCTGGGAAGTCAGTCATCTCCCGATCCTCCCGTCTCTCTCTCTTTCCTGGCACTGGCAGTAATTGTGTCCAGGGGTCCGTTTCAGCAAGGAGGTTTAACAAACTCTGAGTCTAACCCTGAACTCTGAGTTGATTTATCCTAAGATGGGAAACTCTGAGTTTTCGGTTCCAGAACAGCTGATTCGCGTTGGTTCAATCTCAAACACAGGTTCACAGGCTCAGTTACCATAGTAACTTGAGTCTGAGGTTAAGTTACCTCTCTTTCTGAAACGGGCTGGAGTTACCCCTCTCTCTCAGGTTTGATTAACCTCCCTTTCTGAAACAGAAAACCCAGAAACCTGCTTTCTGAAACGGTCCCCAGGGCTAATCGATGCACCGCATTAGAACGTTTATATTATTATTATTATTATTATTATTATTATTATTGTATAATATACGTTATTAATGCAACTTTTTCGCACTGTACACATGAACTCAACATAACATATGCCTCTTAATTGTACCTGTGTTTGATTAACAAATGGCTAGGGCCAGGTACAACTATAAAAAATGCGTGCTAGCTGCCAAGATGGAAAGAAATAATCAACCAATTATGTAGAAAATATATCCATAGTACACATGTAAGATCCTCAAAGAAGCACCCTGCCTGACCTACTTGACAGTCTGAGCGCCAGTCTTGTGTCTGTGAGTGTATTTACATTAGCACATACATCTATACACAGCCGTTTGTGCAGCATCCCTGTCCAGGCCTGTTCATTTGCTACAACACGCCTGACCTTGGTGTCCTGTCCTCTTGGCACTGAGATGAGAACCCTGTCTAATCACACTGAGCCATGCCTCGGCTCCTGCAGGATTTGGCTCGCCACCACCCTGAACATTTTTGACTCCACATGGCCCTTCTGTGTCCCGACAGCTAAATACCAACACATGCTGCTATCAGTAGTGTTAAATGCCAATTACATGCTCTCCCCCAGACTTTACTGGCAATTAATGGCATTGGAGCAAAGCTGTTCTGTTATAACTTTAATTGATGTATGCACTGTCCTCTTGTTGTTTGTAACCTTGTGGCAGTCAAGTGGAAGTTGAAGTCCTATTCAGAGACCAATACAGTAAGGGACTGTACTAAAATGATTTGTGTGGGGATCGGGGCTTTCGACACTACCCTTGACTTTTGAAATTAAACTTTAATTATGTGGTTGGTTCAGTTTGGTTTAAGCAGCTTTATGTGTGACATCAATGTGAGAATTTGAAAAGGGGTTGCTTGCAATTAGAATTATCACCTGAATCTGCAGTTTCCCTCGGCTTTACAGCTTTATAGTGAGTTACTGCTAATTGTTTTGCCGTGCTACCCGTACTGTTTTGGTTCACTCTCACTGAGAAAAAGCTCTAAAGACCCACTGTGCACTACCTGCTCAGCCCCAAACAAATGGCAACTAGCTGGTGAACATAGTGGAGCATTTAGCAGCTAAAGAGTCAGATGTTTCCTTCAGAAGTTGATAGAGACCAAAACAGGGTTAAAAGAGAGTAAATATTGGACCTACATTCACCAGAAACACACCTCCAAGTGAATTGAAGAATAGATGATGACGTGCTCTCCTGCGCATATGGCCAACTTCTTATGATCCGTGGCGCACCTGAAAGCTATCTTTTTGATGAAATGATTTGATCTTTTAAATGAATAAACTGGAAGAATTAAATAAAATCTGGCCTTAAGACAAAAGATAAAATACCCTCGACTGGTCTCCCAAAACATTTTCGAATACCCTTTCTTTCGCAAAAAGAGAAAAAATGCATTACTCTTTATTTTCTGACCTCCCATTCTACTCTAACACTTTTTTGCCAAGGCCCTAAATAATGCATTTTTAGGGCCTTTGCAAAACATTGTTGGAGTAGAATGGGATTATAATAATGAATTGTTAATGCAAATTATAATTTGGAAATTAATACTGAAAACAAGGCCCATTTCCAGTGCAAAACCCATTCAGCTATCCCTATTATTCCAAACTAATAGCGCTGTTGGTATTTAAATGAGATCAAATAAAAAATCCCCTGCTGCAGCATGCACTCAGAACCAGCCCCTCTACTGCACCCAAGAGGGATAAAAACGGAACGAGATGCTTCTGTTTCACTCCGAAACAAAGCAATCATTCAGAGATTGATCTAATGCTAGAATAACTGCTGGCAGTGCAAACGTATGACGGCTTATTTCCCCACTTCATTAATCCATGGACACTAAAGATTGCATCAGACCAACAGCGTCCTCCTAAGGACATGTTGGTGTAATTGGCTGATAGGTTGCCTTGATTGAATCCTACTGAAGATGTTTCCATAGGTTAAGATCAGACTAATGTGAGCATGAAGGAAGGCAGTGGAGTACAGCTGACACAGCTAGAGCAGCTTAGCTAATACAGTAGTAGGTAAGGCAGGGAAGACGGCATAATGAAAAATACAGAAGGTGAATCCGTGCATTTTACCTACGCTTCACTACACTTCAATAGAGTAGAGCATGATGGTAAATTAAACAGAGCTGAAGCGCACTGACCAATTTGCCTGGAAATGTTTTCTAAGAACTCACAGTTTCATGAAGTTATTACAAAATATCTTTCATCCATGCATGATTTAACAGCACATTGATTCATCTGCACCTTCTTTTCAACTCTGCAGTCTGGGAAACTAACCAAAGCCATACAGTCTGTCATTCAGTTGGATCTGGCTTGATCCAGACATTCACATAACAATGCCTAACACGCTATGGTGATGGGTGGGGGAGAGACAGAGACAACTTGGAGAGTACTGATGAAAAATATGTGCAGTAATAAGGAACAATAACAAATGCTGGGAGGTGATGGAGACTACACCGTGAGCCAAGCTCCACTATTTGCTCTGGGGCCTGGCTGGTCTTCATGCCAGTTTCTTTGTCTGTCTGTGTTTGGGAGAGAATATCATGTCAAACTTTCTGCCAGAATTTGCTGATTTAACGTGTCCTCAGTTAACAGCAAATATGGTTTAAGCAATGAGTGCTGTTTGACTTTCTTTCCCATACAAAAGAAAAGGGGATAAGAGAACAGCATGTGTTGCTGCTAAGAGATAGCTAACGTTATCTTATTTTATCTTCAACTGTCGTCAACAACGAAACAAAAATAACGGGTCTCCAGCCGTGCTAAGTGCTACATAAGCATGCTAACATACTCACAATGACAATGCGCACATGCTGATCATTCAGCAGGTATAATGTTTAGCCTACCATAGTTACCGTATCGGTTTAGCATGTCAGAATGCTAACGTTTGGTAATTAGCATTAAACACAATATTGCTGCAGCTAAGGCTGATGGAAATATCATTAGTTTGGCAGGTATTATTGTATAAGACAAGTGGTGTGGCGCACCGACCGACCAATATTAGCATCTATAGAGCCATGCCGCTAGCATGGCTAATAATGTCCTCACTGCCTCCTCATGGAAGGTAAGTAAACAAGGTTGAACCAGCTGCCATATCTAGTGAATGCTACCTCCCCACCGTTTGACTCTAATGTGGACTCATTGTAGAACTGGAAGTCACTTTTTCTTTTTCTGACACCATGTTATTCTTCTCCAGACAAAGTGTTTGTAATAGCTCCAGCGATGTGGAGCTCAGCATTTACAGAAAGTACTGTATTTTTCCGGCACGGCACTGTCTGCAGGAGGTTGTTTGTGAATGTGTGGAACTGCTGCGCCATTTTTGTCACGTAAGCGGCGTCATGTGTCTTATTAGCTCATGGGTCTGGCTTCAGAGAAGAATCCACTCAGCAAAGAAATAATAGGAATCGCAGGATGTCTTCTCTGAGACGTTAAACATGAGGTGAAAATAGGGAAATGATGTACAGTTACAGTGTGTCGTTCCTAAATAGCCAAGACTACAAAAAAGAGAGACAAAAAAACTGCATGCTATTAGAGCATCAACCGCATCCCTAATACATGGATTTTACCTACAATGTTAATTTGCCAACTTGATAAACAGTTTGAGGATCGCAGACATAACTCATATTTGTTCTTGGGACAACAATGATGTGAGTGAAACAAGATAAGGAGAGGGAGTTAAAAGGCGAATCCGGATTGTGCTTTTCCACTTGGTGAGGGAAAATCAGCTTACAGTAATCCCAGCACTCGTTGAAGGGGGGGATCATCCCAGGCGACTTGACACCATTGTGCACTTTTGAAAATGATGTGCTTGTTAGTGAGGAGGCATAAAAACACACTCAGGCTCATATTTGCAGATTCATAACCATTAGTGGAGCCTATTTCTTGCCTTTTCACTCATGTTTATTATAAACTTTGCATTAATGTGCTGTGGCTCTGTCATCTGAATGTGTTGAGCAACCATAGTGGATGAAAACACATAACAGCAGTGACCGATTGTGTTAGTTCCCATCCTGCCCAAATCCAGCACACATCTAAATTTATTAGCTTTTGTTGCGATGAATGCACGACCTGTGTAAACGTGACTCCCTCCGGAGCCTCCCCACAGTGCCACCAATGTTTCTCAGGCCCTCGAATGTCTTCTGCCAGATGTTGACGCTTGCTTCGCGATGGAAGGCAACTCATGGTGGCAAAAAAGGGCCACCATAACTCACTTGTGTAGAGCACTTTTTTAATTTAAAATCTGCAACATTAAACTGGAACAATTGCTGTTTGGTTAATTTAGAAAGATGACAACAATGATTGTTCAAACTGAGATTTGGAGAAAATAACCCTGCCTAGATGCCAGAAAGTGTGAGCCTCTTCCAACCAAAGTGCAATACAGTTTATTTTACCAACTACAAAGGGGTTTTCAGACTAGCAAGCAAGGCTTAATTAGCAGAAAAGACTGTGGTTTTTATTGTTATACCTTTCATACTGTATAAAAATGGGCAGACTGGAAACTTGTTAGGATAATTATTTATCAAAGAATGGACAAAATCACTGGAGTTCTCTTAAAAAGTTTGTTTACTTGCAGCAAGTAGAGCCGGTTTACAGCACTTACAGCACAGCACTGGTCGATAGTCTTTAACAGTAGCTTTTTATAGGGAAAAGGGAGTAATATCACACAAGAGATACTTTCTTATCTTTGGTCAGGTTTGACGTCTCCTCTGCATGCCCTGCCCTCAGGGGTTCTCTGTGCTTTCCACAAGGTCAGTGATAATCATGATTATCACATGAGAAACAGAAATGGATGCAGTTTCTTAGGCAAATAGTTTAACACAAAAATGAAGCAAAGACTATAGCAAACAAAACTGCAATCGGGACTGATACCAACATCTCTTTAGTTCTTATAGTTATAGTCCCTTAGATTTCAGTCTTGGTTGATTTCGAGAAACCCGTGATTATTATGTTACCCGTGATGGCGAGTAAATGTTTGTACCAAAATAGTTCTGTTTTTCAGTCTTCATTTTGGCCAAGGTGCAGCTACTTTCTTCTGCTCCTCTGCAGGTCGGAGCTTCGTGGGGGCAGGCCGACACACACACACACACACACACACACACACACACACACACACACAGGCGCAACTCTGACGCACTTTCCGCACTCCGTGTCCACGGACTGCTGTAGGCTTGTACTGTTAATATTCTGTGCATTGTCGGACACATGCAGCCACTTTCCTGAAACCGCTTGCGAGACTGACACAAGTCCACAGCGGCGTGTATGTCCAAGCCTCTCTCCACCGCCTCCACCTGCAGGTTGTCAACTGTGTGCTTAGGAATGAAAGGGAGAAAACAGGACGCCTGAAGTAACACGGCGGATATCGCTCATATACTTTTTTTTCTTTTTTTTTGACGCCGCCTTAACTGCAAAGTGCTGCGGGAAACCCTGCTCCAACTCTCAACTAGCGTTTTCTCTTCTCTGTCTGTCTCTCTCCGCCAGGAGTCCCTCCTTACACAAAGACCATGCGACTGACAAGAGGGTTCACTCCTCGTTACGCTAAGGAACCGAGAGTGGTCATCCAGTCTCTTTGGTAGAGAGAGAGAGAACAAACGGAAGCAAATGGAAATTATCTCGGCCGGAAAAAAATATCAAGCTAATTTTTTTTATCGTGCGATTAATTGATCATTGATTATTGACTATCGCGACAGGCCTACTATACCTTACTATACTATATGCAGTTGGCCCTAATTGGTGAGAAATAGTTTGTTTCCTTTTAGTGCTTTAAAATGAAAGACATACCGTTTTCTTAGTTGTGAAACAGGAGCAGCAGTAGGAAATGTTCGGTGTGCATTAGTGACTTAGTCTATATCCTTGACGTTCCACTTCTGGGATTGCTCCAGTGCTGCAGGAGATTCCGCCGGATGCATGTATTTTTGCCAATGTGTGTTTCCTTCCACTGTCTTTGTGTTGGAGTTTTAAACTCTGGTGGATTTATGAGGACTATGGTTGACTGCTCCTCAGATCTCTGCAGGGTAAATTTAGACAGCTAGCTAGACTATATGTCCAATCTGAGTTTTCTCTCACACAACTATTTTAAAGCGGCTCCGTGCGGAGCTTAGCGCTGCCCAAGACGATTGTGATTGGTTTAAAGAAATGCCAATAAACCAGAGCACGTTTTTCTCCAATCCCGGAATGCTGTGTGGACTAGCCAGACCCTCCTCTGCTCCGCAGCGTGTGGATGGTCTCGCTTAATACAGCTGTGATATGGTGTTAGGAAGAGTGAACAGTAAACTGTAAGACTGATATCAGTGACAATGCATAACTCATGTCCTGTGAATCCCTCGTATGTGAGAAAAAGCAACTTGAATGGGGATGGTGGACTCCGCCACTAACGATGACACCTAATAGAGGTAGGGCTGGGTATCGTTCAAAAAATGCTGGTACGGATACCAGTGTTGTGACTTCAATACCGGTTCCTAAATAATACTTGTTTCGATACCAATATTCTAAAACAAAATTACAACATTACACATTACGGCACAAATCTTTTTTTATTTCTTTTTCAGCTCCTATGTGAGCTCCGTCTCTGTGCATAACTTAGTTTTTTTCTGCATGTCTCTACGACGTGTAACATTAGACTAGAGCTGAAGATCTTCGTCCAGTCGGATTCGGTCTTAATTTCTATCACTTTACTTGGGCTCGGGCCGGGCTCGGGCTTGCGTGGTAAATGAGCGGTCAAGTGATGCGTTTCAATTAGTACGAAAATGGATGCTGAGGAGGTGAAACGGAGGCTGGCCTCTGGCGATTACATTTTGGTTGCACCGGCAAAGAAAGCAAAGTCTGAGGTGTGGAAAACTTTTGACCATGTACGTAATGAGAAATGACTCATTCTTGACAAAAGGCAAAAGTGCTGTGTGCGTGCGCACATTTGAATAATGTCGGGCTGTAAACGGGTCGGGCTTTTAAAAAGCTGTCAATCAAAATGTACTTGTCGGGCTCGGGTCGAATTCTGTCGGGGCTTGGGCCTTGTCGGGCCGAACTTTTTAGGCCCGATTACAGCTCCACATTAGCCAATCACCAGCATTATTAGATATTGGTAGAAGCATGCTGCATGCCTATTGGCTCACTGACGCTGATGAGATTTACTCTTTAGGTATTGAAATTGGGTATTGAATGACGAGGCATTTTTACGATACTCGATACTTTAGAGGCCGGTCGGTGCCTAAAAAGTATTGAATTCGGTACCCAGCCCTAACTAGAGGTAATTATAGAATTTAAATACATTGAATGGATATTGCAGCAAAATTGATGGCCATGAATAGAGTCAAAAATGGGGTTTTAATTAATGATTTCAAGAAAGGCCAAAAAAAAAAGAAACAAAACAAACAAACCATACTTACTCATATGTGGAAGAATACAGTGTAATGACTCGACCTCTGTGTTTTGTTGCCATATATTACATTCAAGTTGTCGAGTAACATATTATATAGATTTACTTTCATCATAATCAAGAAAACTAATGTGTTTAACAGCACAGTGGTAAAAAAAAGACACATGATGTAAATAGTATGGTATAATAGCTTGATACAGATCATGTTCCTGTCGGTGTTCATTTTCAGTATTTTCAGTGCTTTGATGGTTGATAAGGTAAAAGCGTATTTATGTTACACTAATTCCCATGCTTCAGTGTGTAGAGATCTAAAACTAATCAGTCTGTAAATCAGCAGTTGTCCATCCCTTGATCATTTAAGTGCATGCTTGATTTCTTTTGCACCTGCATAATGCGTGCTTATACTGCATATGTCTGCAAGCTCTGGTCTCATTTTCCTTATGTGATAACAGCCGTAAAGCATCAGATTTAACACACCCTGGGCTGTTTAATCTACATGCAGAGTTTTTAGATAACAGGAGGCATTTCAAACCACTATATTCATGTCAAGCAATGCTTATTAGCTGCTTTTCTTTTTAATTTGGACTTTGTAACTACATACTGTACGTCTATATTTTTCCACATCTGCTTTCTCTTAAAGACACTTTAAGAGAGAATTTTTTTTTTAAATCAGAAACACAGCCCACTTTAATTTAAAAAAGGGAACAGAGATTAATATTTACTTCCAAGGTAAAAAAAAAAAAAGCTATTGAACACTCTTCCTTAGGAAAAATAAAATAAACTAAGCTGTTGGCAATTTTCTTTTTTCCCCTTTCTCCTCCAAGAGTTTTAATCAAGAAAACGTCTCCAAATAATTATGCCAAAAACAACTGAAGAAAAACAAGGGTACTTTATGAGTGGGTTAATAAACCACTCTCTGCTGAAAGGTGGGAAGTGTCGCCTGTCCAATTACAAGAGAACAATGGCTCAGTGAAATCACTTGACACATCCATGCACTTAAAGTAAGAGCTAAAGAAATCAACAAAGTAAAGCGAACAACTCTGAGATTAAGAGATCTTGAATTCTTTTCCAGTGGATGGTATTAATGTTGTTGTCTGCAAATTGATTGATGAAAAAAACGATCTGCTACATCAGAAACCACTAAGCGATACTTTTTATAGTTACAAGAAATAGCAGTAGTACTAAAATGGCAATGCTTGATTATACCTTATTGTTTCCTGTGAATCTATTGTGCATAGGTAGGTCATTTTCAATACAGCTTGGGAATGGCAACAGTGGAAAAAAAATATAGAGAGGTAATTACAGAATGTTAATACATTAAATGGTTATAGCTGAAGAAATGCAGACCATAAATGGTTTTATGTAATGAAAATCTTACGGATTGAACCTTTTTAAACTAATGTAGAATGTACATCACTTCTGCTTTGTCCATGGTTTATAATGTTTGCTTTACACATCAATATATTTCAAAGGGAGTTTCTGTCTGTCCCCAACAAGCCTGTTTGCTGTTGCTTACTGAAAACTACAACCCTGGATAAAAAAAAAAAAATCCTTCTTCTCTCCTAAGCTAATTAAAAAGAGAACTAATTCCTGGAATGCTTCTTGGGGATAGGGGAGCAGTGAGCCCAGGCTTTGGCTGGTTGGGAATAGGAACAGGGATTTCCAGCGGGTATGCAGTCTGTTCTCGTGATTCCCCAAGATGCACGGCTGACATTGAGGTTCTGACTTTTCATCAGGATGTTGTGCAGGCAGTATGGGGGAAACAGGTCTCCATGGCTAATGTTAGGAGTTGTGATGTGTCCATGGCTAATGTTAGGAGTTGTGATGTGTCCATGGCTAATGTTAGGAGTTGTGATGTATCCATTGCTAATGTTAGGAGTTGTGATGTTTCCATGGCTAATGTTAGGAGTTGTGATGCGTCCATGGCTAATGTTAAGAGTTGTGATGCGTCCATGGCTAATGTTAGGAGTTGTGATGTATCCATTGCTAATGTTAGGAGTTGTGATGTGTCCATGGCTAATGTTAGGAGTTGTGATGCGTCCATGGCTAATGTTAGGAGTTGTGATGCGTCCATGGCTAATGTTAGGAGTTGTGATGTGTCCATGGCTAATGTTAGGAGTTGTGATGCATCCATTGCTAATGTTAGGAGTTGTGATATGTCCATGGCTAATGTTAGGAGTTGTGATGTGTCCATGGCTAATGTTAGGAGTTGTGATGCGTCCATGGCTAATGTTAGGAGTTGTGATGCGTCCATGGCTAATGTTAGGAGTTGTGATGCATCCATGGCTAATGGTAGGAGTTGTGATGTGTCCATGGCTAATGATAGGAGTTGGGATGTGTCTGTGGCTAATGATAGGAGTTGGGATGTGTTCATGACTAATGTTAGGAGTTGGGATGTGTTTTGATGATTATGAGGACAGTTCCTGGATGCTGCTGGTAACCATTGTGATGCAGGTGGTGATAGGGCTGGGCGATAAATCGATTTTATCGATTAAGTCGAATGTGTAGTTAACGTCGATTTGTTAAAATGAAAATCGATTTTCTCCTTAACATCCGCCGACGCTCCCCTCTGGGCTCCCATAGCTCCGAACGGGCTCAGCCCTCCCCCCGCGCGTTTGCCATAGAGATACACAAACAACATGGCAGCGACAGGGACAGCATTAATTCTTTTCTTAACTAGTAGTTTCATTACTTACTTATCCGTAATCTCTGCCGAAATGACCGGCAGCTCGCGGTGCTCTGTCCCCGGCTGAGAGTCACCTATTCTCGGATAACTGAACCACCAGCTACCACTGACCTAAAGGACCACCATGCGGGGCACCAGAGTCGGTGTTGAGGAACTCTTTTGCGGCTCAACAATCTACTAAATGCCACTGATACGACCGAGCTGTGACGGAGGTCTGTAGCGGCTTAAACAACTAGCAATCGCCGCTCTGTAGCACGGAGCTCCTCTTCGACGTTTGTTTCTACCGCTAGTTACTACGAAGGAGCTTGCTCCAGGTATGCTACATTCAAGAGACCATGGGATGTTAATGTACGTTACTCAGCAACAGGTGAAAATAGGGGCAAGGTTGCGCAATAACGTTAAAATGATTTGAACTTTTAGCGAGGAACGAGAAGTGAATTACCTGTATGTGTGAAAAGCTTTATCTCACGCATCCGTTTGTTTGTTGTTGAATATATAGCCCCCCCCCCATCCAAAAAAATGGAAAACACTCAAACCAATTTATATTTCCACAAAATTGGCATGAATAATCATAATGGTATACATGCCCCATGTGTGTGTGTGAGTCAAAACAAAATAAAGTTAAAACTTGTTTTGAACAATTTCTTTGTCATCTGCAGATTGATTTTAAGTAGGGGGAGAAAAAAATCGATTTAAATCTTAAATCGGATTTTTTTGGAAAAAATCTGGGATTTTATTTTTAGGTCATATCGCCCAGCCCTAGGTGGTGATGGCGATGAAAGATGACATGCTCGTGACGGTGGTGATGATGATCTCGACTGATGGAGATGCCCATACCTTATAGAGATGTTGATAAAGAGAAACTTAAAAATACAAACAGTAGAAATTTTTGTTTGAAGTAATAGTTCGACGTTTTGGGGAGATCCACTTATTAGCTGTTTTGCTGAGGGTTAGATGAGAAGATTGAGACCACTCTCATGTCTGTATGCTAAGATATAGCTACATTTGACACACACAATTCATAATTAATATTCATATTAAATATGTTGGCATTATACAAAGACCTGTGGCTAAAGCCCAATAGCCAGGCCCCAAACATGCCCCTGGTTTCATCGATTATCTGATTAAATTCTTGGCAACAAAGTAAATAAGTGTATTTCCCCAAGTGTCGAAATGACTACTCTTTTCTACTCATCTTATAGCTACTATTATCTGTCACAATAACAAATTTTGCTGGACGATAAATTGTCCCAGAAATTATTGTGATAAACGATAATATTGTCGTTCCGAAACCATTTTCATCTAATATGATAATGGCATAATAATGCAGGTACACCTTTTCAAAGATCAATACACTTTTATTTCTAAAGATATTTAACACTGGAACTGGAAGACATTTTAAATATCCACAATATGTCTTTGATCTCCTTTAGTATGTCGTCTTTCACGCTGTTGTACAGCGTTTGTGACACGTATGTTCTCCCAGGTAATTCGTACTGTCTGTCAAATGTTTGCAGCATTCCTCGAGTGTTTGTGTGATAGACTACAGACTCTGTACTACATTTAACAATTATTTATTAAACACTAAATATTACATTTAAATAATTAATAAATTAAATCCGTTTATATCTATGTGGCTATCTGCCACATGGCGAGTAAATGTTTGTACCAAAATAGTTCTGTTTTTCAGTCTTCATTTTGGCGAAGGTGCAGCTTCTGCTCCTCTTCTCCCCAACTCTGACACACCTTCTGCACTCCGTGTCTGCGGACAGCTGTAGGCTTGTACCGGTGTTGATGTTCTGTGCATTGTCGAACACTTGCAGCCACTTTCCTGAAACCGCTTGCGAGACTGACAAGTCCACAGCGGTGTGTATGCCCGAGCCTGTTTCCACTGACTCCACCTGCAGGTTGTCAACTGTGTGGTTTGGAATGAAAGCGAGAAAACAGGACGCCAAGTACCATACAGTGAGGAAAATAAGTATTTGAACACCCTGCTATTTTGCAAGTTCTCCCACTTAGAAATCATGGAGGGGTCTGAAATTGTCATCGTAGGTGCATGTCCACTGTGAGAGACATAATCTAAAAAAAAAAATCCAGAAATCACAACATATGATTTTTTAACTATTTATTTGTGTGATACAGCTGCAAATAAGTATTTGAACACCTGTCTATCAGCTAGAATTCTGACCCTCAAAGACCTGTTAGTCTGCCTTTAAAATGTCCACCTCCACTCCATTTATTATCCTAAATTAGATGCACCTTTTTCAGGTGTCTTTAGCTGCATAAAGACACCTGTCCACCCCATACAATCAGTAAGAATCCAACTACTAACATGGCCAAGACCAAAGAGCTGTCCAAAGACAGACCTCCACCAGGCTGGAAAGGGCTACGGGGAAATTGCCAAGCAGCTTGGTGAAAAAAGGTCCACTGTTGGAGCAATCATTAGAAAATGGAAGAAGCTAAACATGACTGTCAATCTCCCTCGGACTGGGGCTCCATGCAAGATCTCACCTCGTGGGGTCTCAATGATCCTAAGAAAGGTGAGAAATCAGCCCAGAACTACACGGGAGGAGCTGGTCAATGACCTGAAAAGAGCTGGGACCACCGTTTCCAAGGTTACTGTTGGTAATACACTAAGACGTCATGGTTTGAAATCATGCATGGCACGGAAGGTTCCCCTGCTTAAACCAGCACATGTCAAGGCCCGTCTTAAGTTTGCCAATGACCATTTGGATGATCCAGAGGAGTCATGGGAGAAAGTCATGTGGTCAGATGAGACCAAAATAGAACTTTTTGGTCATAATTCCACTAACCGTGTTTGGAGGAAGAAGAATGATGAGTACCATCCCAAGAACACCATCCCTACTGTGAAGCATGGGGGTGTTTTTCTGCACATGGGACAGGGCGACTGCACTGTATTAAGGAGAGGATGACCGGGGCCATGTATTGCGAGATTTTGGGGAACAACCTCCTTCCCTCAGTTAGAGCATTGAAGATGGGTCGAGGCTGGGTCTTCCAACATGACAATGACCCGAAGCACACAGCCAGGATAACCAAGGAGTGGCTCTGTAAGAAGCATATCAAGGTTCTGGCGTGGCCTAGGCAGTCTCCAGACCTAAACCCAATAGAGAATCTTTGGAGGGAGCTCAAACTCCGTGTTTCTCAGCGACAGCCCAGAAACCTGACTGATCTAGAGAAGATCTGTGTGGAGGAGTGGGCCAAAATCCCTCCTGCAGTGTGTGCAAACCTGGTGAAAAACTACAGGAAACGTTTGACCTCTGTAATTGCAAACAAAGGCTACTGTACCAAATATTAACATTGATTTTCTCAGGTGTTCAAATATTTATTTGCAGCTGTATCATACAAATAAATAGTTAAAAAATCATACATTGTGACTTCTGGATTTTTTTTTTTAGATTATGTCTCTCACAGTGGACATGCACCTACGATGACAATTTCAGACCCCTCCATGATTTCTAAGTGGGAGAACTTGCAAAATAGCAGGGTGTTCAAATACTTATTTTCCTCACTGTATATACTTTTTTTTTTTTCTCTCTCTCAACTAGCGTTTTCTGTCTCTCTCTCTCTCTCTCCCTCCCTACACAAAGACCATGCGACTGACAAGAGGGTTCACTCCTTGTTACGCTAAGGAACCGAGAGTGGTCATCCAGTCTCTTTGGTAGAGAGAGAGAGAGAGAGGGAGAGAGGGAGAGACTAGGAAAACAAACAAGCATGCAAATTATAGCGGCTGGAAAAATTATCGAGCTCATTTCTTTTATCTTGCGATTGATTTATTGACTATCGCGACAGGCCTAACCGTGTTAAACACTAAGTACAGTGACGAGCAGATTTAAACTTAGTCATAGAGTGGCTGGAGACTGTAATTAATCAAAAGTTCAGTCACCACATGGGAATATAAGGTATCATTTGCCTAATGGCCATCAAGGCAGCAGAGACGTTCAGATGCTACTGTGTAATATATATGGTACTGTAACTGGCAAAGAGTTTGTTTTCCATTGATGTGTCAGGTTTTACAGTAGCCAGTTGGGACAAACGGCAAGCAAAGCCCAAAGTATAGGCTAACCGAGGCACTCAAAATGTTAATACCTCAAAAAGTAACACGTATCTTTGACAGGTGACTTTGATGTATCTTATCTACCAAAGACAAATTTATCGCCATCGGCACCTGCCAGGTGTTTGTGTCAGACTGGCTTGTAGCTGGCAGACGGGTGGGCTTCCAGTTTGTCAGATGACCACATCCTCTTGCTCTGTATGGCTCAGTGTGGCCTTATGTGTTATCCCCTTCCCCCCCTACTGTCCTTCCCACTGATAATACTTTCCTTCCTCCTCCTCTCTGCCCTGTCTCCTCTCACTTCTTTCTTCTCTGATCTCATCTTTATCCTCCTCCTCCTCATGCACTTTTTTCCCCTCCGGCTCCTATTTCCAAATCTGTGTGTGCATGGGTATAACCAGTGAGTATGGAAAGTGGGATCTGACAAATAGCTTGTGTGAGGTTGGCGAGGAGGGATTAGCTCCTATATGCCTGTCAAGCAGCCCGTTTTGGTTCACAAAGACAATTCTGCGATGTCCGTCACTTCCAATAGGGGCTGCCATAGCAGGTTGTAGGATGGCTATATGAAGAGTATGTGAATCCATTTACCCTCTCAACATTTACTCGGAGATTCAAACAGAGAGTCAAGAGGCTTCACTTTTCTCCGTCCTCATCCCTTCTCCGTAACGCCTTCACTCTTTCCACGGATGCGGTTTTTCATTCAGCACAACAAATGTGCAATTTCTCAGCTCACTAACACATAACCTGAAAGTGTAAAATGTTTGTGTGTGTGTGTGTACTGTTGTCTAAAGCACCTTCCCAGCACAATATTATAGCACCTTTCCTTCTGTTTCTGAAATTAAGTTGCATGTGAGAGAGAAGATTCCATTAAATTCCCTTCTCATATATGTCACATTCAGAACCATTTCCTTAAACCTACGCCACTCGATGTTCCATTTTCAAAGCGGTGATCTCGGTTCATTTCCACAAGAAAGTCACATAAAGGCATCTGATCCACATGCTTTGCTTCCTCAGATGGGCCTCTTTCTCCTCATGAATTGCTGATGCATTGCAGGTTTAACAGACCAGCTCAAGTTCTTCCAGTTATAATGCCTTTCAAATGCTGATCCAGGATGCCCTTGCCACAACAGAACCGGCAAAGCCTAGAAAGCCTCAGGACAGAGTGGGCTGCATAAGACACTAACAGAGAGCAGAGAGGAGAGCAAAGCTCTATTGGATAACTGCCTGGCTTTTTCCACAGCACTTGACCCTGGCATATACACCTCCACCCCTCCCCCGCTCCACCTCCTCAGCACCGGCAAATGAAGTGTCCCCGCTCTGGGCTCTGATCCTGAGAACCTATGACAGCCAAAGCCTTCCTGCTCTCTGAAGTAAGCCCTGGCAGCGATCGGCTAGTTTACTATTCTCCACTCCAGCCCAAGCTGCAAGGCACAAACATGGGCGAGACAAAGCCTGCGTGACTGCGGTGAATAGAAAGACAGAAGGAAATAAGAGGAAAGGAAAAGGGGTGCTTGACCTTACCTGTCACAGTGTAACTTTAAGTGTACTTTAAGAAACACTGCACTGGGATTTAAGACGGGAAGGACAGGAAAAAAAAAAAACAGACAATGTCTGACAGACATTGAATCAAGTAACTTTTAGTTCATTGTTTTCATCTTTCAAAAAGATAAGATAGCACTTCCTAATAAGTCATACTTTATGAATGCTTAATAACGTGACTACAGTTAATTTGTCTTAATATATGATTTAATTATACTTTATTGATCATAATATGTAAAAGGCCAATAATAACAACAAATGTGCCATATTGTGAAACATCCCTGTGGCTGATGTATATCCTCTAACTTTTTAAATTCATCTTGATGGCTCTAGAAAGTGAAAACCATTAACTTTACTGTTAATCTTAAAAAAGTGTTAATTAAATGTTTATTAAAACAAAGTTTTCTCAAAACCTAGAAACCATATTACCTCATTAATGAATTAATGAATTAATAGGGACCTACAACTACTCGTTTTATTCATGTTAATAAATCAGTTATTAATGCTTTATAGGTCATTAATGGTCATTTGCGTCGCCATGTTGGCAAAAATCCCTGTGGCTTCTCGTCCAATGCTGTAACTGCAGGCTTACCAGAAAAGAGAACAGCATGTGATTAATAATTTATTTATACATTATCATTACAGTTAATTATTTGATTACGTTTAAGTCAGTATTAATGTTAATCAATATTAATTCATTATTTTTTAGAATTTGTTGCCTTATCTGAACAACTCTGGCAACCAATAATTATCATTTTTAAATGTCATTGACCTATAACGTATTAATGAATGATTTATCAGCCATTAATAATACCACTCCTCCGTAGGCTACCATTACCTAAGCCCTTTGTAAAGTGGTACTGAATTATAAAGTTTATATTTAAATGTACTCCATAGGTGATCCATCCACTGACCTGGTCTGGTCAGAGCCAGAGCTCAGAGTTTCCACCCATTACAGCCTCTGTGGCCTTTACAAGGCCCCTTACAAACAGATTATCATCAATCCACAGCAGTAAAGCAATCATGTCTCTCTAAGACAGATTGCTCTGTTAAGGTGCTCCATAATTTAATATCCTTCTCGTTCTTCATCTTCCCTCCCTCTTTCTCTCTCTCTCCCTCCTTGCCTCCCTAGATCAGCCTGGCAAAGTCATGCTGAGTTCTTTAAAATGTATTAAATTATGATGTGTCATGAAACTAATTCTCTCCCCGAAGTATGAATCACATGACAGATCCCTCTCCGGCGTTACCTTTGACACACTGTATGCACATAGCAGGGTAATAGATTAAAATTAGCCTCAAGTTCCTTAAATTATTGACCCTGGGCCCGTTTTTTCGCCTCCTGTCAGCAATCAGTTTACAGGGGGGTGTGAGTGCTAATGCTAAATGGAGGGAGGGAGGAGGGGTGGGGGCGCTTTACTTCACCTTGCTGTCAAACTGGCCCGTTAGTCTTTCCTAAAGACTTCTGTTGAGCATGTGGGAAATGAATGGATGAGCGGTAGGTGGGACTTAAGTTTCAGTGTTACAGTACTACATCAATGAAATGGCTTGTTGGTGCACTCTTAATAATGTACCTTTACAAATTCATGGATGGAACTTGAATTAATTCCATTTTTAATACCCCCATGTATTATTAAGTCTTTTCCAATGAATATTTCACATTCTAATCTTATTAACAGGATAGCATGTTGAGATTTCTTTTTGCCACACAACAGATTTCCCTTAACTTGTGTTTACCCTCGATGAACCTATTCTGTGGCAGCCTCCAGTGTAATTCAGTTGGATGAAATTAAGAGATTGGTATGCATGATACTCGCATTATTAAAAAGGACATTTGCGCAGTTGCTTATTTGTGTGCTTTATTAAATCTGGCTATACATGCTCCATTGAAATTTCAAGCCAGTATGCAATAGTAATAAGAAATCACGTCCTTGACATTCAATGTAACATACATCTGTATACCAGATGATGTAGAGTAACTTCTACAATGCTGAATGGAATCTGTTAGAATCTAAATGTCTCTTTAGCCACACATACACAGCTAACTGGCCACCAGGCTCAATTTATCTGCTTGTGTTTGATTAATTCCAAACAACCTGCAGCAGAAACAAAAAAAGGCAGTGTTTTCTTTTCAATTTTCCCCGACATGCATCTCTGTATAGACCTTGCACATCCCTCAGGCTGTTTTTATGGATCTCTGAGTGTTTTTGCTCATTTCTTTTCTCCTCTCAAGTGACACAATATCTTTGTGTACGTGGTGATATCCTCCTAGAGGGTCAGATCACCTGCGTTTGTGTACACAGGTCAGATCCGTGGGGAGTTGTCACCGTCTCTCAGTGTCTCTAATGAACTCCAGCTGTTTGACAGACAGACGGGTTATAGGCCGGAAGTAGACTGCGGCGCGACGCTCCAAGCTGCTGTGTGTGACTGATTGGATACATGCTTAATGAAGCCACACACACACACACACACACACACACACACACACACACACACACACACACACACACACACACACACACACACACACAAGATACACAGTGTCACCGATCTGTTTAGGGGCATGTCGGATGGTTGTGGAGAGTGTATGTCACATGTAAATGTTTGTGTAGTGGTATTTGCAAACACAGGGGAGAGAAAGCAACTCTATTTACAACTCTTGTCTGTGGTAGGGATTTCCAACCAACTCGTACCAAAGGGGGTATTTCTGCAGTTGCCAGGGGTAATGTGGAAAGATTTTAGAATTTGCTTAAAAAATAGATCCACATGTGGAGTCTGCTGTAAAACTTGAACACTATTGCCTCATTTCCACTGCATGGTTCGGCCCGACTCAACTCACTTTTGGTACCAGGTCCTTTTCTCTACTTGGTTTTCCACTGCAGATAGTACCCCCTTAGTGTAGGCGCTGATCGCCATAGTCACGCCATGTAACACTGCCGTGACATCGTCTTCATCGCGACACTTGCTGAATCCTCTCATCGACCACCAAACAGGCGAGGTCTGCACTTCATCAATTGTACGCCGTAGTTTTGCGGTAATCTGGGTTGGGTAAATGTTCACTATTGACGATATCTTATTTAAGAATGGCGGGTTCGTGCAGGATGTCCCGTTTCGAGCAAGTGATGGTTCACTGACCAATCAGTGGTCTGCAGTGTTTCAACTCCACCTTTTAGTATCGGCTCACCTAGCTTGGCACCTCGACCGAGCTGGTACCAAAAAAAGGTACCAGGTACTATCCACAACTTTTGCCAATGGGAAAAAAACAACAACAAAAAAAGTGAGTAGGATAGAGCCCTTTAGAGGTCTAAATGTATGAAATAAAAGGTTGAAATAGATACGTAAGAACAGGCTGTGAAACAGCTCTGGTCTATGGTGTGATTTTTACAGCTTTTTATTCAGTTACCAGTTTAATGTGTATTGTGAAGGAATTGTCCTTTAGGCTAAAGGTGGGTGAAGAATTACCTTATTTGAACACAGAGTGAATCTCGTAGGTCGAGTAAATGTTTGAATGTTCCCTGCAAGCTAACCTTCAGAGTAAGTTACCTTCAGTATTGGGTGGCATTACACAAGGGCTCACTTGTATTGCACATCTCTATTCTTCTCCTTTAATTTCTCGTCACTGTTTCTGTGTAACGCCGCAAATCACCAAGTGATCCTTCTCCTCTCCACTCTACAGAACGGCTCTCTCTGTCTTCTCTCTCTCTCTTCCTGTGGTTGTGTGGTTTTATGGTTGCGTGTGTGTCTGTGTGTGCGTGTGTGTGCCTGATCGCCTGTCTCGCTGTAGACGCAGCTGAGAAGTCAAGACAGTCAAAATCCCCATAAACCTGGGTGTTTTATTTTGAAATGTTTTATTTTGTAAAGGAGATGCCGAAACGTTTGCTGCAGCGTGCAGGCCGGCGCGGCCGCTCCGCTCCTGATCGCAGCTGGTATGAACTGACAGATGGGATAACATGGGCGGCGGGCGCGGAATAAAAATAGCTCCGCTTTGCTTCGTGGCGAATAACGACTATTGGGCCCGAGACTGCAGCATCCCACCCTTACAGTATATACATTTTACAGTATGAACTTTGTCCTCTCAGTTTAAATGCAATCTAGATGAACACAAAGGACTGCCCTTGAAAAGACATCTTATTCTTCATCAAAACAACTGTTTTGGCAGCCGACTCAGGGGAATCCAGGGCAATATAACAGAAAATAGTCAACATCTCATACTGTCGCTGTCCTTCTGCAATACTTTGTTTGTTTGTTTTTCATTTTTCTTCTTTAATGACGAATACTCGAACCTCAGGTGTGTAGTACCTCGATCTATGTGGCTTTGTTGTGTTGTCAGTGTCATGACTTTGAAGTCATATTTTACATTGCACAAGGCTCATTTCCTTTCTCTTTTTTTTTAAAAAGTTATTTATTTATTTGCCCTTCCCAGTCCAATATCATTATTTTCCTCCTGAATGTAAAACAATGAAATGACAGTGATAAGAGAACAAAAAGAGAGCCAACTTTTCCACCTATTCTTGACTCGAAAACTCAGTTACTCTTTCAATTATTCTAAACTAGAAATATCTCTCCAAAGACGTGACAACACTGACAAAGCTAGTGTAACATCTATCAGCTTGGAAATAATTTGATGTCAGTCACTTTTCATTTGTTGCATATCGAGGATGGTGGTGGCAGAATTGATTCACAGTGTCACATTTGTCACACAAAGAGAGGAAATGAGAAAAGGTTGTGATTTACCATGCAGCGATCCCTTTATTCTGTCCCTCAACTTAATTGGAGTAGCCCAGCTAGCGCCTTACATAACCCATCAGATTGTTAGAAATGACAATAGAGACTTTCCATGTTGTTTCATTAGGAAAAGGCATTTATGTGTTGCCCGTCAAATCAATATCACATTTTGGTTTAATTCAACAAAATGTCAGCTGGTGTGCGCAGCAACATGTCATTTTGGTTCCGACGGGAATCCAGAGCATGTGACATCACAGCAGATTTGTTAACAGCGGGCTCCCAATTTTATTTGATGTAATCCTGTCCTACTTTATTGTGAGGATCCGAAGCCAGAGCAGAGACGGAGCCGGAGAGCTTATCTTTGTGTCTGTGTGCTGCAAGCTCAGTTGGCACCAGAATCTGCAGTGTTATATTCAGCGCCGGCCACCGAGTCACACTGCGCTAGAGAACATAAATGCACATGCACGCTAACACCGCTGACACCAGGTGTGGCCCCACATATGCACACATATATGCACACACTCTTTATCCTAGTCGTAAAGGCAGATAGAGTATATTCCTCGCTCTGATGACTTTCATTTTCTGTTCACTCCGACTGCTGCTAATGCTGCTACTGCTGTGTTAACGGCAGACAAATGGCACTGCTCATTGTCCCAATTACATTAGATCTCCAATCAAGTGGTAATGGGTGTTGTCATGGCAACCACATCCAACAGGCAGGGGAGGACGGGGGGGGCAAGGTTGATGACTCAAAATATACTTAAAACATGTTAAGTGCAAATAAATCTTACTGTATAGTGTATTTTTGTCACCGCTTTTCAATTTCATTTCTGCTCCTTTGTCAGGCTTAATTTCAAACCCATTTGATTAGATGCAAAGAGTACAATTTTAAAGATAATTCCTGTTTATGTCCACTTGGGTATTGCTAAAACTGCAGAAACATGACCAGAGTTGTATTAATAAAACCTGAATAATCTCCCGAGGTGGAATATAAAATAATGAACCGTCAAACAAATCAGAGTTGGACATTTTACTCATTGGGCTTGTACAGGCCTCACAAACAAGCCCACAAATTCTTGTATCTGGGGCAAGCTGTTTAGCATGAACTGTTGAGTCTCATTTCTTTTCATACTTTTTAATTCTTTTGACAAACTTCCACCCCTCTGGATATACTTCGCTGACAAACAAAACATCTGAATACCTCCTTTCAGGAAGAGCTTCTTTTATTTCTGCACTCGCACTAACCCTCACAGATCGACTCCAGGACAAAGCACTCATCGAAATGACAGCATGAAATCTCGATAATTTTTTGCCCCTGAAGATACTGATGCATTTTATCGGATTGTTTTGTCTCACAAATGTGACAGGACAGTGTGGTATATGAAAGAAGAAATGTGCTTGTAATACAAATGGGATGTCTTTTTTGTCTGGTGTGATTTAAAAGAACTGATGAAACAAAAAAATCAACATGAAACATCTACTTTAGGATACATACAATACCTTCTATTCTTGAAGTGATCTATACACTATATTAGAGTGGAGGTCCTTGGTGGTTTCATCTGTCTCATTATCACATTACATTCACAACTGACCCCATGACTCCATTCACACTTGGTATGAACATGTGCTTCTTCATACATTATCTGGGAGACATCTTATAACGAGCAGATAGAAGGCATTTTCAGGCTGATTCTACCAGATGACAAAAGCAGAGACTGCAGTTTACCATTACTGCCACGTCTGCTAAGCTAGTTAGCTTTTAGTTTAACCATTGGGTTGGATTTAGCTACTGCCTTACTTAGCTACGCACAGTGGAATGACAAACTGAAGATGCTTATTCGTCGACAAAATGGATATTTGCGTTTAAACACTCGCGAGGACATCGTCATGTTACGTGACGTCCGGTCCAGAACGGGCTGATAACTAGCGGTGGCGACAGAGTATTTCCCCCTAATGGCTGCGGGAGGTTGTTGCTTACGTGATCCTGTATACAACCATCTCAAATTAAAACCAAAACAGCTAGAGCATTCATTCTTCTTGCAGCAGAAAGCTTCAGTCTTTTCCCGCCGTCACTCCACGCTCGTGATGACGTCATCACGTTATGTGGCGTCCAGTGCTGAACAGCAGGCGGGCCATTTCTATTGCAGATGAAACTATCAAAGCGCCTTTACACTGCTCATAAAAATTAGTATATCTCAAAAACTATAAAAAAAAAAATGTACGTAGTTCAAAAAACTTCTGGAGTGTTAAGGAATGTTTTGTTCATCTTTCTACATTTAGAAATATTTTGGATCAATATGGTTTGTGTGTTTATTTAGTAAAATGTTAAGACAACACATGTTATTATTTAGTTATGACACAATTTCAAGATTTTTATTAATTATTATGGTTTATTGACTTACATAACCTTTTAGCTTAGTTTGTACTGATTTTAGGGATATGAAGCATTTGAAGATACTCTAAGAAATGACATCACAATAAGCAAACATACCAATGGAGGCACTCGCGGAACTTTTCTATTGCAGAGTTCAAAGGGTTAAAAGGTGTTTTCCTGTTCAATCAATCTACAAAAACAACTTCCTTTAAAATACTTCTGCGCACTATTTCTTTGATTAACACCACCTCCAGATCTTTAAAAACCTTGACATTTACTTTGTTGTTTGGCTCTTTTAAAAATGGGAGTTTGGGGCTGAGATTTCTAGTACTGAAGTGTCAAACAAAACGTCCTTGCAGCACTGAATTTTTCATAATTTATTTTTCACCGGCAAGCAACAACAATGCATTTTTCTTCTCAACTCCCTCCCACACGGTTTCAGTTCTCTCTTGTTGTCTTCTATCACAGTTGGGAGGGAAATATCACCTCAGGTCTCACCTTTCAAATGTTGAGAAAATGCTCACAACCTTGACAGAAACACTAAACATTTTGTACCCCTGTAAATAGTAGGCTATGTGCGAGTGAGGAATCTTGGAGGCAGCCATCACAGAGCCGGAGGGTAAACATGCAAACCTTGATTAACTTAAGTAGTGCCTGTTTTTCTTCTTCTTCTCGGAAAGTACAAACTATGCTGGTTCATACTGTAGATTTCTATACATCTTGTATGCTTTCTTTGTTTTTGAATTTGAAGAATTGCTGTTACATAAATTTGTGTAGGGAGAACAGTTGAAAGTCAGAATAAATATGGCAACAATATTGAGTATAACCGTAATCGAAATCTTATCTGGTCCAATGTCATGAGGAAGCTAATACTGTCAGATAGATAATGGAATATGAGTTCAAAGGGTTTTCAAATGCACTTCAGTGAGGGACCACAGCACCGTCATTCACAGTCACCGTGATAGAAAGTTATTGGAGAGAAAATACTGTGAATAAATCTTCACTCAGGCAACAGAGAGCATAAAATAAACGCCAAGAGTGAACACAATGTCCACAGAGCTGCTAAGCTGTCCAGATAAAGAGGCATTATGTGTGTGTGCGTCTGCCAATGTGAGCTCTCATGCATGCTTTTTTATTGTTTTTGTGTATATGATATTCTTATAAGATTTTCACTATAAGTTAAACGGGGTTGTTTTCTCTACAGCATCAGGGTTTCAGAAAACATACCAGCGTTGTTTCAGCCAGTATTAGCAGCAATTAACAGTCAATTCCAACAATTTAGTTGACGCTAGAACACATTCTTGTGTGCGCTTTTTAAAAGGGATTCTCTAGTATTAGTATTACATTTTCATTAAGTTGGCTGACTTATGAGCCAGATGTAAAAATAAATAATTAAAGACATATCCCGACTTTCAGTCCCCATGGGTCCCACTTAGCTTGACATCGCCGGATCAATTCGCAAATGTGACTTAGTTTGGAACCTTTCAGTTCATTTTCATTGTTTTATGTAAAACACTTCAAATTGCACTTTTTTTTTTTTTTCCAAATGTACTATATAGATAAAGCTACCTTGCATCCGATTTCCAAGGGGCGTTATCAACAGCTTAGATCAGAATGCCTCTGGACGTGATTGGATAGCACTACAACCAATCGGAGCAACCGAAAATGTGCTGAGCGACGGACAAATGTAAAGAGACTACAGTGTGAAAAGATGAGCGAGTGTTACCATATTTGCCGTCAGAATTTGAATATGGTACTTCAGCAGAACGTTCTGCGTCAGGTGCAGCCATCTTGGTTGTTTTCGAAAATGGCTCAACGGTGCTCCTCTTTACTAAGCTAGGTTTATGCTCGCTTATTATTATTATTATTAGGGCTGAACGATTTTTGAAAATAATCTAATTGCGATTTTTTTTCCCAAATATTGCGATTGCGATTCGATTATTTTTCTAAGCTTTGTCTTCTGTATTATTCAACAAAGACAAACAATAAATCATTTTATAGTATGAACAACACACAATTACACACTAGACAGTTAAAAAGTAAAAATATAGTATATACACACACACACACACACACACAACAGTGTATTTTTTTACAGTGCACAGAGAGGAGCTGCCTCCAGCCCCTCCCCCTCGTGAAGTTGCGTGCTGCCGTGTGCACTTGTTCAGAGAGGCTATCGTTGCGTTAGCTAGTTGCTGGTGTTCTTGCCGTGGGATTAACTGTACTAATAAAACCGTTGAAACACCGCGGCCGCGCTGCTGTGAAAGCTCCCCGAATGTCATTTATCAGAGTCTGGTTGTTACCCCTCTCAGTGGCAGCTCCTCCACTCCATATCTTTATAACGGAGCTAACCGCTAATCAGTGCTAGTTTCCAAACGAGCCTTCAGTTCTGCGTGCCTGTATCCATTAACTGCACGTATGGTCTCGAGCCCGAATAAAACCCTTCATTTTATTAAAATGGCTGTAAAAGTTTTAAACTACAACTCAGAGTTGTTTGAATGACAGAAATCAGCTCAAGGTACAGTGTAGCGTTAGCGTGCTAAGTTGATGCTTTCTCTGCGGAGTGCAGACTGATTTGCTCTCGCGAGTCATGTGACCAAATCACAGCCTTTGCGATTAGGAAATTGCGTTTTAACATATCGCGATATTAACGCAAATGCAATTAATCGTTCAGCCCTAATTATTATTATTTCCCCCGGCATGAGGGTTCGTGAGCCAAAAATGATGTCATCACGGATTTTGCGTGCGAACAATGGCTCTGTGTAAGTTGCATATGTGTTGCCCCACACTTCCACACAGTAACTAAAGTAGAAGACGTGCACATAGCACTTTGGGCAAAATGTCTTTCTTCTTTGTTTTGTGTGATAACTGTCAAAACATTGTTTTAAATTAATTAATTTATGAAGTAATGAGTTGCTCTCACATGTTGCCCATATGCATATCCTCTGACAAATGCAGTGATGTGCCAAGGATACCCCATTTCTTCAGCCAAAAAAAACAGCCAAGAGAACACTTTTGTGACAGATTGTTGTTGATTAGGCCCAGTTTTAACCCCAGTGCCAGAACTCTCTGTCCCAGCTGCAAGCTTGTTAGGGCTTTCATTTTCCACCAGTGTCTCTTAATGCATCTGTGCACACACACTGCAAACACACAAGTTCACAATATGACTGACCAGGTAAAGCTAATAGATACTGACACTCTCACATGTTCACTCACCACCCAGCTCATCAAATGTGGCATGAACAGAGAGTTCATAATTATCGTCTGTTTTCAAAAACCTGCCCAACTATTCCTTTGGTAATATGGTTTTTATAATGGAAGCCCAGCCTCTTGGTCCCCATGGAAGGGAATAATACATACAGTATCTTCATCAATTATTACTTAATGAAATACAAAATTGCCCCAGGTGCAGTTTGACTGACAGGTAGTCCTACCACATAGGAAAGCTCCCTTAAATGTATATGGGTCTCGCAGTACAATGTTACCTACTCTAATTGGCAATTTACCACCGCTCAATAGTCAGGATTGCTTTCTCAGTGTCTGTTGAGGTATTTGAAATAGTGTTTTTCAACATCCAGATTAATTTCTTAAAAGCCTGCCTTTAAAAAAAAAAGTGTCTTGCTTGCAAATAAAAAGATGTGATTTAAGGTGGGAAAGTGCTTGTCTTGGAAGTATTGTGAAAGTGAGAAAGAGAGAGAGAGAGAAAGACAGAAAGAAAAACAGAGGGAAGGACAGATAGGAAAACAGAGAGGGAGGGAGAGGCTGGGAGCATTAAACAAATAAATTTGCTTAGCAGGTACTTCTGTTGGAGTCGCCTCCACTGAAAGAGAAGATCAGTCTTGCCGGTTCTGCATTGCCATTTCATCTAAATCCCTCTCCATATTTTTTCATGAGCTTGGCAATCTGTCATTCACAGGCCATTCATTTTTAACACACTTGCCATTAATAGATACTATAAATAATCCAAAATATACAGTTTATAAATCCAGCCAATTTTTTACTCCGCCACTGCCAATACCTAATGGGGAATCAAGCTGAAATGAGTACTTGATTAATTGATTAGACAATCAACAGAAAATCAAATACCAATCTTTTAAGTCATATTTTAAACAAAAATGCCAAACATTTCCTTGCATTTTGACAGTTTTCTTAGTTAATATGATTTTGGACTGGTTGGACAAAACAAGACATTTGAATATGTCACCTTGGATTCTGCGAGAGTGTAATGGCCAATTTTCATGATTTTGGAGATCCCACAATTATTAAATCAATTTCAGTAATCAAATATTCAGCAGATTATTGGAAAATAATTGTTTGTTTCAGCCATTAGGGTAAATTTCAATTTTGCACAACCCGGCTCTTATTTTGAGTTTTGTCTATCTTTCCTAACAGTATTAATATCATTATACTCACCTAGAGCAGATTGCATACCGCTTAGGTTAGCCAACTTATTTGGGAGAAAAACAAAGACAAATCTTAAAATTCTTAACTGTCTGCTGTAAACATCCATCACAGTTTCCAGAAAAACGTATTGGTTCAACTTTGACCGAGTTCCTGTGCCAATTACCTCCAAATAAAGTGCTTTATAATCTGCAACCTGTCTGACCGCTCATGCTCCTTTCCTCCTCATTGGACTTCGATCAGACCTTTGCAATTACTTTGCAAGTACAATGTGTATCGTAACTGCTAGAAATTATTGCCAAAACTAAAATAATAAGACCCAAGTTGTAATAAACTAGTATGGAAATATGAACAAACAGTATTTATCTTTAAATTTAAAGATAAATACGGTTTGTTCAGATTTCAAGTAGTAATAATTATACAACTTGTACAACTTTTTTTTCATACATGTAGCCATACTCCCCAAGACCTTGCAAAATAGGTGAAGTTCTCCTTTAATATTAATAAACAATGACTACATATATACAGGGCTTTAAATTCACTTTTTTGATCACCAGCCAACATGGTTTGTAGATTTTTAAAGTTACCAGCCAATCAGATTTACCACTAGCCACGTTTGTTTTTTTTCCTAACTAACTTTACTGTAATTTCAGCTCGACTGATTTGTTTTCTCCGTTTCAGCGTAGCTCGTAATCGCTAGGCACGTAGCTAACAGTTGTCTGACACATCACAATTTACTGTTCATGGGAAATGTAGGATTAGTACCACAAGCAGTGTTGTCAGATAAACATTACGTTTCCAAGGCAAAGACACACAAAACCGCCCAAATTTCTTGGCAGAAAAACGGATCAATCTGGAAACACGTTTCTGCACCCTGCCGATTTAAACAGACACTTCACTTCATTCATCACCAGCCAAATTGGCTAGAAACTTTAAAATGTTACCCGCCAAAGTTTACATTAACCCACATTTGGCGGGTGTCAATTTAAAGCCCTGCATATATAGTATGTTAGCCATGCATATAATATCAGTTTCAGACCTGTTGCATAATAAGGACATCTTAACTTAATTTCCTTGTGTCTGAAGTGGAGTGAATAAGAAAAAAACATATTCAGTGATTCATTAGAGCTGCTGTTTAGGGTTGTTGATAGAAGAGTGCATAATGCCTGTGGCGAGGAAACTTTTATGTGGCAATGGATCAACTTATTTATTGAAATATTAAAAGTAATGCTGTACCAATCGAGTGACTCATCCTGTCCTGATTGTCATTTGAAGGTGAGTCCACAAATTAGCGGTGTCAACACATATGGTCATGGCCTCTGTGCAAAATTATTTTTTTATAATCTGAAGTGTTATCTGCTGTAGTACTTTGAAGTATAAAGATGATAGATGCCCCTCACTTCACCAAAAATCTCAATGTCCTGCTGTGAAAACGGCTTCAGCCACTTCCCATCCCTTGCTGGTTGTTTGCTAGCGGTGAAAAAACTTTTTAAAGCGTGCGGTAATTAAAAGGAGGGGGGATGTGGAGGTACACTGCAATATCCCCACTAAATTCTTCGTAATGGTGAGGTGAGTCAGTTGCCTTAATTGGTTTAGTCTTTCTTCCGTCTCTCTCTCGTGGAGTCATTAATGTCGACATGAACATTTTTCTCTCATTTGAATGGGTAAATAATGAAAGCGGAGTGACAGTTGCGGGTGAGCTAGTCACAACTTTTTAAAGCCGCAGGAAGGCAGCAATTAACTGGATCTGACAACCCGCAGGGACACACAAACGCACATTGAGGCATACACAACACACGCACTCAAATAAGTCTAGTCAGTCCCTCCAGGATTTCGCTGCCTTTTTTTTTAGATTGTTGCAGCCCAAAATACCTGATTTCACGGGAGCTTTTGTAAAAAATTTCGATAAAGGTTGCGATGTCTTTTGTATGTTTGTTGCAATGAAGTTGCGGGAGACAGTGAAAGTTGCAAAAAAAAGTTGCGATTTTTAAAAAACAAATTTGGAAACTTGTTTTCAGGAAAATAAAATTACTCTGGGCTGAGATTTCCTAGTAACCTTACCAAAAAGGCTCAGGATGCTGCAAATGTTGGTATAATATGAATATGGCTGGGGGATTAAGATTAAGATAATTTATTGAATGAATAAAATTTGAACATATGTGTCAGTGGCTTGTTGATCTTTACATTGTTAGTTAATTTCCTATCCTGGCCTGGGACACACATTCACACGGTTTGATAAAGTACTTATTGGACTTTAACTTATCATTGCACTTACAATAACGAGCGTAGCTGTCCTCAATTTAGGTCATTGTGTTGTCTCATCTCCGGTTTTTCCTGCACCCACTGTGTGTGTTTGTGTGTTTGTGCGCGCGTCAGTCGCAGGGGGGAACGGAGCAGCAGCCCCGCCCGCTGCAGAGAGCCGACAGGATTGAAACGGCAGCAGCTCAGCGACTTGTGTGTGTTGTGCGAGTGAAAAAACGTTATAGCGTACATTGATGTTAAAACGTATACAGGTTAGCAGACAGATGTTTTGCTGTACGTTTTGTTGATAAATGTGAGATGTTCGAGTCACACACGTCTCGTCTTAATATCAGAAACAAGGAAATTATCAACCTGTTCTCACTCCCGCTTGGTCAGTGGCTCTCAGAGTCACATACTGATGGCACGTGGGACTGCTAGGATTGGTCGAAAACGCGGGAAACTTCAGGTTATTGGTCAAAGTTGCGGAAAAGTTGCGGTGAGTGGTCAAAATTGCGAGTCACACCAAATTCACGGTGATTGGTTGAATTGGCGTGAATTGGCGACATCGCGAAATCCTGGAGGGACTGTCTAGTACATACTAACATACAAACCTACTGTTTGCTTATTCCTTAAATACTTGAAGAAAGGAATATGCAGTATAATGCTTCTGATTCACCTTTGTCAGAAGTGTGTATTACATAATAGAAATCCCACTTGCACAAAATCTATCCTGAGCTTATTTTGATGCTCCTCGGCGTCACTGAGACCTTAGTCTGGACTTTCTGTCAAGGTGACAAACCTTGCATCAAAACAGAGTCCATCCCATCAGAGAGATGGATGAACCATTGTTCAATTAGCGAATGAAAGCTGTAATTGTTTGGATGCTGCTCTCCTCTGTAAATTTAGCAGTGATAATTAATTGTAGCGAGGAAAAACACTCATCAGGGAGATGAACCATTAGAGAGTTAGGTAAACAAACCCTTATCTATTACGGGGAAGTGGCTGAAGAGGATTGATGGTAAAAGTTAGATTTTCACCACACAAAAAAAGCAAAGGAAAAATGTAATTGGTAAAACTTTCCTCACACTCAGTACAAATGAGAAGCATCTGCCCACGGGTCGAAATCCGAACAAGTCATCATAATCAAGATTTAATTACATTAATACAATTGGTGTTTTTCCTTTTTTCTTTCATTTTTCAATGTTAACAAATCATCAGTTAAAGGTTAGCCGGTTGCTATCGGTATTTTTATTACCTCTATATTAATTTGTCCACTGTGTTTATCATACAGACACAATAATACACTAGTACTTTAGAGAAACAAATAAGTGCACTTTTCTGACGCAATGTTAAAGCTGAGATCCTTAAAGTTTGAATGGCAGATACTATTTATCATGCTGCTTTTTATAGCAATAGCCATTTACAATAATTACAGTCTGTAATGACTTCTCTTTATAATAGTTTTCATTGTTAGTGTGACATTTTTGTCCTGGATCCAAATTGCCTTCACACGTGCAAGGGACTCACAGGGAGCAATGCATGTATGTAATACAGCAGTCATTTTTTGTAATTCTTACTGCTATCTTTGCTATTGTTCATCAAAATGAGTCTACAAAACAATCTTTTTCAGTATTTCTTTTTTCAAGCACATCCATCATAAATATTGCAGGTTTGTTTGGCTGCACTGTAAGCAGATACACCTGTTGCTCCTCTGTTGTATTTTCTGCTGCTTTCTGTTTACTCTAGTATTAAACTGCACTTGCTGTTAGCCAGTAACCACGGGTGTCACCAAATCAACCTGGACTGAAATCTTAAGGATTATAGCTTTAAGTATTTGTAATATGTCGACTAAGGTACGAGTAATGCTTAAAATCTACTTATCATTTCTGTCACTGGGGCTACCTTTCCAATCAGTGGTGTATCTCCCTGCTTAAGGTCACTGCTTACTTGTCTCAGTTGTCTCACATTCATTTTTAATTAGGAACTTACCATAATGTAGCTAAGAACTGTGGGTGAGACGATTGCTTAAAAGTGCCCGCAATATACTCCTTTTCACTGTCATAGTACTCTTGGAGTCTACTAGTGATGTTCAAAAAACATTATATTTCTCATACTGCCCATTGCAGCTCCTCTATCTGTAGTCTACAGATGTAGTTAGTGTCCTTCTTTTCGGCCGGAAGTCCGCTACCTTCCGCTTTCTTTGTGTTGGAATTTTAAACTGGATTTATGAGGACTATAGTTAACTGCTCCTCAGATCTCTGCAGGGTAAATCCAGACAGCTAGCTAGACTATCTGTCCAATCTGAGTTTTCTGTTGCACGACTAAAACAACTTTTGAACGATCACGTTCCACCAAAACAAGTTCCTTCCCGAGGCTATTTTGCTACGGCACCGTGGCTCTGTCCGACGCTTAGCACCTCCCGAGGCAATTGTGATTGGTTTAAAGGAATGCCAATAAACCACAGAATGTTTTTCTCCCATCCCGGAATGCTGTGGGGACTAGCCAGACCCTCCTCCACAGCGCTGTGGAGGAAGGTCTGGCAATGCAAGACTACTCTGTCTGAAACACTCTGTCTAAGCTCTTGGCCCGCCTTCCTGAAAAGGCCACTGTGCTCTGATTGGTCAGCTGGCCTGCTTTGTTATGATTGGTCAACCAAATTCAAACAAGCCACTGGGCTGGCTGTGGTTGCTCAGGCAGAACATATGGGCAGCACATATGAAAAGCTGGGCTGGCATTGTCAATCAATGACATCAATAATTGAGGAATTTTAAACAGGAATGTGGGTGAGGTGTTTTTAGGCAGTTAAGAAAAAAAGTCTGTGGGAGAGAAAGCTCCATTTGGAGTAAAATGTGTTTTTTTTTGTACTTTATACATCTATTACATGCACAACAAAACTATATAACACACTAAATCCTTAAAAAACATAGTAGAGGCTCTTTAACACATGCAAATGTGAAACCACTGTTGTAAAATTATACCGCTCTGCTCTACAGCCCAGACATGATGAGCAATTAGCACATGCAGTCTAATTTCTATAACCCTTTTTCTTTCTTTTGTCTTGTATGCATTCAAATACAAGTAATAAAGTGTGGTATAACTTAACTTGTACTATGTTCAGGCAGTAGCTCATTTTAACAACAAAGCAATCATTTTTTTTTAACACGAGTCATCACTTGCTATTCTCCTCCCACTCCCTCAAGCCAAGGTGTTAAATTAATGAATGCTCATTAGTCTCAACATAATAAATGTTGGTGAAATATTCAAGCGTCTCAAACTGATGCACCAAAGTATGTCACCGGGAAAGAAAGAGGGCAAAAGGAAAGTTGAGTGAGTGAGCGATGGGTGGCAGAGCCAGAGGGAGGACAAAACAGAGCAGCGAGGGAGGAGAAATGGAGGAGGAGATGGAGTCTGTCTGATTGGAAAATGGATCGGTGACAAAACGCCACAGCTTGGAGCTAAGATTAGGATTCCATTCTGTCTTGAATGAAATATTCAAGTAAACGCTGGCTAGAGTCATATTACTAAAAGGATGGATGTGTAGAATATGTTGAAACAATGACAGGCTCTTTACATCCAGAAGGGTCAGCGCTCACTCAGGCTGTTCTTTAGCTTGGAGTAGGAGATGCTCCTGAGGCATATGTGCTGTTGCATTTGCGAAGAGACTGATAGGAACAAATTAATACGCTGAATGCAGTGTTTCTACAGAGAGAATGACACAGTGAATGGAGTCTTGTGCTTTGTATCTGGCAATTACAGGGTGTTCAGACCAAAAGCAACCATGTGTTCTTAAAAAACACAGCTGGTGTGTTGTTTCAGGTATTGGTGAGACTAAAATCCACTTGTGGTTATGGCAAATAAATTATGGTTATGGTATAGTTAGGGTTAAGCACTAAAACACATGGTTAAGCTTAGTTAAAGATGGTGGTTGTGTGTATAAAGTAAATGTGGAAACTAGTATGGTTAAGGTTAGGGGAGGTTGTGGTTAAGGTATGTCTAGGCATAAAAAGATACTTGGTTACTAGGTTAAGGGGCCAGTATGCTTTATCTGAACTGCTAGTTGGATGGTCAAATACTTTCATAAATCCCCTCCACCCACAGCTTTCCAACATGAGAGTTAGGGGTGCTGCGATTGGCCAACTGTGTGGAGGCGAGACAAATCGCAGTGTTTGAACTTCTCGCTTAAGTCCTCTTTTTTTAATTCTTCACACAAAACTTTTTAGATTCTGAATTAGGAACAGGAACTCCAGAATCCTGTATGAAGGTCCGACTCGTTAGGTGCCAATCCACCATTCCAACCTCCCCACCCTTGCCTCTGGCACACTACTTTTGGGTTCAGAATGTTTCAATGTGGTACTGGGCTGCTCTCTGAACATGACCACGACTCCTGGGCAACGTCACTTAAAAGTAAAAGTTTAGTCCTACTAATTACTTCATGATTTAGAAATGTAACTCCCTTGTCTGTGTTTCTTGCAGCACATTTACAGTCCTCTCAGTATTTCACTTGACTTGACTGATGAAATGATTTAAGCTTTCTTTAAATGCTGAGTAGCTAGATGAGCCTTCTGAATTTGCAGCCTGAAAATCTATTAAAGCTCTCATTAATAATTTCCACTGCAGCCTTCATACTTCTTGATGAAGCAGATGGAGGAGGAAGAAAGTGCGGGAAAAGTCAACCAGACTCCTTGCAAAATTACTAAAGTGCTGATTCACCCAAGTGTGATATTATCATATGAGCTCTGTTTGGCAACTATGGCAAGTCATTTGTGGTGGAAATTTGACTGCCAGATTAAGAACACAGACGACTTTTGCAGTTATTACAAGTCACAGGAGGAGCCGCAGTAATAAAAGGCCTTTATGAATAGGACTTTTGACTGGCAAATTGAAGGGCGCCCCTTTTAAGAGATTTCTCAGTCTCAGCATTAGTGTCATTGTACAAGATATCACTGCCAGCACCTGGGAAACTGTTCGGTAGTTGACCTCCGACATCCCTGTGGAGTAGGACAGTCAATTTATCCTATGAGGGGAGGAATAAGGTGAGTTTAGTTGGGTGAGGATGTGAGAGACTGCCTGTTAATTCCTGCTCTGTACAAAAGTGTATGAAAAGACTCAAGATCACATTATATTCATTCCAGTTGTATTTGTGCATGATTCCTCTGCTCTGTCCTACTCATCAAGCATTAGGGTGGACTGTGGATCTAGTGATTTGCATGCTTTAAAGTAATTTAAGAGTGACCTTCAAAGAGAAGGCAAAGACTGCAAAACAAATAAGACAATCAAAATGTCAGGACTGTTGCGGGAGATGGGATGTCTTTAGGAAATGCACCATAGCAGATCCACCTTAATTGCAAAGAATGGGAATCTATTAAAGGTATGGTGAGCTTCATTACAAAGCAATCAGATGAGATGCATTTCCATCCAAAAATATGACACTGTGTGAGGAAATGCTTTGGTGATATTTTAAATGTCATAGCGGTATTATTTCTTAGATAAGGCTTTTGCATAGCGATCAAGGGCTATGAAGATTATCCATTTTGTGTTTTTATGCCCTGGCAGAAATAGGCTATTCTAATTGGCTGGAAGATGTCCAAATGGAATTCTTATAAAACAACATTTAGTCATTTATCTAAACTAACACACAGGCAGACAGATAATAAAAAATCTTTAAAGTTTTGATTTACAGCTTACCAAGTACTGATTAAGATTAACACTGGTCAGCTTTTTTTTCTTTAACTACAGCAGCAGGATAGACTCACTTTAAAAAAACATATTTTGGGTGGAGAACTGGCCCTTGTGAACATATCAGATTGCCCCCTCGGAAATACGCCTGTGTTCAAAGAACTTACGTTATATTAAAAACAGTGCCATTTGGAACCCCATCTCCATCATGGTCTTCTTTCTTTTTTTGGTAAAAATAGTCAGAAGAAATCTATATTTTATTATTGCAACTCTTTTCTGTCTCCTTGTGTGCTATAGGCTTCATTTTACCATCATCTCTTTCCTTTATATCAAATAGGAGTGCACTCGGGAGGTTATTGCACCAAGAAAGGCCTTTTGTTAAATGTAGTGGTCATTTCAGCACCACAGTGAAATAGACAGCTCCTCTGCTCTCAGGCGCTATACAGGTACTTGTTTTTACGTTTCAGCACTTGAAACAAAGAGTGCTATCCATGGTTCTGATAGCCTTCTCTTTGATCTCAAAACTTTCCCAATACAAAAGCCTACGTAAGTCATTTGACTGTAAGATCCAATATATACGCCTAAGTGTGTGTGTGTGTGTGTGTGTGTGTGTGTGTGTGTGTGTGTGTTTTATAACTACAAACTAGTGTGCACTACGGCCTGCCGTAATAGCCGTCGCTGTGTCCATGTCTATGTTTTCCTTTAACAAACTAATCCAACTAAGTACTTTCTCTGTTTTCTGGCTGTGTAACATTGTGCCACATTAAGCACAGTTCATGTTAGCAGTGTGTGTGTTAATTCAGAAACAGGTCAGTAGAAGCAATTAATTAGCACTTTTGAAGGGCCTCATTTAAATGTGGAAAGGTGCATTTTGGTCAAGGGGTTTGAAAAGTTTCAACCCTTTGTTGTTGCACTTGTTTTGTTAGTTTGGAAATTAGCTTTTTTTCCCATCCCATTTGGTGAATGCAATTAGACCAATCTGCAGCAATGGATCACACATAGTTAAATTATGTCAAGGTGAACAATTATCATTTTGAGATAAATAAATAAGAAGAATTTAATTACCAGCCCATATTGAGTAGATGCCAGCCCAAAACTCTGGTGGTTCAGAGGTGGAGATTTAATCATGGCTCAGGGTGCTTTGAGAGACCGTCGCTTTCATTGTTGTGACAACTCTGGGCATGCGGGGAGGAGGGTGGAGCTTGTGGTGGAGCTTGTGGCGAAGCAGTGCAACGATGGAAGCTGTGGAAGCGAGTCTTTGTGTCAACCTGCCGGCTCCTGAAATAGGCCAGACAGCAATCACTCACATTTGTCCTGACCAAGGTGAGATAAAGCCGTGGCAGAGCCAGCTCTGGGGAGAGTGTGCGACAGGAAAGAGGACTTCCATTACAACTTGTATCACCTGTGAGATAGAGGATTCAGATAACCGAGCTACATGTTCTTTCTTAATTGTTTTGCTTTCCTCGTACTTTCATGTTGACATTTGAAAATAGCTTTTGCTTACGTTTGTTCTTTCCTTCACATCTTTCTACCACACCACTCTGGATGTTTGCATCTGTAATGCTTCCTCCTAGGATTGGGCGATAAAATGATCTTGATATGGGGTCGCGATAAAATTCAGGTCGATAACAGTGATTAACTTTGGACATATTTTACTCGATTTGGATAGAACAGCCTATCACACAGCAGAAATAAACGCCATTCCATTTCAGAAGGTGGCGATAATGCACACCAAAAGTTGTTTGCCAACCGCCGTTTGTACAGTTAAATGTTATATTATGTTATTCTGTTTTTTTTATGTTAATAAACTACATTCTAAAGTTTAACTAATGAACCCTCTGGTTTCTTCAGGCTTCAGTCATTATCAGGATACTCTTCAAACTGGCAGCATTATCAAAATATATATCGTGATAAATATCGATATTGATTGTATATTATTGTTATAATATTTTTGCCATATCGCCCAGCCCTACTTCCTACACAAACTGAGCAAAGTCTTCTGAAACAACAACAAAAAGAAGACGACAACAAGTAAACTATTTTCATTAATGTTTCTTTAAAGTGGGTCTTTTCTAAAGGGATCCCTTTGTTCAGGCTCCCAACGCTCTTCAGAACACGACTCTTTAATGTGAGAAGAAGCTGATATCAGTGTCATGAAACAAACAAGCTGATGCCTAATTTGATTAAACCCTTTTTTTTTTGCCGTAATCTAACTATCAAATGAAGGTAGCTTTTCGGTTCATTAGAAAGAATGTGTCATCATTCAGCAGCTTTGGAGTTCTAGTCTTTTATCCTCAAATTTAATACTTAACATGAGGGATATTGTTCACTCAAATGTTACTTGATTGCCTTTATTACTTTACACTATATTTTGCTGGAGCAAGCTGAGCCACTGAACTGTAAGTGCTTGGTGTTAACAATTGCTTTAAATGAAGCAAGTGAGATTCTTCTCACTAAGTTTGAATGAGAATTTCAGTATTCACAAACTGCTGACAAGATGATCTAATATCACTTGAATGTCAAAACAAGACAAAACAAACACCTCAAATCGGTAAAGCCAGACAGATGTTTGACCAGTCATGTACCTTTTTATTTATACATTTTTTTTTGCTGCACTTGAATAAGGATGGAGGAGAAATAAGAGGAGAGTTATGTTTGGAGGGGTATTTTGTCCTTGGAGGAAATGCATTGTACAATACAAAGAATGTGGAAACAAGACAGGAAATGAGAAAAAGGGCCCAGAAGTATCTCAACAGTCCCCCCAGGCCCAATGGAGCACTCTGCACTGCCCATGATCATAAATCCAGATCTGGGCTCTGTGGTATATGGTAGCTCTGTGCCTACAGCTACCAGATGATTCCTCTCTCTACTCCTCCCTTTCCATTTTTTTTTCTTCTTTTTTTTTGCCTACACTGTACCTGTTTGAGGAAGCAAAATATGTCCTACATATCAGCGAGGGAGAAGGGAGGGGAGCGGCCAGGAGGCCAAGTCACAGCCAACTCAAAGGATGTTGATCACTTGTGTCTTATCGCAGGCAGAGCCAGGCCACCCCTTGTGAATTAAAGGAGAAATAGTATCTCGCTCCCTCATTTTTCACCCCCCAGAGATGTTCGGTTGCTCCCTTTCTTCCGGCTTCTGTGCCAGAGAGATAATCCGGGCCCATTCCAGGCAGCCGAATCCATCTTTCTCGTGGTGTTGGACCACTAGTCCTTGGCTCCTCTGAGGTCATTGGTGCCCAAACTAAACTGAAGTACTCCCAAACAGAACCCCTCCTTTTTTTCCAGTTTATACTGTTTTTATTTCTGTCTGGTTTTATGCCAAAAGTTGAGAACTACTCCAACACGGACCAAAACACTGAATCTTTTTAATTAAAGGCCCTAAATAATAGGGTGTCTTGTCTTGCACGTGCGCCTCTTCGGCTTTTCACAAAATAACATGTTCTTCTTTCACATTTCACAAATTTCACACCTACACACAAAGGCTATATATATATACACTATACTCAGGACTTATTTCTGGACAACATTGTTTTATTTAATTTAAGGATAAAAGCATCTTCAGTGCAACTATATATCCTGTCACTTGCTGAAGTGATTGATGCAGTTTTCTCCTTTTATTAAAAATTGTGGCACGATGCACAATATCGCATTATCCCTTTTTAGTTTTTATCCTTACACAAAAAGTGAGTACAATTCAACTTTCAGTTCAACTATAAATACATCTACAACATTGTTTTACTACCTATTGTAGCATGTATCTTTGGTTAATGACTACCTGATATGCAGTATGTCACGGCCATGAGGATAAAATGTGATTTCCCTTTTAAAGGATCAATAAAGTACCATCTGGTCCAATCTGTAATTGAATCAGTGATTCCTATTAGCTGTTAGAGGCCCTGACTGTCACTGCAGGTTGAAATGGGGTGGATATATAAACACACATATTACTTACTCTAATTTCCTGTCATTTGAAGTTGAAATGAGGCTCTCATAACTAGTTGCAGTAGATCGAGGAAAGAAACAGTCCCTTCACCTACTCTGAAATTACCATACCACTTTGGAAATGCAGGGACTAAGGGTGCCTCAGCAGAGATGTAAGCTGACCTGTACTCATTATTATTATTATACTCATATTTCATACCCTGAGAATAGAGCAAGTTTTATCCCTCAGCATGGATCTCTGGCTCGTTCAACCCATGCTGGCTCATTCATTCCATCGTTTCACTTGTTAAATGTTTAATTAAGAGACTACATGTTTCACTTTACACATCTTGTGTGCCTTCATTCACACATGTATAGCCTTTCTGCGCACATACTTGCAAAGTTAACCTGTTGCTAGCAGAGCACCAGTTGGTCTGGATTTCCATCCATCCATCCATCTTCACCCGCTTATCCGTGGTTGGGTCGCGGGGGCAGCAGCTCCAGCACAGGATCCTTAACTCTTCTTTCCTGATCCACATTTGCCAACTCTGACTGGGGCATCCTGAGGTGTTCCCAGGCCAGGGTGGAGATATAATCCCTCCACCTAGTCCTGGGTCTTCCCCGAGGCCTCCTCCCAGCTGGACGTGCCTGGAGCACCTCCCTAGGGAGGTGCCCAGGGGGCATCCTTACCAGGTGCCCAAACTACCTCAACTGACTCTTCCTGGCAAAGGAGCAGCGGCTCTACTCAGAGTTCCTCACAAATGACTGAGCTTTTCACCCTATCTCTAAGGAAGATGCCAGCCACTCTCCTGAGAAAACCCATCTCGGCCGCTTACTAGATTGTGTACCCACAATCTAGTTGTCAGTCATGACCAAGCCTTCATGACCATAGGTGAGGGTAGGAACGGAAATTGACCGGTAGATCGAGAGCTTTGCTTCTGGTCAGGATTTGTATGTTTCTATTGTTGCTGTCGTGCACAAAGGTTTGTTTGTGAATGATATATAGCAGTCCGCTGGTGTGGCTGGATATTGCTGTGTGACTAGTTAAGCCTCGTCCTTGCCTTCTGCTATGACAGCAAATAAAAGAAGTCAGACCTCCCAGAATCCTGGATATCAGCACCTAAGAAGCAGATGAAAACTGCTAGGATTGTGTGGGCGAGAGGGTAAAGAGAAGTAAATAAATAGCTTGAAAAAGATATTTTCTTCTAAGCGTTTCTACGTCTCAGAGAGGCAACACAGTTTCTTTGTGAGGGGAACATAGATGTGACTTGACAGGAGTTTAAAAGATTTATGAAACGCACACCTAGCTGGTTGTGTGTTCCCGTATGTGTACACTCCTGTAGTGAGACGGTGGGTGATAAAATCTCTCTTTTTCCTCACTCTGTATTCAAACTAAGACGCAAGTCTGGTAACTTAACGACTGTACCTGCTCAAATAACCCTGTGAGGCAGGTTACTCTGAACTTGTGTCCGCATGTGTTTTGCCACTTTCAATGCTTGGCTTCAGCCGAGTGCTTCCAGGCCACTAATTGGACAGCAGACCATGCATGCTGAATGGCATATGTTTCTGCCTCTAATGACCCTCCTGTAGTAGCTCAGCGACAGGACAGGAGACGAGGCACCACCATCTGACATGTAAACATGCCAGAATCCCTCCTCGTTGCAACTCTTTGATCCAGCATTTTGTAGTCCAAATGATGCCACAACACCTCTGCATGCAGATGATTGACGGAACTGAGTCCAGTGTGGACATTTCATAAGTTTTGGAGTAGTTTTGACGGGGCATAATCAATGGTACTTAACGAAAAGGTTTCTAGCACACGTCTCCACTCAAAAATGTGGCCCTAAATTAAGAAGATATTCATTGTGAGTTCCAGCAAAGGCTCTCCCTGCTGTGATTTAAATGCTAAGTGTGGATGCATTACTGAAGGTCAAGAGAGCACCCATAGCGAACAATCCGAAAGAAAAAGACAAAGTGTGAGAGAATAAAGATCTTCAGGATCTGATGGTTTTCCGTCTTGCAGCTTTCAGGCTGGCTCAAGGACGAGCATGTCCGTTTCTTTAATTGATGCTCCAGATGTTTGAAGATTCCTCCATTAGAGCAGTAAAAGACACTTCATAAGATTAGCCTTGCCTAAAAAAGAAAGTGATTGACTGGAGGAACGATAATAGTGTGTTGATAAAGGGAGGACTTTCTAAAGTTACCATCAGTAGGTGCAAATCTTTTTTTATGTTGTAGACTTTCAAGCAATACATTTCAACTCTGATTCAATAGGCTGACTGCTCAACTCTAGACAATGAACGTGAGCTGAATCTCACGGCAGAAAATTCGTGAAGTCCTCATCATACACAAACAGACCCATCAATCCAGCTATCTGTTCACTTGGTGGAATGTAACTTTACTTTTGTAGTACTACTTACAAACTACTTAAGTACAAACATGAGGTACTTGTGCTTTACTTGAGTATTTCATTTTAATGCAAATTTATACTTCCACTCCACTACAACTCAGAAGCAAAATATTGTTCTTTTTACTCCACTACATTTATCTGAGAGCATTAGTTACTTTCCAGACTAAAATTTATCATGCCCTTAAAAAACCATGTCTCTCTCTGGAGATTTTGAATTTTTCTGATAAAGTGAAGGATGAGGTGTTCCATTACCGGTTGAAAAAAGTCTCCTAGTTCTTAAGCTAAATAAACAATTTAAAGCAGTCTTGGATCAGCTTTAAAATGCATCGTCACAAAGCTGAAAACACAAAAACTGAGCTTTTTAGAGATACATGGTTCTACCAGAACAGAGACACTACAAGCATATGATCTTTTTGATTATGATGCCAGAAAGAATGAAACGTACTCTGTACGCCTACAACAAAAAAGTGCATTTAAGAGGGTGCAAAAACGTGGATGGACCCATAAGAAATGAATGAATAAGGTCTTGGGTACCAAGGATCGGAATCGTTAAATATTGCCATTTATTTGACAGTGCTTTCACACTGCCGACATGTTTGCTGCATGGTTATTACCATGGTTGTTATTTGATTGTGTCATCAAAAACGTGAAATGTTCGGTAAAACTTTTTCGGCCTTTTTTTTTTTGTTGCTATTTACGGCCGAATAGTTTCCCGAACATTCGGTGCATCCCAATATGAATGAGTTAAAATTACCACAACCTTAAACATCTACAGCGGTACAATTTCAACATCAACATTAATGCAGCAGTAATAATAATCCAGAAACATATATAGAGGTAAAACACTGACAGGGAGCTCTCTGCAGAATAAGTTATTTCATTTTGATACTTAAAGCTATTGTGCGTAGTTTCTGTCTCCCCCATGAGGAATTCTAAGTAATGACAACAAAACTGTCGCCGCGTCCACATGATACAAGCCTTCTGTGATCGCGCACACGCCCCCACCCCTCCTCCACGCAGTTGCTTGTAGCCAAGGAGGACACAGAGGATTAAAAAAAACATGATGGACTCTTCAGAAGAGGTAATTATCTTCACTCGAGTTTCTGTGCGCGAAAGTCGCCGGACGACACAATCTTCTGAACACAGCCATACTGAGAAATACAGAGAGAGAGTTGTATGGAGCTGGAGCTGAGTCTTAATTAGCTTTGTAGCAACTCATTTGGCAATGGCTTGAATGTAACGGACGTTTATTAATATCAAAAAGTTACGCACTAAAGCTTTAAAGTGCCCATATTATGAAAAAAATCACTTTTTCTGGGATTTGGGGTGTTATGTTGTCTCTGGTGCTTCCACACACATACAAACTTTGAAAAAAATCCATCCACGCTGTTTAGAGTGAGATACAGTTTCTGAATGTGTCCTGCCTTCAGTCTCTGGGTGAGCTGTTCAAAATCGGCACGGCTTGTGACGTCACAAGCCGAAACGAGCAGGCTAACCGCAACCATTAGCTCGTAGCGTTAGCATGCTAACGCTATGGCTAACGCTAGCATGCTACCTCGTTCTCAATAGCAAAGCACTGCTACAACACACACAAGCTCACCATAATCTACAAAAGAACTACTTACATGTGCGCCCTCATTTAGAAGTCTCCCAGCTAATCCTGCCTTGTAACTGACCGAAGTTGTAGAAACAGCCTTTCTTTTACTGTCTATGGAGCTAGCTAGCTGACATGATCTACATCTGAGCTACTGGGCATGTGCAGTGCAATCAAAGATAGTACAGAAGAAGAAGAAGAAAAGAGGTCTCACTCTGTGGCTAAAACAGAGACCAGCTAAAAAGAGGATCTGCAGCAGTGAGAGAGAGCGGTGCAGTACAACACAAATATGGTGTTTTTTGAAAATTAAACCATGTAAACCTATTCTGGTACAACCTTAAAATACAATTATGAACCTGAAAATGAGCATAATATGGCTGCTTTAAGGTAAATTTTGTTGTTAATACTTACATACTTTTACTTAAGTAAGGCTTTGGATTCATGAATTTAATTTTTATAGTTCTCACAGTGTGGTAATGCTTGTAAATTATCTGAATACTTCTTTCACCTCCGCTTATCGATATCAGAAAGCATGCTCCTGTAAACTGCTGATGCATCACATGTAATCTTGCACAAGGGCGTATCTTGCTGTCAGTCAGCTGCTGCAACGGTGGTGTTGTGGTGGCGATTTGCTCAGTTTTTTTTTGTTTTGCCGTTGACGGAGCTGTGTTGTTTCTCGAAATCAGAAGTCCCAGACTGAGATATCACAAGCAGATGTGACGAGGGAGTTGAGAACCTGATGGAGAAGAGAAGCAGGCAGCAGCCAGACAGATTTGGTGAAGAATGCTTAATGCCTTTGTGTCTGTTTATGAACCAACACGGTTACAACAACTATAAGTGGGAAATAGAATGAAGAACAAAGAGTTACACATTGGTTTATTCATCTTTTGTGTGCGGATTATAATCCTATCTATAATATAAATCTTTGCTCATATGATAATGTCTTGTTTTGTCTAAAGAATTTGAGTTTACTGTCATAGACGAGTGATGCAACTAGAAAATATTCACTCTTAAGAAGTTGGAATCAGAGAATCTTTTCTTTTTTATAAAAAATGACTCAAACCGCTTAATCAATTATCAAAATAGTTGGCTATTAATTTAATAGTTGACAACTAATCGATTAATCTTTGCAGTTCTATACCACAGTGTCAAAGAACTCTTGCTGTTAGGAGAAGCATTTAGGATCTAATTTCACTAAAAGTAAGAACTTTTCAAGTCTGTCTTTCAGCAACACTCACATGCCATATGTTGAAAGAGTTATAAGTCGACACCAAACAATACCTGCATAGAGCCACTGCTGTCTATGTTTGACAAATCAAATATGTGTCTTTGTCCTGGCAGTCCCGTGGAGGTTTATTGCCAGTGTTTTGTCTCTGTAACAATCCTACATGCGACTTGAGGAAGTTTTCCTCAGCTGCAACTTAGTAAGGGACTTTAAGGGAATTGCTCTAAGAAGACCTTAAAGGTGCTGTAGGTAGGATTGCGAAGATCCAGGACTTAGCCAAAAAATGTGAACATCAACAACTTCTCAGTCCCTCCCCCTTTGCGAAAGCCCAAAACGGTCTCCTAAGCCCCTCCCCCCACAAGGGAGAATGAATGTGTGTGCATGAGCAGTGACTGACACGCAGTTAGACACCCCCCCCTGGCCCTGATTGGTGCATCTGAACAGGGAGCGGTGGATTTTGGAAAATCACACTACAGGCTGTAGGTGGTGCCAGAGGAGCCAGATTTTTTTTTTTAAATTATCTGCTTCATGTAGTTCTACTGGAACATAGGGTCAGTTTCAGCAAATATGACAGAAAGTTAGTTTTATAAGTCTTACCTACTGCACCTTTAACTTTGTAAATAACCCACACAATTTGGCTCATTTATTTTCACCTTAGCAGAAAACAAGCGTATTTCCAAAGATGTTAGACTGTTCCTTTCAAACAAAAGCCACATAAAAGAATCACAAGAACACACTCAGTATGATCAATACTCAACTTAGCTTAATAAATCTGTCTCTTCTCACAAAATACAGTACAATCCCACGGTCTGAGCTTCAAAAATTCATATGCTGATTGCACACTCTGCCAGATACACTTGACGGTCAAAGGACATTGCTGTCATGTTCCCAGAGTGTGTCCTGTGATTGACAGCCAGATAGAAAGTGGCAAGCAGTCCGTTTGTCATTGCACCGTGTAATCAAGTCTTTACCTGGTGTCTGTGTACTGCCTCTGTGGTTATTGGCAGCATGCTGTTATAAAAACCCTTTGACACTTTTCTTCTGTACCTTTTCATTCTCCCATCATCAACCACAAACCACCACCACCACCTTACATTTTTATTTATTTATTTTCAGTGCTTTTTAATTTCAGAGCTGCCTCACATTGCAAGCATAAAAAAAGAACCTGCACATTCATCATCTTTTCAATTTAGAGCCTGGAGATTCCCCCCTCCAAGATGCCCTAATGCCCCAACAGGGAGACAGATATTTGCATTTTGATTAGCGGGGGCCAACATCTCTCTCGTCTCCCAATTCCACCCGGCAACGCTGACGACAGTCTACCCACAACTGCACAGATTGAAACTACACAATTAACTAATGAATCTAATGGGAGGGATGCTGGTGGTGGGGCTCTGTAGACCTCTGTGAATGCCATGTCTGATGATTACTTTGGAGTAGTGTTCCCTGCTTGGTGTCAAGAGAGCTTCAAGATCTCTTCACCCTGATCCTTTTTTGTTGTCGCAAGGTTTATAATCCTTGACACCTTTTTATTGTTCAGTTGTTAAAATAGGGGAAGGGAGAGCAAGTGTTTTGAGCTGTCTTGTGTCACTCATAAAGAGCTCTCTTTAGGGAAAACAGCTACATTCAAACCAAACCACGTGGGAGTAGTTTATTGCTTGTATTAGTAAGAGCTTGCCTTTGATGTTCCATCTCCTACAAGAGCTTGGATGGGGAGAAAGGAAAACAGCGAATGCAATACAACAAAAGTTTTCAACTCCCTCATGCCTTGCCATAATTCAGCATGCCAGAGGATCTGTGCGTCTCCAAATGTTTTGTTTGTGTTGCATTAATTTCACAGGGAGTCTTGTAGAGAGAGAGAGAGAAAAAAAAAAACGTCTCCTCCCAATCAAATCAGCCTGACAAATCGGTTTGTTTGTGAGTGCACACACACAGGCTTTTCGCTCGCGTTTATTTCCTAGTCAAAGTTGTGAGCACCACGCTATCCAATCAGGTGAATAAAAGGCTAACCTTCCTCTGCAAGGTCGCCTGGGAATATGTAGAAAATCTGACTGTCAGATGCCAATCAAACCCCCCGCGCAGACATCCTATGACGCACGGTTATGTATCAATAGACGGAGATGGAAGTAATACATTACCGTATGTTTGCATAACCTAGGGGCTCAGTTACCTTGAAAAAGACAGCTGTTTCTCAGCTTGGATGCTCAGTCATCATGAGATAAGAATTGAATTGAAGTAACAGGAGATCTGACTGTGGAATGTGTGGAATGGTTTTCCTTCAGTTTGGTGCTATTAATAACATTTATTTTTAATTTAAAAGCAAAAAGAGTTATGGATTAACTAGGTACTACTCTCTCTCTCTCTCTTTCCCTCCCTCTCTCTCCCTCTCTCTCTTTCTCTCTCTCTCTCTCGTTCTCCCTGAGGCGTTTCCGGTGCCAGTTGCTGTTTGTCTTGGGGCATTGTTTTATTACCTTCAAAATTCTGAGAAAATCTTAAGACAGTGGTTGCCGAGCAACAAGGACCTGACGGTTCCGCCACAGGAGCGGAGTAAGGAGCTGCCCAGAGCGAAAGAGAGGCATGAAGGAGAGGAGGGAGGGGTAAGGTAACACTCAGACTGGAACAGCAGCAATATGGACACAGCTGTAACGGCGGGTAAAGACCTAGTGAAGCAGAAACAGCATGCTCACCTGTCCCTTTTGAACGGCCAGTGGCGGCAGTGTGAGGTGATAAGATGAATGTGAATCACTTTATCTGGGTTATTGAGTGTTTATCAAAGGGCAAGTGCTTTAAAACCACTGTGTTCCAGCTGTGACTACAGAAGAGTAAGGCTAGCAGTTATTCAATGATTTTTTTTAAACAAAAAAAAGTTTGGGACATTATTCACTTTCATGCAGAGTTAGATGAGACGATTGATTAAACAAACGAGATATAATGTGTTAATTTGTGAGTTTTGGAGTAGAGCTGCAAAGATTATTCGATTAGCTGGCAAATATTTCAGTAATCGCTAGTCTGTATTCACGACGTTCCACCTCTGGGATTGCTCCATTGCCGTCGGAAATTCCGCCGAGTTTCACTCTTTTCAGCCTGATGTCCGCTTCTTCGGTTTTGTTTGTGTTGGAATTTTAAACTTCAGTGGATTCATGAGGACAGTGGTTAACTGCTCCTCAGATCTCTGCAGGGTAAAGCCAGACCCTCCTCCAGTCTGGCAAAGCAAGACTAATGAATCGCCAACTATTTTAATAATCTATTATTCGTTTGAGTCATTTTTTTATAGACAAAATAAAAAATAATCCGATTCCCTCTTTTTTTTATACTGTGAATATTTTCTATTTTCTTCACTCCTCTATGACAGTAAACTGAATATCTTTGAGTTGTAGACGTAACAAGACATTTGAGGACGTCCTCTTGGGCTTTGGAAAACACTGATCAACATTTTTTTTTAACAATTAATCGAGAACATAATCAACAGATTAATCGAGAATGAAAATAATCGTTGGTTGCAGCCATACTAAGTGCTGATAGGCGGATTCTGTTATCTTTGGACAGAGCCAGGCTAGCTGTTTCCTCTGCTTCCATTCTTTGTCGTAAGCTAAGCTAACCAGCTGCTGGCTGTATTTACCGGGCACATATGAGAGTGGTATCAAACCTCTCCTCTAACTCTTAGCAAGAAAGTGACCAAGCATGTAAACCAAAATGTCAAACTCTTCCTTTCAAATGTCAGACAGTAGCAACAAATGCAGGCCCAAAGAGCCCAAGGTAATTCCTTTGTTTGTCAGCAGTCCAAAAGCCAAAGTTTTAATGAAGAAAGAAGCAGCATATCTTCACATTGAATTACATCAAATATTGATGGATAATTGATCAATCGGATAAGAATAAACATGCAGATTTGTCAATGCAAGTCTGCAATGTTTTTCAAGCTCAGGTGTATTTATCAAACCAAATGTCTTTGACAACGGGGGTTTTGAAGAGAAGTTGTACTCAACGTGCCCTTCTCCTGTCTTTATCCACTCTGGCTGTCACCCTTTTGGTTCAGGAAAGGTTGATTAGCACTGGCTTACAGGTAAATAAAAATCTGAGCCCTAGTTACAAGTTGAGGACAAATAAGAGTATAGAGAATGCATGTGTGCCTGTGAGGCCCAAGTTATTGGGTTTGTGGGTGCACCTATTTAGGCTTTATCTGTTTTTGCATGCATTCACTTCAGTGCACTTCTTTAAACCAACATTGTGCCTTATCTTGACACTTGCACTAATAGAAGTATGAATACACAAGCTGAGTAGAGGGTGCTTTGCTGGCACCACACTGGATATTAAATCATAATTAGCCAAACAATTACCGGCTAATTGCTATTGGTGAGATATTGGAGCACAGAGAGGAGAAATGTCAGGTTTATTGGCAGGGGATCTTCATCCATTGGCATGTCTTTCTCTCACTTCACTTTGGATCGTCAACCTCATACCGCACCTCTTCCAATTCTTGTGGCAACAGACGCAAACTCTCTGAGATATCAGCTCAAAGGACAAACGCACACCTGTATATCGTCGCAGCTCGGTCGAGCTTATTTGTGACTCTTCACCAAAGGGAAGAAATGGAGTGAAAGGCCACTTAAAGGCCAACGTGAATGGCAAGGCCTTTTGAGTATCAGCATTGTGTTGTACAAAAAGAGGTTAGGCTCAAAACTGCGAGACTGATAAGTGTGAATGTTTCAGAAGGGTCACACAGTGCTCGGTGAAGTGAGGCCTTTGCTTTGGCTATTGATAGCTCCACTCATGCAGAGTGGAAATCAATGTTATCTGGTGAATGTGAACCTTCTCAACCACTGACTCACTAGCAGAGCATAAAGTAATTAGAACTTTTACTTTTTATTTCTTACAACTTCTACATTTATATCAAATAACTCATCTTTTATGTCCGTCCTTTGGTGCATTTTTGGTGTTGCTACAACACAACAAATCTAACAGTCCATAGTTTACAGAAGACTTGAAACAGAAATCTAGCATAGATAGATGGCATATCTGCATTAGTCTCTCTCTCTCTCTCTCTCTCTCTCCCCCCCCCCCCTGCATAAATTCTGCTGAGCCCTTACAGTTTACAGTCACTTTGATTCTGCCTCCATCTGCTAGTCCCATGAAACTCATTGCTCAACTATTTATTTTGTCAACAGTCATCTTTAAAAATGGTCTTTGTGAAACAAAAAGCCAAAGCAGAGAGAGTCATAAGAGATTTAAAATATATAATGCATTCATTTCTTGTTGTTTTGTTGAATGGAAGATGACAAGGGTGTCGGATGACAGTTTATTAGATAGATTTCCTTTAGAATTTTAGAGTTTTTGTTTCTTTTCTTTGTTGTATTTTTTTTGTGTTTCTAACCTATAGCACTTTGAGATCTTTGATGAAAAGTGCATTATAAATTAAATGTATTATTATTATTATTATTATTTCTTCCTTCCTTTCAAATTACTATCTCATTGTCGTTAGCCTTTCGAAGAGTCTGTTATTGGTCTAATAGCTAATAATACTCGGTTTCAGTATTTATGTGTGCTCCTCCACTATGGTTTCAATTTATACCAAAAACAGACTATTTGCAATTGAGATTAGAGTGATGCGAATGGCTAAAGCAAGCTAATGAAGGCTAACTGCCGATCTAAGTCGGAAATGTGTGATTTAATCTTGCTTATGAGTTAATACACCATATGCTTCTTGCAATTAGCTGCCCATGGATGACCCTCCTCTAATTTGTTAAGAGTTCAATGTAGCATAAAATCTAGGGCAGGTCATTCCCAAGTGTTTAATCTCTTCTATGGTAAGGTGGGAGAGGGGGTGGGGGGGTAGTGATGCTAGCCGCATGGGTAATTATCTGGGCGGATCATGGATGAGAGGCTGTGCTCCAGTGTGGTAAGACATTCAGCTCTCCTACACTGTTCCCCCATTCCCTTATAGTGAGCCAGGTAAGAACAAAGCAGACGTGCCCAGTGTTAAAAAAGGAAGACAAAAAGTAAAAGAAGCAAGAATGCACAAGGTGGGAGAGAACATGAGAGGGGCAGTAGAAGATGAGACATTCTCAAAAGACCAAAGGAGCACTGCAGCCTTTCAGGAGAAACTGTGTGAAGTCCATTCCTGTATATATCACAGCCCAAATGTTTTGATCCTGGGTATCAGATGAATAGTATCAGTTTGCATCTTTGCACCAGAGCCCATTTTTACAACAAATAGTCACCATGAAGATTTATAAGCAGCTAACTACTTAAAGCATAACAAAATGCAACCTAGGGTCTTTTTGTGAATGTACCCGAGTCAAACTTTCGTTTAAAAGCACATATTGGACGGAAGCGTCACTTTTAAGATTTACCGTATCAAAAACAATCGATTTCCGAATGCGAATGAACGGACTCCATATGACGCTCCTTTTCCAACTACGAGGTCAATATTGTTTGTCAATAACGACAAAACAAGAAATAATCCGTGCATTTATATGGAACTAAGCTTTAGGAGCTTTCCATCTTTACTCTCCTCCCTGTTATGTTGCATTCGGAAATCGATTGTTTTTGACTGATAAAATGGCTGCGGCCAGAAACAACAAGCGCTACGGTGAGTTGTTCTTTTTAGTAAACTCTGGGTACACAAACAATGTTGTCAATGCTTTTGTTAAGGTGTAGAGCCCCTGGTGATACTTGTGTCGTGTCGAGCCTTCTTAGTGTTTTAAAAATAGCTATTTTGAGGCTAGCATAAAAGTGACCCTAGCACTCCCATTCAAAAGGCCATTTGACCGAAAAGCGAGAATACAGTAAATCTTAAAAGTGGCGCTTCCGTCCTAAATATGCTTTTAAACGAAAGTTTGATTCGGGTACATTCACAAAAAGACCCTAGGTTGAATTTTGGCGAGAGTTACGCTTTAATGTTGAAATTGAAAGACCACAACATTCTCAAGACTCAAATGTTTAATTTTGTGTTTGAATGTTTCCGAATGTATGTGGCTTTTTAACGGCGTGGGTATGTATGTAGGTACGTGGTGATACGGACCCTACACCGGGCCCTACGCCGTAGCACGTAAATGTAATGTAACTACACGTCACGGCGACATAGACCGCAACAACTGTGATTGGTCTGCTTGGCCGTGGCTTGGTAGCGTTGCATTTCCCCCTACTCATTTCCTGGTTCTCCTTCTCCATAAACAACATGAAATCAAGGAGAGGGTTAACTTCTCCTGCTACAGATTTCCCACCGTGGTCAGAAAGCACAGGGGAGACACTTTGTTTCTCCCACTACACCTCCAGAGTCGGTACTCGCTCCGAAGCTAATCGCCGCCATTCTCTCACTCGCTCTACCACACACTCCCCATGACACACATATGCCAGCCCTGCTATTCTCTTAAAGAGATACGCTAGAACGACACAGACACCAGCGCACAAGTATAAACATCAGGCCACTTACATAGGCTACAGCGAAAGCTCTGCGTGGAGCCCCCGCAGAAGCATAAATCCACCGTTAGATGGTCAGCGTAGTTCCTCTATCATTTCAACCTACCAACAATTCAATACACAACAACTCACCTCACGACGCCTCAGATGACTAAAATTACCACAAAACATGCCGGAATCTACAGCTATCACACTCTCAAACCTGTCCTAAGAATGTGACACAGACAGCTGAACCCCCACCCTCCTCTACACACTTAATCAAGGTTGTAAGATACATTTGGTGAATTCAGAATTTCAAGCACCTCTCTACTCTGGCAGTGTCTCGACTTTGCCTGATTAAAATGATAGAGGGGCTGGAGAATGTTTGATCTCCAAATCAATTTACATTTAAGATTCAATTTTGCACCTGCAAGACTTTGACTTTGGATCTTTACGCTTTCCCCAGTCTTGCAAGGATGGAGATTAATCTACACCAGCTGTTGAAGGAAATATTGTTGATTTCTTTTCTTTTTCTCTGCGCTCTCTTTTACTCACAAATAAACTCAAATATATTCTCACAGATGTGTCCTGCTGTGTGATATATGAAACTACTTTTTTTTAACTATTAAAGAAGAAAAAAGAAAAATTTGTTTGGCTGAGGTGTGCTGTCTAAGACTATCTCTGCTATTTACAGCTAATATGCACAGGGACACACAGTGAAGAGAACATGAAAACTCTAACACATACATTCACAAAATGCACAAAGGAAATCCAGGTCCTTTGAAGCATAGAGGGAGTTAGTTATTTGGAGAAAAAAAATCCAAAGTGGTGGGATGGAAATCGATGCTGAAAGGTGAAGAGAGAGGAACTCTGGGTGCAACAAACAACAGGACCCTGACACTAAATCACAGCTTACAGTCTTAATGTACACCTCCGGGGGGAAATATCTGTTTTAGAACATTCTCAATGACTTATTGATCCAGGAATTAAATTACCCAATCCCTTTACCCTTTACACAGGCCCACAATATTAAGACATGTTTGATGTTTGCATGCTTTTTAATTAAAACAGCTCTCGGGGGGAGGTGGAAGTGTCAAGAACTCTGTTTGCTACAATGTCCATTTTATAATCAAGGTTCATTTCATTGTTTCGTGTTTGCAAAATGCAGAATAAAATATCTGATAACGGTCAGTGTTGTAACGGAATACATGTACCGGTGTTACGTATTCAAGATACAAATTATGAGTAACTGTATTCCGTTACATTTACAATTTAAATAGTTGGTATTTAGAATACAGTTACATTGTTGAAATCAACAATGGATTACATGACGATACTTCTCTGTTTCACGAGTTTATTCACTCTCTGAATAAATTAAGGCAACTCCATGCATTTCTCTGAAGCCACAATATGAAAACGAAAAAATTAGCTATTTGCGTGATCACTGATAGAGGTAGAGATGGAGCCAGAACCGGCACAACAGAATCAGGGCAGGAAAGCGTTTCTATCTTGGAAATTCAAACAGCATTTCACATTAAAGAAAGAGAAGGAAGAACGAAATATAACTCTGCTTGCCAGCAACCAACCTCCTTTCAGCGTCCAAATTACTCCACCTCCAACCTGAAGAAGCATCTTAAAGTAAGTTCTTTTTTTAATTAGCCAGGGGTAGTCGTCTGCTGTAGTTTTACTGGTCACCTTGCTATTTTATAGTTGACGTGCGACTTTACATTCTCCTACGTGCTGATTTACTAGCCTCAGCGCCCCGTTTGACATGTCAGCTAACATTAGCTAAAATTAGCTCGTGGTAGTTTAGACTGCGGTTCGATTTTTGTAGTATGCAGTTCGGGACTAAAAATACAAAAATCTATTTGCTTGTTCAGGTACACATTCAGCCAGTTGGAACAGAAGAACACACCAGAATAGGCCTGTTTAGTAAGCTGTATGTGATGGCCGCATTCCTACACTTATAAAATGCAATTCAATGTGGAAGTCATCCAAGTATTCAGAATACGTTACTCAGATTGAGTAACGTAACGGAATACGTTACAAATTACATTTGTGGGCATGTATTCTGTATTCTGTAGCGGAATACGAAGTATCCTTCCCAACACTGATAACGGTGATATGGTTACCAGTTAGTCTTCCAATAACTGCAAGCCTATTTTGAATTGCTAATGGGGAAAATGTGACACGTTCTTGTACTCTATTCATGGAAAATAAGAAACATGAGAAGTGGTGACATAATATACCATACATTGTGTTTAACTAAAAAGCATTTATGTCCCAAGTGTAATTATATCTAGTTAATCATAAAGCTTTATTTTCAATTAAAAAAAAACATACTGAGAGAAATACTGTGGACAAATCCAATTGTTTGACATTTATATTTAAGATTAATTATGACATAGACATGATTTACTATTTTTTTTTCTCATTCATGTCAAAAATGTTTATTATTGATTTTTACATTTCCTGCCATCAAGATTAGAGACATTATACTGAAAGGTTGAAGCTACTTATAAATAACTAAATATTCCTGTCAGGTTGGCTTGACAGTGATGTTATTTACAGTTTCACTGGGAAATGGTGGTGAATATAATATCATAGCAAGATTTGATGTTTACAGGAATGCTTACAGCTCTGTGTGCTGTGAGCTAAATTCTAACATCAGCTAACAAGCTCACAATGATAATGCTAACATGCCAATGCTAAGCAGGCATAATGTTTACCATTTTCACGTCTTAGTTTAGCATCTTAGCATGCTAAAATGTTCTGCTAATTAGCAAAGTAAAGCTGAGGCTGATGGGAATGGCATTAGTTTTGTATTTTTTTTAAGCATAAACCAACCATGCCACATGGATAAAAAAGCCAAATAAAAGCAAAACTAAAATACATACAATGAAAAAAAGATAGGCAAAACAGAAACCTAAAGAAAAGAATCAGTCTTAAATACCACAAACCAAAGGTCAATACAGAGCATATTTTATGCTTACGGTATTATACAATTATATAAAGTATGCTACCCAAAAAGTAGATTTGTCAGACTATAGATCAATATTGGTGACACTGTTTTCTTTAAAGTTTTAGCAGCTGAAAATATCAACCTGTGTTCTGAAAAGACAGATGTGTGAAAAAGACAGAGATGGGAATAAAGATTGTTGTAAAAAAAATAACCTTCTGAAAATCTATATAGGATAAAAACAAATTGATGTTTTTGAATTATAGGAAGCAGGGCTGCACTGCTCTCTTTAGCTGTTCTTCAGATGTAAAACTACTGTCAAAAATCCCTGAAAGTAATGGCCAACACGAAAGCTCTCAACACACTGCAGACTTCCAGCGAGGCCTAATAATCTCCCCAGTTAGCCATTACTTTCAAAGACAAACATCGAACTGGGTAGATGACAGCGTGGATATGGTGGCCAAGGTGCACAGCAAAAATATTGTGCGTTCATGACTTACAGGTCAGGAGATATACATGAATAGGTTGGCCCCATCATGGCTGTATAGTACAGAATATGGGGTCTCAAAATAAATGTTTCCTCCACTTTGGAGCATGAATGTTTACAGAAGGCATTGTGTTTATGAGATAGAATTGGGACATACAAGTACAATAACTAAAATCAATTTCTTTCTCTATTGGGTGCCATGCCAAACTGACCATTGCTTCTTTATGTAAAAACGTTTAAAATTGGCTTAATGGAGAGTCAAAGGTCCAGTCACCAAATAAAAACCAAATTTTGGGTATTTCAAAATGGTTCCAAATTTATAGAGTTGTCTAGGAATCTTTTCCACACAGGCCTGTATAGAAAAAAAACCAGGAAAATGTTGTGAACTAAACTACTTAATAAGTGCAGCAATACATGAACATTAAGGTGACATTGTCTAAACTTAGCACTAAGCCTACAAAATTACAGGCTTGAATGGTCTCTGCATAACTCTAACCCTAATTGACATACTGCTTCAGTTACTAGCTACTTAAATGTAACTTCTGTTTGTCAAACTGTAAAAATCAAAGTGTTACAAATGCAGCAATTTACATATTTTTGGCTGAGGGCTTTCAGATTTACATTTAATAATGAGGAATAATGAATAAATCACTTTTGCATCCTCATTGGTGAGTTTTTGCCAAAGTGTATAATGTATTTCCTAACTGAACAATGGAACTACTTTGAGCAAGCCATTTTATCTATTTAAGTGTAAAATATGCTATTCTAATGAATATTACCGATTCAGAAAATTTGAGTAGCAATGTGGTGTATTTGACCTGGAATAAGGGACAGAAAATAGTAAAGGTTATCCCCCATTAAGGAGACTAACCAACTATTATGACACAGTAGTGTTGTTACACAGTACATGCTAGTAACAGCTGGTGTAGGACAGTAGTGTTGTTACACAGTACATGCTAGTAATAGCTGGTGTAGGACAGTAGTGTTGTTACACAGTACATGCTAGTAACAGCTGGTGTAGGACAGTATCACCCCTGTAACCACCAGACCATAATATACAAGAAACTGTAACTTACATATAGTACAAAGAGAATGCCGCTAATAGTACAGTGCTCACTGTAGAAGAGGTACTGTTTCTGGACTTTAAATTCACTTTTATAAGCCCTTAACTAGTTGATTGTTAAATCAACGTATTCAATTTACTTTGACCCTGACCAACACAACTTCTAATTTAATTCACCTTGAAAATATACAGTGATAAACATATATTATCTGCTGTCCAAGTAAGAATATCCATGAATTGTATTTGCCAAGTCAGTGTATTCTTCAGCAACCTATTTTGAAATTGTATTTGTTATTATCATTTGCCTTTTTGAGCAGTAATTTCCAAATTGATGTGCAGTATATGTAAAAGCCAAGCAGGACCAATGACAATCAAGCGATCAGCCTGAAGGGGTATTATTGTGACAAATATTTTTAAGGCCATGTTTGCCAATTTTAACAGGGTTAAAAGAGTATGAGTATACAGAATCTAATGCAGCAATGGTCATGAGTCAGACTTACACCTAAAATGCATTTTGTTATCTTGGGACCCCTAAAGCATATTAAGGGTTCCCATAAGTATTCAATAAGTGTTTTTACAGTAATAGCCACCAGATGAGCTCCAGTCCTATTAGGTTAGATTAGGACAGAAAGGAAAAACATTCAGTCTTTATGCTAAGCTATGCTATACGACTGCTGGCTCCAGCTTCATATTTACCCTACAGACGTGACAGTGGTACCAATCTTCTCATTTAACTCTTGCCAAAAAATGAATTCTCAAATTGTTGCACTATTGCTTTAACTATAGAGCTAGGGCTAGGAGGAAAGTAACTTAGCTTAGCATAAAGACAGCAAATGTAAAAGGATTGCATTTATGATGCGCTTTTTAGTATTAACCACTTAGAGTGCTTCACACACTACAGGACCACCAGCACCATTCACACACACATTCATACACTGGTGGCCGATGCTGCCATACACGCTACCATACTTATCCATGCCTGGAAGCTTTATGCTAAGCTAGGCTAACTGCCTCCTGGCTGAAGCTCTGTACGTAACGCACAGACACGAGAGTGGTATCGATCCTCACATCTAACTGTTGTCAAGACAGCAAAAAAAGCATATTTCCCAAAATGTCTTAACTACTCCTTTTAACTGCTTAGCAACTAACTCAATACTTTATTCAATCCTATACCAACAAAGTCTACCATGTCACCCAGGTTCAGGTTGATTCATCATCAACCCAAAGCTATGTCTTCCTCCCTTTCTGCTGACATTGGCAAAAAAAAAAGCATTTCTGATGGGAGAGAAAAAGAAACTGTCAAGGATGAGAGGGAGTGTCAGTCTGCCAAGATCAATAGTTGAATCAAAACCACTGCTGATGTTTCACTCTTCACTATCCGTCTTTTATGTATTCACCTTCTTCTTTCTCTATCAAGTCTTTATTCATCTGACGCTGCCAGAAAGCCAAAAAATGCTGACAAACAGTCGTCTGGGCAATTCCAGCATCTTTATTTGCACTTGATCCAAGAAAAAATAAACTGCAACCTCTAGCAGCCCTACACCCCCTCTTAAACACTTTGTCTCTCCCACACTCTCGCACAGCTTGGCTCCATGGGTGATCGAACCTTTAGTGTTGCTAACCCTAAGCTGAGGGACCTTGCTGCCACTTCATTCCTTTCTTTAGTCTCATCTTAAAACTTTCTATATCCAACTAGCCTTCCCCTTGTCCTCCTACACTGTGAGCTTACTGCTTGCTGCAGTTTTCTTTGTTTTATGCTTTTTAACAGATACATTTTATGCATTTGCTTAGGGCTGGGCAATATATCAATATTATATTGACATCGATATACAGTATGAGATAGCGTCTAAAATATTGGATATCGCAATATCAGGCTATGACAAACGTGCTTTTTCCTGGTTTTAAAGGCTGCATTACAGTAAAGTGATGTAATTTTCTGAACGTTTTATTATTTGCCTTTTTATTATTTATCAAAACTCTCATTGTGTTAATATTTTTTGGAAGAATCAATAGTCAACCCTACAATATCGCAGCAATATTGTCATTGATGTATTTGGTCAAAAATATCGTGATATTAGATTTTTTTCCATATTGCCCAGCTCTGCATGTGCTATATTTTATTGTTATTCCTATTATGAAAAGGTTCCTGCTTTTGTCCTGTGAAAAACACAAATGAAGATGTACAGCTGACACTGACTGTACAACAGACTAGAATGGCATAAATATATACTCATGCCATTGTTGCTAGGCCTTCCTTGTCACCACAGTTTGAAAGAATTAAAACTGCTAAATCCAAGGTGTGTGTGTGGGCGTCATTAACAATACTTGATCTGATTTTCTTCAGGGAAGCAACCATCATAAGCTACATGCCAGCGCCTTCCCCACTGGACTATTCAGGCTAATGTTGATGTTTTGACAAACGTGCAATAACAGGGAGTCTGCTTTTCAAATTGAAATTGAATTTGTATAGAGATGAGTGGAACAGGGGTGTTGGCCTAGCCCAAATAACTTAACTCTGTCAGTTGCTCTTGGCGAGGCTGAATTCATTTGAATCTATTAGAGAAGGGAGGAGAAGAAGAGGCACAAGGATTGCCGTCATGCTTTCAATGCCTCCTACAGTAATGTCTATTCAATGAAGGGCAGTTATTTTATACTCTAAGACTTTGCACATTCTAACAACAAGTGGTGGAAGAAGCACTCCGATTTTTTACTTAATAAAACAAACAATACCACAGTCTAGAAATACTCTGTCACCAGTAAAAGTACAAACGTATTAGCATCCAAATATTATGGGTGGGGGAAAAAATCGATACAGCATAGTATTGGGATATTTTCCGTGGCAATACTGTATCGATACACAGACGCCAAGTATCAATCTTTTATTATATATGTGTTGATCAGTTTTCCCATCATTTTTTCATTAACATTTATTCAACATAGCATATGCAGAGTAAGGATAATACACATTTCATAAAATCATCATTTCTTGAGGCATTAAAATTATAACATGATATTAAATCAGTAGATAAGACATTTCTTCTTCCCTGTGGCAACTTTCTTTAAACATGAACTTAAAATGAAAAGTGTTAGGCAACATTAAATCTCAGAACAATATGATAGACTCAATTTAACAAGAGAACAGAAGGCATTCACAACTTTGCAGTTTAAACCAGGTCTGTGTAAATTGAGTGGGGAGGCCTGGTGTCTTTTAAGCAGATAAATGTCTCTTTGGGTGCTTAAACAATAACAGACTTGCATTCTTACTGTTTATTGACTATTAGCTGTTTAAAGTTGGGGCTGTTAATTGGCTAAGGCTAGAATGAAGGAAGAGGTCAGAAGAAGGATAACAAAATAAATGTGCAGCACCAAAAGGGCCCTTCGGCAAGGGGGTGTTTTATTACCTCCTTGATAAGCAGAAATCCTCATCAGGCCGTTCAACCTCACAGTTTGAGGTTTTTGATGAAAAAGGGACAGCAGCCACCGTCATTAGGCTACATGGCGTAGCATCACCTAACAGTAACGTTAGCTAGCCTATAGAGCTGGACAATTAGGGTTGGGTACCAAACCCTGTACTTTTATCGGTACTGACCGAATCACGTCAGTACTACTGAGTATTGGTTCATGTAAAATCAAACGGTGCCAAATTTCGGTACCTGAGAGTAAGCGCAAGCTTGTCTGTCGTCTCTGCATGTTGACAGAGCAGAGGTCTGACACGCACGCACGCAGAGGTGCGGACGGAGCAAACCACGTAGGCTCTGCAATGAGTCATGGCAATGCCAATAAAGCGGTTTAAAGTGTGGTTACAGTTTTTTTTAAACTTCACGCAGACACCTTTCACTGTGATATGATATTAATGGTGAGCTGAAAGCAGTCGCGGTGCTGTTGACATTACACTTCCTCTGAGACAAGCAGGCACAACAGTGGTTTATGTGCCCTGGTGAATGACTGACAGGCTGATGTTGTGAGGCAAGGCAACTTTATTTCTACAGCACCTTTCAGCAACAAGGCAATTCAAAGTGCTTTACATGAAACATTAAAGAGCAATTAAAAACGGTCATGATGAAAATAAAACGGGCTAAAATATAATAATACACAAATACAAGAATAAAAGTTACATTGAGTAAGAAATTAATAATTATTCAATTTAATAGGTTGTAAGGACGAGTTTGGGAGGAGAGATTGTTTAATTTCTTTCAGTGTAAAATATTCTAAATAAATAACATAATGTTCTAAATAAATAGGTTTGGAATTATTTTTACAACTGAAATAATGTTTTTGTAATTACAGAGGGAAAGTACCGAAAAAAGTACCGTTGGGTACCGGGAACCAAATTTCAGGTACCGTTAGTGGTATTGATTCAGATGCGAAAGGTACCCAACCCTATGGACAATATATCAATATTATATCGACATCGATATATGAGGCTAGATATCGTTTTAGATTTTGGATATCGTAATATCAAGTTTAGTCTTGTGTCATATCACAAAGTTTAAAAAATATTTCATATCCGCTATATTTCAGATCACTTTGTAAACAAATAAACTCTTCAACTGAGATAAAAATATGAAATTCACCTAATTTGAGCTACAAGGTTTTCACCACCGGCCTTCATCATGTCCTTTTTAAAAAAGAATCTTTGATAAGGAATAGACATTCCACATACAGGCTCATGCATTTTTATTAAAAATTCAATATGTGAATGAATTATTCTGTATCTCATCATCCGAAAAGCCTAAGGTAAAACCGACGTGGTATAGTCCTGCCCTGAGGTGCTCCATGCTCTTCTTATCGAGGCTGTTGTAAATGCGACTTATTGTATATGCAACTGCATTTGGTGCTGAAAAAGAATGTAATAGACTTGTCGGGGGGGGGTGTCTTTGGTGTGACACGACACATAATATATTTACATTTTTTGAACTATGTCTCCTATCACTGATGCATGTTGTGGTTGGGTAAGGTTCCACATACAAAAATGAAGGTCCAAAATGTTAAAGTACAGCTGCTATTGTGAGCCCATACTACCTCAGATATTTTTCCGGATAAGGTAGCTGAATAGCATATCCACACTTGAATGATCCTTGAATAAAAGCAGTAACAAAAAGAAATATGATTTGATTTAGCTGTGCATTGCAGGTGGCCTATTAGATTAATGACTTGCAACCTGCTGAGCCAGCTATGTTCAAGTGTAGCATTAGTTTGAGTGTAGTGTGGAAATGATGCTACAATTTAGCAAAAACAGGTTGCATAGCTCGACATTTTGTCCAATATGCTTATTCATTTTCTTGCGGTGAGTTGAAGAAAAAGATTGATACCACTTTTATGTCTGTTTGGTAAATATGAAGCTACCAGCAAAGCAACCTATAAATGACGGCTGAATTAAAGGTAATAGTTCCTTTGAATTGAAAAGGTTAGGTTTTAATCATGAGTTATATGACCAAGGAAACAGGCAAAACTACATTGTGTGGTTATGTCCAATAAACAGCATTTATGTTATGTTTACTATTTAATTAGCTACAGTATCAAAATAATGAGGAAACCTCAAAATCTATTACACCTCACCCCTGAACCAGCAGGACACTTAACTTCCTCATATATGGATTTTACTGGCAAATCTTTGCATGGCTTCAACCAGTCAGCACCTATTTAAAATAACACTATGTGAACATTTATGGCTACATATTCAAACATACTGTGTTTACATTTACCAACCTCTTTTGCCCAACCTGCTTACATTCTCCCCACATCATTAAGTTGTTGTTATGGTTATACTGTATATATATATATATATATTTCTTTTTTCTGTGAACACTGCTTTTTTTTTCTCATTTCCTTTTCTCCTCCATTAAATTTGCATTTCGGAGACAGTATACCATCTAATCCCTTAGATCTGTTCCAATATTGCACCTTTTCTCTTTCACCCAAAAAGAGGAAATGAAATGCTTTGTTTGCCTTTAGGGTTAGTGTGTTTGCACCAACAATATGTATAGATATACTGTTTTTTTTTAATATAATTGGAAGTGGCAACAGCATCTATTAGATGTCCAGCAAAAGCCAAGCATATGGTTAAAATGGAAATTGATAAGAATCATGAATAAATGTAGTCACTAAATCTGTGGAAAAATAAGTGAAGATTTATAAGCAATGATGGGTGAACTTCAAATCTAACACAGAGGCACCTTCTCACACAGATGGTTTATCACGAAGCGATGGCGTCATAATCCAATGAATGGATTATAGTGATTAAGTTCCAATTGTGGAGCTAAAAACAGACTGCACAGGATTCATCTTGACAAAAGTATGTACTCCTGTGAGGTAGAGCAAAATCCGTGCCCCAGTTAAGGATTCTTATCAAATTTAGACAACAATCACCACATCAAGCTTCGCTTGCCGCTTCGATGAACCCCGCTTCTCGGTTTTCCAGACGGATTTCATCTTTGACCTTGTCAGCAGTTCACACATGACCTGCACTGGCCTGAACCTCTGTACAACATAAGCTTTGTCTCTCCCAATCAACAATGTTGTCTCTGACAGACAGACAGGCCTCCAAGAACCATGGTTGCTATAGGCTGAGATGAATCTGACAGTATTTGACCATGGATCATAGATGCTGTGGTTGGTCCAGAATAAAGCACTGCAATCTTGCTCCTGTCATGAAAAGTGACAGATTCCTTTGATCAAGGGCAATAGGACTACCATAACTCCTTGCTGGCCAACAACTTTGCCTCTATCTTTATAACCCCCGTGTTTAAGTGTGCTGTGAGCTGTCGGTTTGATGGGCACTCTGCGGGACCGGGGATCCACACGCTTTGCACAGAGTTGTCACTCTGTCAGAAAAATGTACCGCAAAGTCCTCATGGATCGTGCCTTCTGCGAAATTACCATGCTTTTCATCAGACGTGGTTCATCTCACGCGTTTTTTTGGATATGTTTAGTGGAATGCATGGGTTGTGGTTAGGGTCAAAGGTCATAATGAAAGTCTCTGTAGCTTATCTTGATCCTTGAGCACTCAATGAACATTGTCACCTCCTGAACTCAATTTCTTGATCATTGCTTACCGAATGTGACATCCTTAATACATTTGCTTGTCAACGTAAGGTGAATATACGGTATCTGTGAAACAGACTCTATAAACCATAAATAGGGGGATTGAGGAAAGAGAAAGAAAAATATTGAGGAAAGAAATGGAGGGGGGGGGGGGGGGGGCGCAAAAACCTATATAGGAAAATGTTCCCACCTCTTGGTGCTGCAGTGTGCACCGTCACATTCTTCACCCGGGGACTGTGGAGCACTTAACTCCGTGCTGTCGTGATTTCTCCAATTACGGGTGACAGCTTCCAATCCACGTGGGAGGTGGATCACCTCTGGAAGTGCCAGGCAGAATAAGAAGCGCACCACAACATTAATAATTCACCGGAGGTACATTCATATTCAGTCTAAGCGCTGCAGTTTGGGCCCCATTAGTGATAAAGGCGAGCAGACGCTCCCTTATACCTTTCAGCTTGATGTTCAATCGCAGGTATAAAGCTCGCATGTTTGATTTTTAGGAGTTGAGATGCTTTCATTTTATTGCTTTGCACTGGGGCAACCATGTGAGCAAACTTCATGAATGTTAAGATTACAGACTGGTGATGCACTTTGAGGTAATGCCAGGACGTTTGTTATAGTGTTAAATTTGCTGCTAAGGAACACCCTGCAATTCAGTACACATTGTTTTTAGTCTTTATTTTGCTTAATTATTCGCAAGTATGTGAGAGTGCAAAGACACACATAGAATAAGTCAGGAAGTGAAGTTTAAAAGAGTCACTGAAGCAAATCAGCCACTGGTAGTGAGAACTGCTAGCACCCATGCCAGACAGCAACTGTTCTCAGCAAGCACACGGTGTACCCAACCAACTGCCTGGGCTCAGCAGGCTACAGCACACACTACTGTCCCTGAAAAAACAGCACACCTCTTCTCCGGAGGAGCAAAATAAAATGGGCTGAAACAATACAGAGCCGGAATGAAAAATGGATTGCATGCAGGGGCTTGGAAAGGAAAAAGCTGGAATGGAGGTCACAGCAAAGCAATGAGCCTTGGTCTAGACAAGTTTTTAGTCTGAATTGTGGTAACAACACTTGTGAAGTTGAATTTAAGGAGGGTGTACCGTACACCTGGGAGTTAATCTGGGATTTAAGGGAGCCTTGATTCACTAGGATCAGCAGGTTTGTGAATGTGCGTGGGTGGTTGCAGCAATTAAAGGGCTAAGGATTATGTTTTATAATGTAAAGATGTTAATGATCTCCTTTAGAAGGGAAGGTGTGCACCCGTATTCTACCACTTTGCATGCAAAAATAATAGGTCAATGTATCATTCATATTCCAGTCTTTTAAAATACAGTAGTAGCATTCTGGCTATTTAGTCTTTAGTATAGGTTCAGTTGTAGTACGGGGTATGGGTGGGTTGTAATGACATCTAAATGCATACATTCATGTGTGAATTTGAAAAAGAAGAAACTGCAAGTGTTAAGTACAATATATACATTTGCATTAGCTATATTTTCATTCATTTTTTGGGCTTTGAAAATCCTGAGTATTGTACATATAATGTCAATCATAATACGCATTTAGACAAGGTTAACAAAACCATTATTTTGTGTCAATTAGAAATGAGTAATCATTAGTGGATGGCTGGACATGGCAAATTGAGAATGCCAACTAGCTGTTTTAAATAAATTTAAGCAACTGAGTTTCAGTGCTGAAAGCAGATGTGACAGCCCAGAAGCTTGTTTGTATAGTTTAAGATATGTACCCGGTGCAAAAGACTAAGTGATGAGTGTGCCTTGCATATGCTTACTTTTAATTACAGAGAACATGATATTCTCATCCACTTCACACTGCATTTAAACAACTTAGCACCTCCAAAGTGTGTTCCAGAGCAGCATGTGAATCCCAAGGCCAATAGAACCACAAAGCTCCATCACAACTGCCTTTCATGACATGGGCTCATAGCTACTTTTTCCTTAGACACTGCAGAAAAGCAAACAACCGCTGTGATATCCTCATTCATCAGACCAGAGAAAGACAATACTTTTGCACCCCTGAGTCACAGATAAGTGAATTTTGAAACCTCATTTTGCTTTGAACAAACAGAATAAGTCATCCAATCTGCTCTAGTTTCTTCTCAATGGAATCGTAGTAGTTTTTACTGACAAATTCAACTCCACGGTGGGAATATGAACACAGTTGGAATGGGAAAAAGAAAGAGCTTTGATACAGCTTGCTAAATTACACTTTTTACAGTATGCAACTGCCTCTTTGCATGATACAGGTTACTTTTCTTGAAAAAGTCTTCTTTTTTGAAGATGTCAACCTGAAACATATAAAATCAGATCATTAGGGGGCTTCTCAGCCACGCTAGCAGGGTGGCTCTAGGGATGGCAATATTGGTCTGTTGGTCCACCACTTTGGTCTAGACTGAAATATATTAACGACTATTGAATTGATTGCCATGAAATTTGGAACAGACATTTATTTTTCCCTCTAAATTGTTTTTCGTGAAGATTTACTTTTCAGTACCATCATCAGGTTAACAATTCACAGTAATATGTCCAATAGCCTACTTTGGTTTACGACCAAATACTTGCAAAAGCCATCCAGCAGCCTCAGCTAGGCTTTGTGTTTAGTGCTAATTAGCAATTGTTAGCATGCTAACATGTTAAACTAAGATGGCAAACATAGTAAACATTATACTTGCTAAACATCAGCATGTTAGCATTGTCATTGTAAGCATTGTTAGCATGACATTAGCATTTAGCTCAAAGAACAGCTAGACTCTCAGTATTGTTAATAATATAACCACACTTTAATGGAAACATGATAAATGAATAAGTGATATTTTTTTGGTGTGGTATGCTTTGTAATGTTTTCTTGCAAGTCTTACCGGTACGTAATTGGACTTTAATTAATTCCCCATGTCCTAATTTGACCTAATTAAAATTGCTCATGACATTATTAATTAGGAAAAGCAACAAGATAAGAGAGTGATTAATGTACTCTCAGTCTGGAATCAGTGTTGTGATCTAACTTGAACAAATGGCCTCAGTGTGCAGTGTTTGATCTCAAACACTGACTCCTTTGACACACACACACATACACACACACCATTTTACACTCACAAAGCTGGAAAGTATTGAATAATTTATTATTGATAATTCTTTTGTTGTATTTCTTGTATTCTCATGATCACATCTGCTGCTGGATTTAAAAAAAAAAAAAAATCAACATTGCTGGTACTTGATGTTATTTAGTGATGCACCAAAATAAATAGTACAATTTCTCCTTCAAGATTAAAGTTCTCAAAGTTGGTTAACTATTATTGAATTGCATGTAGCATTCAGTTTACATACTGTGTCACTCTAAATACTTTTTAAAAGTCACACTGGGATGCGTGTAGGCTTGTAAAAAAAAAAAAAAAAGAGTTTAAAGGAAAGTGATGACATTCGCCTGTCAGCAGGTGAGTGTGAGCTCCATGAAAGGCATGTGACCTTTTCACACAAAGGCTGCTCTCCACTTAGGAAGAAGTGAAAAGGGTGAAGAAATTGCAAGAGGAAGAAATATATTTCATTTAAAAATTATGAACTCCATATCAATGGTGGCTGCATAGCGACACCTGATTCTTAATAACATGATTTCTTCAAAGTAAAGTATTCAGCAAATCACTACGCATTTACATTTCAAAAGGAGAGAAATTGCTTTCATTTCCCTCACTCAGTATCCCTACCCCCTCTAAAGGTGACTTTTATTTCTGAAAGTGTGTTTTTAAGAGTTTATCTTTGAGTGGGTTTGTCGCCGAGTGATGTCACATCAGCATATGTTTTGGAATGTCACTGAAAATGTCCTTGGGAATCATTGCAAAGTAGTGACACAAATTGTTGGCTTTTACATACTGTAAAAACTGAATATTGGTTCAAACTTTTTTTTTTTAGGAGAGATTCAAAGAGAGGCACGGCTAAACAGTTTCCGTCAGGGCAGCACGGTTTCCAATGTTGCTTTTGAAGAATTCACAGCGTCTAATGTTCTTTTTAATGAGGATTCGCCAGAGTTTCCTTGATCCGGCAGAGCCTATTTAATATTCATATGTCAATCTACAGACTACAGGTCCTGTATACATCTTCACCTTGCCTCAGTGCATGGTTTTGACTTTGCTACATCTGTCCTGATTACATGTGGGCTCCCCATGGACACTGCCACTGCCACTATTTGAATTCAAAACACACTTTCAAACAAGTGGCTGCACTGGTTCTGCACACACCTGTGATTGCTTGAGGTTGAAGGAGGTATAAAAAAAGGAATACATTTCAAAGAGTAATTAATCATCATAATCACATGGATGCAATCCTCCACTTTGGTATTTGCCTCAAATGCCGTGAGCTGTTCATCAAAGCCAGCCATGTAGGTAATAACTTCCTCAGTGCTTTCACACCCTTCTTAAATTTGCATTTAGATCGCAAGATGATCCCAAGCAAGCTCTTCATAATGTCCATCCATCCCTTTCTAAAGCTGCAGCCATGCAGTATGCCATACTGCATGGCTGCATAGAGTGATACAACAGTAAGTATATAAATGTTGATTGATGTCTGTTGCTTGTGCAGAATAATAAGAGGGCCTGTTGTGCCTGAATGATGTGCACCTGATAAAGTAAGGCCATGTGTAAATGTCCCCGAGGCGATTCCTAGTGCTTTTATTGTTCTTGATGAATAAATTAAATCTGATTTTGACCAAAGTGTTTGCAGAGAGAAGGAACAAACACAGCAGAGTAAATCTGAAAGAATGCAATCTTGAGTGAGCAGGAAGAGTTGGCAAGTGGCTGTGTGCAGAGGGGTGAAAGAGCATGATAAACACCGCTTTTATGAATTAAATAATGACATGTTCACCATAAAGAAGAGAAGCAAGCAGCTGCTTAGAGGGATCAGACGATAGGGAAATCACCGCTTTTAATTTCATCTCCGCCAGTTAAACACATGCGCCTCACTTCTTTTTTCTCTCTCACACAGACGCACACTGGGGATCCTGCACTGTTTTAGGTTGTTACAGAAGGTCATGGGCCTGTGCCAGATTAAGGATTGAACTGAGATGTTGTGTGAAAATAGTCTGATATAAAGCTGTTTGTGAACATGCATGATATTACTGGTTTGTGATGTTTTTTTAGTTCTGAGTATTGTACAGCTTACAGTCCAGGGTTCATTATATAAATATATATATAGAATGCAGATGCGCTGACTTATCTGCCGTCATTTTGGATCATTAGCCTTGATTCTATAAAGGTGCTCAGTATTTACCTCAATTGCAGAGAAAACCAGCTCTTTATGAGAAAGGCCTTTATTTATAGTTTTTCAGGTTTTTAAACCTGCATTAATGTGTTGACCATGTACAGCAGCAGCACAACAAGCTGAAAACATAGCACAGACATATTATCACCAAAAAAGTTCATGTGTGAACGCGTTAGCTAGCAGTTGCCTATTTAAACGGGAGCATAGCTGTGTTCCCAGGATCCTATGTTACCTAGTCTCGCTTTGCCAGACCCTCCTCCAAAGCGCGCTAAAGGAGGGTCTGGGCCTCCACACAGCATTCGGGGATCGGAGGAAAAAGTGCTCTGGTTTAATGGCATTTCTTTAAACCAATCGGAATCGTTATGGGCGGTGCTAAACTCCGCAAAATAGTCGTGCAAGAGAAAACTCAGATTGGACAGATAGTCTAGCTAGCTGTCTCAATTGACCATGCAGAGATCTGAAGAGCAGTCAACAATAGTCCTCATAAATCGACCGAATTTAAAATTCCAACACAAAGAAAGCGGAAGGAAACGGAAAATACATACATATGGCGGAATTTCCTGCAGCACCGGAGCAATCCCGGAAGTGGAATGCAAAGGATATAGACTATAGATATAGAACAGTTTTATATCTATGATATAGACGATATGTTACCCAAGTCAATATCCTTTTAATATGACACATTATGGAGACCTTTCAAACTGTTTTATGTTCTCACTTCTCAGCAATGTTTTTCCCTCGGTTTAAATGTTCAATGTATGTTTTGCTGGGTGAATATGTTGAAATCACCCAAAGCTCATCGCCTACTAATGTTACACTCTTCAATATGCCCTTAAATTTGCAGGCAATACAGTTTTCATGTCTTTAGACATTGATATCCTCATAGCGGCTGAAGAGATTTTTACCGTTCAAACTGTATTCAACACGTCCATCTCCCTTTGTTCATTTTCAATTTGAATTGCAAAGATAGCCCTTACCAATAACTTAGAATGTTAAGAGACACACCCTTGGAACAAAGGGATGATCCGAATTTAAACATTGTACAGACAAGGAGCAACATTAGCATTCATTTGGAGTTGCTACTTTTTGTAAATCTGTGTTAAGCTACTGTCAACAAAGTGTCAAACTGTCAAGCACTTATTGCAAGTATGTTTTACATGGAACCCCTTCCTGTGGCTTGAGGTATATAATCCCCTTTCCCGGTAATCTTAAAATGTGAAAACTAGCAAGAAGTTTCATTGATGGCACCTTAAAGTATAACTCTCGCCAAAATGCAACCTAGGGTCTTTTTGTGAATGTACCCGAGTCAAACTTTCGTTTAAAAGCATATTTAGGACGGAATCGCCACTTTTAAGATTTACCGTATTTTTGTTTTTCGGTCAAATGGTCTTTTGAATGGGAGTGCTAGGGGCACTTTTATGCTAGCCTCAAAATAGCTATTTTTAAAACACTAAGAAGGCTCGACACAACATGAAACTTTGCTCAAAGTATCACCAGGGGCTCTACACCTTAACGAAAACATTGACAACATTGTTTGTCTACACAGAGTTTACTAAAAAGAGAGGTATTGAGCAACTCACTGTAACTGTTGTTCTTCCGGTCGCCGTCTATCGAGCCAGTCAAAAATAGTCAAGGGAGGAGAGTAAAGATGGAAAGCTCCTAAAGCTTAGTTCCATATGAATGCACGGATAATTTATTGTTTTGTCGTTAGTGAAACACAATATTGACCTTGTAGTTGAAAAAAGAGCCTCATATAAGAATGGCATTTCCTCCTATGGAGTCTGTTCATTCACATTCGGAGATCGCCTATTTTTGACTGGTAAAATGGCGGATAGCGTAAACAACAACTGCTAACGTGAGTTGCTCAAAACCTTTCTTTTTAGTAAACTCTGGGTACACAAACAATGTTGTCAATGCTTTTGTTAAGGTGTAGAGGCCCTGGCGATACTTCGAGCAAAGTTTCATGTTGTGTCGAGCCTTCTTAGTGTTTTAAAAATAGTGATTTTGAGGCTAGCATAGAAGTGACCCTAGCACTCCCATTCAATAGGCCATTTGACTGAAAAAATGAAAATACGGTAAATCTTAAAAGTGGCGATTCCGTCGTAAATATGCTTTTAAACAAAAGTTTGACTCGAGTACATTCACAAAAAGACCCTAGGTTGCATTTTGGCGAGAGTTATACTTTAACAATGGTTATAAAAAAAAAAAACTTAGTAGTGATGAATTGAATTAAATGTAATATGTGAATGAGAACTATATTTCTGAGAAATGACTTTGTTGTTGTACTGATGGAATTAGTGCGGTGGAAATGTACATTATGGAATAATTTACCTTTTGAGCCACTACAGTATAAGTAATTTCACCAGCCCACAATGTCTTTTACCTGGTCTTTATCAACGATCAGCCATATCCAGAGCTATTATTTGTGTGGAAAAAAAAAATAACATACCAACTTGCAATTTGACCTGATTCACATTTTTTACTGCAGTTCAGCATTTACATTTGATAGTATTGTGATAAGATATGAAAACCAATCTTGTTCCTATAGAGTCTGAGTCACTGTGGTCCTCGATGTGATGTAGCCACTTTATTTGCATAGGTTAATTTCAAACAGCACCTCAAATTATGTTTGAAAGGATAATTACTTAATCTTCCCGCTCCTTTTCCTTTCGCCCCCCTTCTAGCTCACTGCTGTATCTTTTTTTTTCACCCAGGTTATATAAATGTATCTTCCAACATCTAGTTTCACGGGCATCTATTCACGCGTAGGCCACTCCATTCTCTATCTCTCTTCTCTCTCCCTCATAATATTGGTTGGACATTTATTTAATTTACTCCCACTCATATAATCGAGAGCAAATTGCCTACACAAACCAGAACATTTTCACAATATACCTGGAGCCATCAAATGCAGTTTGACGGCATAAGGGCAACTTAATTTCCATTCTGCCGTGTGTGTGATAAATACGTGCACATGCAAGGCCAGCAGGCATGTTAACTGTAACATTGGTGCGGTCAGTGACAGAAATTATCTTTCTTTGAGCAACGTTCATGTAGTGTTCAGATCTTTTGAGGAGACACTACATATGAAAAGCAAAGCAGTCCTCGCAGCTTGGACCAAAGGGGGGGGGGGGGGGGGGGGGAGAGAATGAAAATACAGTAATGTAGATATAAATACATAATTAATGAGTCCATTACACCGGTGTGCTTTTGATCTTGGTCTTGACGCTATAAGCTTGCATGTACCACAGATACGCCACTGTCTGAAAGTCTTAGGGCTGACACAAGTTCACTGTGTTGGCAAGAAATAATTTTGAACTTTGAGGTTTCTCCAGCAACCTCTGCCAGTGCTGAGCTGACTTTTGACTTCTTCCACACAGCCAAAACCATGACTGGACTTGTATTATGTAACCGTTCTGATGGTTAGATGCAAGGGCTAAAATACAGGGTCAAATGAAAAATCATGACCCTCTAAGATTTCATATAGAGTACATTACCTCCCACTTATTTTTATTTTTAAAGCAAAAGAACTATGTGACATGCATTGTTATTTAAATATGCCACATTTGTTGGATTTATTTTTGTGTTGTTTTTTTTTCCTGCATCACTTGAATTCACTGAAGCTTCGATATTCCTTATAAGCCTCCCACACTGCCTGTCCTGTCCTCTTTTGGCCTTGCCACATTTTGAGTTCCGTGTTGAGATTCATAAGGAATGCTCTTTATCATTCAGATCATAGACCCCCAACCTATTTACAGTAACAGCAGGTAGCCACATGGAGGCCTTCGGTCTGGTTCCCTTCATCACCATTCCATCTATAAAGCTCTGAAGTCCTAGCCTAGAAATCTAGACACACCCTAATGGCAGCAAATTCAATGCAGCCAGGGGGGTCTAGGCACTCTCCGTTGGCTTGCGAGCTGGAAAAACCAAACTCTGGTCAGGCCAATCACATCATGTATAGTGTCGGTAGGCGGGCTCATGGCTGCTGCTGCAGCTGCTGCTGGGAACAGCGGTCTTCTGGAAGACTTGGAGTTAAGCTTTACTTTTAGAAAAGAACAAAGAACGGCACTGAAATCATTCTTAAAAAAGGAAGATGTGTTTGGAGTTTTACCGACCAGATACGGCAAAAGTTTAATCTATCAACTGTCTTAGCTACCTTCTTTGTTGCTCTGCCTGGTTGTAACGCTATCCTATTGCGTGCAGAGGGAATTTGAAAGACAACCATTTATCCCACCCCTCGGTTTGAGCTCCGTCAATGGTGAGTTCCCAGACCCAACATCTTGATGTGGGTCTGGCTTGTCAGGCTACTGAAGTCCTGTTCTGTGAATGAGTCGGGGGATCAAGATGCAAATATTTCTTAGAATTATTCACTGTTTTAACAACAAATTTGTTGGTATTGCAAAAAGGTGGGAAAAAAGAAAACATTTAAAAAAATTGCAACAAATCCATTTGTTGCTAACAATTATTGGAACCAATGTAAGTAGCTTTGCCGGTTGCAGTGCTGTTATTGATTATACCATAAATGATAAATACTGTGAAAAAAAGAACTTCCACACATCATGCCCGGCGCACTCTAGCGTTGTATGCCTGAAGACGGTGTGTGATGGAAATCTTGAATGTAATCAAATACAGTTCACAGATCCAAATGCGCATAGCTTCTTTTTACATGTGACTGTCACCTTAGCACCTGGCAAAGCCTCTCTACCTCAGCAGTGGACATTTTAGCTTCAGGGTCTCACACTACCTACCCAGGGGCCAGATCCGGCCCACAAGACAATTTCACTCGGCCTCCCACATGTTTAGAATGTATTTTTACATACCGTCCAGTGACTCTAGTTTTTTTTTTTTTTTTTTTTTCATTCTTTGGTTTAAGAGTAATAATTTATTTTCTAGCAATGCTATAACAATGCATAATAGAGAGCCAAAGTCATGATGACGTTACGTCTGGGCTAGCCTTTGGCTTCTGTAAGGCTCTCATTCAGCATTTCTTTCATCGGTCGTTCTGAAGAAATTAAGTGTGTTCCTAGGGTTTGCTTTCCATATTCTGAGACAAATCAGCATTCTTTTGCTGCTGCTGTTCCCTCCACCACCCCAACTTCCTCCTTCCTTGTGTATGCCAAGGGGGGGATTAGTTCGCCAGCAGAATCCTCGTTCCTGCTAAGATTCTTTGAGGTTTCGCACAAAGAGCAGAGCCTTCTCCGCCAAATGATAAATTCCTTGATGTGTGTCTGACTGAACAAGGAGAACGCTGCCATTTTCCAGGAAAACTATTACGAGAAGCATTACTATACTAACCATGCAGTGCAGTATGACGCACAGCATGTGCTGAGTTCAAATTAATTTCCATTCATTATAAAACACTGTATTTATTCTGCCCATTGTAGCAAGCAACCTGGCCTGTGGCATTCAGGTAATTTGAGTATGAGAACCCTGCTTTAGTTCTTTAGATACTATAACTTCTTTTTTTAACTTGGAAATGGACATCATTTCCACACTTTGTTCACAAGGTAGCCTCAAACATGATTAATATTTTTAAAACTAGAAAATGGATGAATGCATTCCTCCCAATGAGTAGAGCTGGTACTAGCAGTGGGTAAGCGCCAATATATAGAAAGAGAAGAGTGAGAGGCAGGGAGAGAGCATACAGCTCACCAGTAGATACAAATTGTCTCTTTTAACCCAGGGACATAAGTCAGCAGTTTAGCGGGCAAACATCATGATGAGCCACCTGCAGCTCTCCCAGCTAATACTATCTTTACTGAGTTGATACGCACTTTATCATTCACCACCCCCACAGACACCATCTGTCCCATTACACATAAACACACGTACAATCATCCAAAGACAAGCAGTCCCTGCATAGCTTTGGTCTAATATGAAAGCGTAATCACAGTGTTTCAAAGAGAAACACTTAAAAAGAGAGGAAAGAAAATCTGTCTTGATTTTATCGTCATTAGACACATTTAATCTCTTTCCTGTTCCCCACCATGTGCTTTAGTCTTTGGTTTGTTTGCTTCTCTTCGTCCTTCAACAAGCTTATCTCTTGGATCATGGCTGTGCCCACTGTCTAGATGGACAGCCAGACCCCAGGATGAGTCGCATGTTAAAGTGCCACTTAGCCCCGGCATGGTGCCGCTTCCCTGGCTGCATATGTGCTCCATCCACCTTGCAATCAGAGTTTTACTTGCCCAGACCCCGAGCGCAGGTGGCCGATACCAAGCTCTTCATCAGGAGACAAGATGGAGCCCAACTCTTGAAAATGGCCATGCCATGGCCAGGATGGGTTTGTGTGCCCAGAGAATAGCAACAGTCATTTCAATTTAGGGCATAATAATGCAGTTGTCTGTGGTGGAGAGGAGCTCCAATGTCATGTGGCCTTTTCAAGTTGCTATGGCTGTATTTCACATATGCTTTGTGAATGTGAAATATAGTATTGCATAATAAGGCCATCTTTCTCCTCTGAAAATGAAAAATACCCACTCTCTTTTGTGTGCATATAACTGAGAATGGGCCTCTCATACAAACAAATACATTCTTAAGCGATACATTAGGAGAGCTGGCACGGGGAGAATGTTTTTTTTATAATGCCTTACTCTTCGATATGTTACCAAAATTATCCAATAAGTAGAAACAAATAGCTAAAGTAAACGTAATGCAAAATGAAAACTCTTTCAAAGTTCTTTAAATGAAACTTGTCCACAAATGGAGCGGAACAGGTGGCCTTAAATAGCAATTTGGGGGTGTAGATTATGCTAATTCTCAAATCTCACAAACACATCCACCTAGTCATGAACAGGTGGCATGCATCAGGTTCAAACAAACAATTTAAGACAAGCTTTTTTGGCAAATGAACATTCGTACGAACAAGCCTCATAGGAAAGAGAAAGAGATTTAGGGTAAAAAAATAAACAATCACCCAACATGAGGCCCAACTTTTCAGGCATTCATGTGTTCTTCATATGAAAGTGAGTATTTTATAGATAATTTGTAATGAAACATTAGATCATCATCACTTATGAATTGTTAAAATACATGTAAGGGCTATATACCCAGTCTTCAACTCTTGGGAGTGATCACACTATTCCAGTATAAATGTAGTATTTCGTTCTCTCCCTCGCCTGTAGACCAATGCAATAGCCATCAATAACTCCCTGGTGATTGACGCATTTATGACTTATTCGATTAACTTTGCAGATTATGGATTTCATGTCAAAGAATGGTTTGTGCATTACTCACTTTTGGTAAAGGTAAACACCCAGCCCAAACTCAGGAGTCCAAGAAAATGGAGAAAGGGAGAACAGGGAATGACTCCATGAAATGAGTAAAAATACAATTTAACAAATGGTGAAACTAGGAAGAAAGGAAAGGTAATTGCAGGAAATCAATACGTAGTGATTCGGAACGCTAATTCAAATGCAAATATCAGCGCCAGATGTCATGGCTCAGCGCGTGTGCCCAGGAGCCGAGGAGAAAAATAACCTGAGTGAGAGAGAGAAGACGTAAACATGTGGCATTGGAAAAACAAGTGGTCTGACCACCAGGGTAATTAGTCAAACAGACATTTCTCCTCATCAAAAAGGGCCAGCGGCCATGACTCTGCTGCCACATTATCAGCCTCCCCTTTGTCCTCTGAGGTAAACAAGCAAAGTAAGACCAGACAACATCCAAACTAAACTCCAGAAATCCCTGCCTCTAACTAATGGAGCGCCAGAGGGCGGCTTTTCTTTATCAGGTATGCAAATAGGGAAATATAGATGCAAACAACAAACTAAAGTGCATAAAATGGCTGCTATGGTGGCAGTGCTTTGCATTTGCAGTCAGTGTGGGTCTGGTATCCTCTTCAGAGATTTTAACATTTTCCACACATGATCTAAAGAGAGGAGATATGCTAAGTCCATGTTACTGTAAATCGTGTTCGATTTCCAGTCAAAGAATAGGTTCAATATCAACGGCCCGAGGAATAATCAAGGAACAGAAGGAGTGTTTATGATAAGACACTTCAACGCGTCGCATCCTTTAAAGGCTTACTTGATGCTGACCCCCTTCCACCCCATTTAACCTCAACGAATGTCGTCCTCCACACTTCAAACACAAACCCACTGAATGTACACTTCAGAGAGGGCGCCTTGTGTACACTCTTGAAGGTTAAGAAGGTTGTGGCAGAAAAAGCAAACCTGGGGTGAGATTTTTTTCATTTACAGATGACAGTTGAGGTGAAAATCACACAAGGGGTCACGGAAATGCTTTCTTTTTTTTCTCTTCTTTGATTCAGGACCTAGGCCGACTCAAGAATATCTCTCCTTTGAGATATTGTGTCCTTTTTGTACCACATTAACAAATACAGTATGTTTTAGATCTCAACTTATCTAAAATTTGAATCAAAAGCATGAACCTTCAAGGATCTTTTTTTTTTGCTTTCTTGCAAAGAGATAGGTGAGAAGATAGATACCACTCTCATAGCTGTACGCTAACTATGTAGCTAGCGCCAGCCCATTAGCTTAGAAATAGAATCATAAAAAAGGACTGTCTTTGTATGGATTAAACAACCAAGATATAACATGTTAATTAGTAAGCTTTGGAGGACAGAGCCAGGCTAGCTGTTTCCCTGTTTTCAGTCTTTGTGTTAAGCTAAGCTAACAGGCTGCTAGCAGTAGCTTTATATTTACAACAGAGACATGAAAGTGGTATTGATCTTATCATCCAATTCTGGGCAAGAAAGAGTGTTAAAACTATCGCATGCCCATGCTCTGAACAGAGCACTTCAGCAAGGCTCTGTGTGTTCACCAGTGCTGGTGGAGTCTTCGGGGGTATCCGTAAGCCTGTCAGGGTGTACGCACAGGATTAGCCCCAATAAGGCACAAGATGGTGCTGAGACTGGATGTGTGAGCATGTGTATACTGTATTTACTCTCGCTCTGTGCCACTCCAGCAATGCATGCACTTCAAGCACCTAGAAAATACCACTGTATTTGTTTATTTAATCTGCACATTTCAGCTCCCCTTTTCTATTGTTCTTTTTGTTCACAGTAAATTACAAACCTGGGCTTTGGGAAGCTCTAATCCCCATGTTAGACTGCAACTGGATTTTGCTGTGGTTTTAGAGGCACATGTCTTTATCAGGATTTGTAGTTAAGGCTACTATATGTAACTAGTAAACGTTTCTGAAACTGTGTAATGTTTCATCTGATGATCATAAATGACCTGTAACAGCAAACGAGACTAACGGTGAAAAGACGGCTAGTTTTATATATATATATATATATATATAGTTTTTATTAATGCCTCTGCCCGGGTCCGAAATGCAACGATGCATCTGTAACATATTCTCTTATTGTAAATGAATGATTTTCTGTCTGAGAAAAAATATTCATTGCGACTATATGATCTCCTGGTAATGCTAACTCAGTAATCTACAGTGGGTAATAAAGCACCATAAAGAAAAGACCTTTACGACAGCAGGTGTGGTAAAAACACTACCGCTTTTGTCGTACAAACACAACACAAACTGAAAGCTACATATAGCCACTTTAAGAAAAACTAAAACCACTGGTTTGGCTCTCCACAATGTCCATCTCTCTACATTTCCTTAAGCCTTTGCAGGCTAAAGGCAAGTTCAGCAACATGTCAAGGCCACGTGGCCACCATGGGGACTGAGCCCGAGACCCCATCTCCATAAATTACCCGGATGACGAAGCGCGTAAGCTTGCTTGTTAAAACTGTAAATTAATAGAATTGGTGAAGGATAGATTGGTGATGCATATGAAGAGGGGATGGCGTACGAATTGTAGGTGAGGAACACAATGAAAAGGAGCTTGTGGTTGGATAGGGATGCTGGTGGTTGGTTGGTTACACCGATACGCCCACGTGGATGTGTCCAGGGGATTGGGATCAGATACTTCATTTGAGCAAAGACATCAAAGACATTCAAATAAGGTAGTCTTCTATTGTAAATTAAGCTCAAGGGGGGTGTGTGTGTGTGTGTGTGTGTGTGTGTGTGTGTGTGTGTGTGTGTGTGTGTGTGTGTGTGTGTGTGTGTGTGTGTGTGTGTGTGTGTGTGTGTGTGTGTGTGTTTCTGTTTGAGCTGGGTGAGAAAGGAGATAGGAGAAAAAAAGGGAGGAAAAAACCAAGGGATGAAGAGGTTGAAAGAAAGGTGTGTAGGCCTAAGCTCTTTAGCCTATATCTAAAAGAGGCATCTATAAGAAGTGTGCACACTCTGTGTCTGCACAAGTAACGGTAATCTATATGATATTGATTACACTACACTAAACATGCATGCCTGTCTGTCGAAATATAGCTCTTTCATGGTTAATTCTCTGGAAACACCGTACAGATTTCACAGAGACCATGCTTTGAGAAGGTGTTGTTCTTTCACCATCAACACTTTCATTCAGACCTACTGTACTTTCATTGCTGACCACATCACCTTGACCATGCATTTCTAAAATATCACATGCCAGCACAGTAACACACACCATGATGCATATACACGGCTTTAAAGCATCCTCACTGACGTAATTGGATCTTCTCCTGTGTATTTAACATTGAGGAGGTGGGATTGGAAAAGGCTTTATGTGGGCAAAGTAATTCCTACGTTTCTGCCACTATCTCTCCCGCCGCCTCCATAACAGATCAATAAGCTTTTAATTGATCAGCTCTGACTCATGCAAGAAGCCTGTCCTGAGGTTTTTACACAAAGAGCACGAGGAAGGCTATACATTTAAGTGTAGCAAGTGTAAGCTATTCATAAACTTTTATGTGCAACAGGGAGCAAATCTTGACCTAAAAGGAGGGAATTTTACTTTTTTTTTTAACCCAGAACTGTGCTGGTTGGTTGTGAAGGCTGTTTTTTTTATTGGGATATTATAACTGTCTCATCCTGGCAAATAGGCTATTTCATTATTAATCACATTGTTCAATGGCCCCTCAGTATATTATCATATCCAAGGAGGGCCTTAAGCATGGGGTAATCTGCTAAGGTGCTTTAACATTTTTGCTGAGTGTGTGATACAAAATATACCTCTACTTTTTTCATCTCCAAGTTCAAAGCCAAATGTCCACTAAATGGGCCAGTAATCAGTGTTTATGGGTTGTAGCTGCGTGACAAAGAGAGAAGCTTAAATTTGTTTTGCTATAAATGTTTATTTCCTGCCAAAGATTAAGAATAAATATGTAAATACAACTGGGTGTGTTTTGACTGGCACCCACCTTGGCTAATGCGCTCTAATCCCATGAAAAAAAACCTGCATCACCTCGTCATATGTGACAAACGTCCGTCTGGCCAAAACTTCCCGCGTCGCGATATCTCGCGCAGGTAATACCAACCTGTCACAGCTTTGCACCTTCAAAGCACCACCACTATCTTGTTTCGCCAGAGACAATTGCAGGATTTCAAAGAAGCTCCTGGGACATTTACAGTACAGGCACACACACACACACACACACACACGATAAATCCTTATACTTCCTGTCTGGAAGTTAGAGAGGAATTTTAGCTGCTTGAGGAATGCACCTCTGTGGTTTGGACCTGTAGATAAACCAGCAAAGGAACTAATCTTTTAGTAATTTACACAAAACCTTTTTACCGCCGTCGAGCATCTCCCGGCACGATTAGCAAAAGGATTTATTTTTATATTCACCAAGCTGGGAATTAATATTTAAGTCCCCCTGGTACCAGCATTGTGTCATTTTGGAGCTGATAAGTGTATGGATGTGTCTGTGAGATTTCTCTCCCCTTGCTTGTGGCACGATGGAGGTAATCTTCCTCTGTCTCCAGTTTAGACACGTGAATTTGTTGTGCTAGACTTCTAATGAAAAGTCTCCTTTTTTAAAAAAAAAATAAAAAAAAGAACCATCAGAATAAGGAAGTGTCTTTACATTGTAATGACCTGTAGGCAGCATTTTACTGCATCAGCAGCTTTTTAGTCATGCATTAAAGGTAAACATGAACCGCATTCAAAATACAGATGAGATGGAAGGTCATAACCGGGTTAGACTACCTGTGTTTACAGCACGTCTGAAATGTTCTCTCTCTCTTTGTGTGGATCTTTCCCATGGTGGATAGACTTCTCATTGATTTGTGGTGCATCCCCATGACTGATGATGACTTATAGGTCTTTAAAACACATCAGCTTGTGTAGAGAAAGAGTCAGAAGACGATGCAAAACCCCGAGAGATGTGGCAAAATGCGGAGCTGGAAATTGCCTTCTGGCCTGGTGTGTTGTGTAAGTGTTAATTATGTGATGGTGTGTCTGTCTGTACATGTATGGTTACCTATAAGTGCCTATAAGTAAGTGTGTGTCTTCATTGTGGGTTCTTTTGTAGTTGCACATAAGGCATCCAGAGTGAATAACATTGAGTATATTCAAGGAGCCTTTTTTTTGTTGTTATTTTTAGCCTGGAATGCTTGTTTCGTCTGTTGAAGCATAATTCTATATACAGCTTGGGTCTTATTTTCCCAGTTTTGCCCATGATTGCTATAGGTTATGATAACATCACACTCACCAACGTAAAGGCTGAAACATAGTTGCAGGGGAAATTGCCACAGTGACTGGGAATCCACATGAAAAGTGAGACGTCAAAGCCAGTCCTGTCCAACTGTATGTCAGCAGCAGCTCCTATCTTCATCGGGCTGAGCAACATCAGAAATCTACTGTAAAAAAAAAAAAAATAGATTTAAGCAGACTCCATAAGGAGTATAAAAGAAGAAAATGGCATTGTTTTTATATATATTAATTTATTGATTTATGCCTATATTGAAACCGAAAAGGCCATTGCGAAACTGGGGGCCTTGATTAGTCATTATATATACCGGTAATGGGTTCACTACATATAGACCGCAGGAGATTTGTGGGATTTGAGCGACGTAACTAAGTGTCAGAAAAAACAAATGCGGGGTTTCTGTGGGTTGATAAAATTCAATAAAATTGAGGCGTCTTTGTTGTGTGACACAGACGAGTGAGGGACGTAAAAAAAAATGCTCTCTATCGGGATTGCCAGACAATCAGAAATGGCTGTAAACAAGCCAGTCAAGATTATCTAAATCCCTGAGAGTGAGTACACCTGAAATGCCCCTCAATACACAGAAAAACTGTGCTCACACAACTGCGATAAGTACAGTAGGTCAAAGCTAAAACGGAAAGTTGGTCTGTATACCGTGATGGATGTTTACAACATCACATTGCTGTTGGCTTTTGTTTTCCTTTCTAAATACATACAAGACAGACTGGTCTCATGACGTGGCGTATGTATGACACGCCAATTCGTATGCCATTATTGGTGTGTTATCAAGACGCATACTTGGTTTTTAGAGTGTTTATCAACGCCGTTTGGCCTCCATTGACTTACATTACCTTGTGATTGTGTGTGAATTGACGCCGTAGCAAGTAGTATGAAAGGGTGAAAATCTGCGTAGGTAGGTTGGTCGGGGTGGAGGATGGGTAAAACACAGGACCTTCACCCAGGAGAGCGGGTATTGCGTCCCGCGTGTGACGTTTCCTTCGTGTCCCGCGTGTGATGTTTCCTTTCCACGTTTGTTCTTTTCCTAAACCCAACCCCATTCTTCTTTCTCTAAACCCAACCCAGTTTTTCTTTTCCTAATCCCAACTGTAGCGATAACATGTAGCCTCGCGATAACACGCCACGTGGCTACGCTGTGACGTTGCAGACTGCCGTCCACTGTATACAGCGTAAACATACACGTACAGATAACACGCCACTTGGCTTTAGGAAAGTGGCGTGTATGTTTACGCAAAGTCATGATGTCATGTTGTACAAGATAAGACTCCAACCATTTCACACATAAAAGGTCAGTTTAATTGTCGTGGAGATTACTATTCAACCTGTAAAAACAGTTGTATAATTTCTTCTGTGGTTCTGAAGGAGCTTCATCAAATTTAAGAAAATAACCCTGATGATGTCATCAGGCTTAAGACTTTTATACAAAACACAAACTGGGGTTGTAGAGTTTGACAGATTAAAGGCATTTAACAGACAGTGAGGATCTAGTTAAAAAAAAAGTTTTGAGTTGCATTATGGGAATTGTAGGATAAAGCATTTTTTAAGCTTGACTCATACTCTGGACTAAAAGTCAGTGCATGTCTGCCTCTCTTACTGCAATTTTGACAGTTGATTTTTTATTGTGTCTCCCCCAATTTTATGGAAGTGCAATACTAAATCTCTGGCAGACCACTTTAAGTTGCAATAAACCAGAATTATCCGGAAACCTGCAAATGGCACAAGGGGAGGAGGTGGAGGGACATAAACGAGTCTGCAACAGCTTTTGTTGCCGTAATTCAAGTCGAATCTCACACTGTACTCCTTGCCAGGGGCAACTCATAAAGTGCTTTAAAATAATAAAGACATTTTAAGTGGCTATTAAAGTCAATGTCGCTTCAGATTAACACATGTGCCTCTGTGTGTCTGTGTGTATTTGAAATAGATATGACGCTTCATTTATTAAACACAGTCACGGTTACACTGTTAGCTGATCTGGTGTTTAAAAGCATGAGCTAGACAACACAAAAACAATAGAACGGTCTTTTCTATTTAGAAAAGTGGGCATAATCGCTCCTCCAGATGTACCACATTCACCCCCCTATCGCCAACATGGTGGGTGGATTATCATCGTCATCCACTTCATCATCCATCATCCTTTCATTTCTCGCTTTCAGTCTTGATAAACTCTATTAGAATATAATGGAATTGACTAAAACTGAGGAATAGAGGTGCAGAAAGTGCACGGAGGGGGTTCCACTCAAAGGTAGCACTTTGACACCAGGATAAGAATTTCTGTGCCTTACACATTAGATGATGGCAGCCCAAACAGAGAGGTGTTTAAGTAAGTTACAAATGTGACAATAAGTCTGCCAAGACTATTAGCGGTCTTACTTACCACAGCAGATCTGTCTGTTCTCTTACACTGCGTCTTTGCCACACCTCCCTCTTTTTATCTGTTGCTCTTTCTAGTACACTTTCCCTCTCTGTAGTTGCAATCCTATTCTTACCACACTACGCTCCATGTTGCTGTACATATGTACACTCACACCTCCTTGTTTGCTTTCTACATCCCCTTTGACAAACAATTTGGCCATGTTCAGACCTGACATTAACATGAGATCCAATCCAATTTAGCAGTGCGCAAATGTGTCTTCGGCCACATTGAAGGACCTCCTTATCAACTGATGTCCTCTGAGTACACGTAGCATTCTTAAATCGCCTAAGCTGTCTTTGTCCATGATGTCTGAAAATTTCGAAAAGCCCATGGAGATATATTATGAGTGCATGAAACATCTTAGGCAATTTAGTTTGCCTGGAACACGCCAAGGCATAAACCCAGTCTGTATTTTGATTTATTTTTTTAATTTTAGACTACCTCCCACTGGTTAAAAACAACGCATTTGGTCTTTGCAACCGGAAATAATGTACGTGTTTATTTGCATATAGAGCGGGGAAATGAGATCCGAGCACAAGTGGTCACTCAAGATGCATATGGAGACACATTCTAACGGCAGGTGTAAACTGACGTACTGAAGCGTGAATTATACTTGCCGTTCCCAACCTGGCGCGCGCCATCGTGACGTCAAAATGACGTAGATCTTGCCGGCGCGCCCGGATTTATAGCGCGCGAGCCGAGGTTGCGCACCACTCTTTTTTTTTTTTTTTTTTTGTTTTTTTCAGTGGCACGCAACAAAGCGGAAACAGGAAGCATGAACGAGCTCCTGGGCAACCGGATGCCAGGACTCTGGCTCTGCAAGTCTCTCTGGTAAACTTACTGGGTTAAGATGAGTTCTTCTATGGCGAATGAAAGGCTTGATCCGACCAAGTAGCTCATTGAATCAAATCGAAGCATTGACGTCAATGCTGCTGCCAGTTCTGCCGTTGTTTACCTTTTTCTTCTTCTTCTAGTCCGTAGAAAGAGCAAAGTCGGTAGCCTTTCCTCATTAGCGCCACCTCTGTTCAGGAGAAGACTGCAACTAGTGACCACCAGCGCGGGTATAAATTGTTAGGGCGATTCCATGAGGGCACATTTGCGCGCGTCAGCTGGGCTGCAGCCAGTATAATTCACGCTTTAGAGCTGTCCACTTATTTCAGGCTTTTCCAGTAACAAGACCAAAAAAAAGATAGAGAGAAAGTGAGATAGGGTAATAAAAATAGTGGTACAAAAGAAGAGAGGGCAGATGGACGCATGGTTGCTGAGTGTTGATTACTTTTCCATGTCGTTTTTTCTGATTTCCTTTGACAAGGAACTGCTTTAAGTGGATTTCAGGATGAGTGAAGAATAAAATCAGAAAAGAAGAGACTTTGACTTTGAGATTATGCACATATAAATGGAGAAAGCCATTTTGAAACATCTAAAGCACTCAGAGTCAGAGACAATAAATCCAGTGGTTTGACAAAGTGCATATTAGGTGCTATATGTAGCATTTTTACACATAAATGGCATGTCAGTTGTTGTAAAGACCATTGGTAGCTTTTAATTAATTTGTATCTTAGTATATTAAAGCCACTATTTACGGAGTAACGACACCTTCTTACAGTTTCATTTCATACACAATCCAAGCTGATGCCACACAAATGTAAATGCTACTAAAATATGTTAATAACCTGCCAAAGTTAATGCTGCACTACTCATTAAGGCTGTCATGGTGAAGGAATTTCCCTTGCGGTGGTTTAGGGTGGCTTAAACAGCGCATTGTGCTGTATTAGCATAGCATATGTACATATGGTACTGATGCACATAATCTAATGAAAAACAAATGAAGTTAGTGGTTGTGGCGGTTGCTTGTCATCCCCTGCAGTTTGCTTGTCAATAGCACAGTATTGCAATATTGCTGTTATCGCGAAAGCCCTAGGCCTTCTACTCAATATATTTATTTGAACAGTAGACTAAATAACCACATGTAATATGACAGAGGTCACTCCTAGTGACAAAACAGAGTTAAAAGGAGAACAAGGTGACACGACTCCAAATAAATCCTAATGTTGTTTTCATTTCTGCTGTATGTGTAGATAAGCAACTGTTCGCCAGCAAAAACTTTAAAAGACGATAATATGTCAATTTGGTGGTTTACAGCTTGTTCTGCTGCCCACAAGTGTGCAAACAAATCAATTATTGCTGCTTTAAAATGCTACTTAAAATTCATAATATTATTTATTTAATACAGCAATTGCCCTGGCTAACAATATGTATATGCAGTGTAATTCCATCACTCCAGAGAATAATATAATCATTTTTATTCCACCCAACACACAAGCACAGCCAGAGATAATAAAAACGCCGGTGTCAAATTGTATGTGTTCACACTTACTTGGCCATTATTATTATTATTATTATTATTATTATTATTATTATTATTATTATGTTTTATTTGTTATAAACAGTATCTGTCCAAAAATACCCCAGTGCTGCAGCTGACTACTCATAGCACTAGCAGTGTGGGCACCACAGCTCTCTGCCTCACAAACGGTGGCTGCAGCCAGTAAATGGGCCCTCACTGTGCCTGTGCTCATTGCGTGCCCAATTTGACAAAAAAGCTCAATCAAACCCCTGCCCCTCTCTTCCAAAGGTCACAAGCACTTTAATGGGGAACCCCTATTCAACCAGCAGTGGGGAGATGAGAGAAAGTAAATTCTAGCAAGACTGCTTCCTGCCTTTCCCTCTGCTGTATGACTGAGGATATAAAGATCTAGAAATCAAGCCTTGCCCATTAATCACACCACCAGCAGAACCCTGCCTTTTTTGTTTTCTTTTTCTTTTTAAGCAAACAAAAGTGTTTTGCTTTTCATCTAATTCGACATTAGGGAATAAAAAAACTAAGTAAAGGGAGAAGAGGTTGTGTAAGTGAGGCACAGAGGGGGGCATTTTACATGATTAGGTTTGGCATTGACAAACGAGTACCCCTTTCTCTTCTCCGCAGTGCTGACATGTTATAGTGTACGTATATGTGTGGGTTGGTATCAGGGTTTGTTTTATTTGGATCGCCATTAGCTTCAGCATAAGCTAAAAGCTATTCTTCCTGGGGTCCTGCAATCTGTCTGTGGGTGATGGCTGCATAGATTTGGGTTTTAAGATCAAAACCACACCAGGCTCTATTGTAGGGCTGGACGATTTTGGCTAAAATCATAATCACGATTAATCGAACAAGTTACCTCGATTACGATTATTGAACGATTATTTAAAAAAAAAATTCTTTTCTTATACTGTAAATATGTTCATGGTTATTTTTTCTAATGAACGAGTGCATAATCCTATCTTTGTGATTCTAAAATAAGGAAACAACACACAGATAGCAATTAATGCTTATTTATTAAATATTTCAAACAACTGAACAGAAATCTACAACAGTAGATTTCACAATGAAATAAAAACGTCTTATAAAAAAGTAATTTAAGTTTTAATGTAAAAAAGTCTACTAAAAATGTAGAAAATAAATAATAAATGTCCTTCATAAGATTAACGGGAACCTGTGGTTAACTGTCTTTTCGGAGTTAAACTCCACAAGCGTGTCCTGCGGCTCGCCGGCCGTCACACACACACACACACACACACACACGTCCACAGCGCTGCAGGCAGAGGCGGGGTCTGTTCTGAGTATAATAAAGCCCCGTCTGTGTTGAGCAAAACATTACGTGAATTACTACGAGAATGGACGTGCATTTAATATAGGAAAAGTGCACAAGTATTAGCATCATTTGTTGTTGTTGTATGTGACGCTAAGGTCTAGTGACGATGCTATAAAGACCGTTGCCGTGCTTGCGTCGCTCCCTTACCCCTCCTACCAGTCCCTATGGCCACTTGGCCAGTGGGAATGCAAACGGGAAAAAAGATTTTGGGGGAGAGTAGTTCTTAGAACTGCTTAGAAGTGTACTTTTCCTCTAAAAAGTACAAGTACTATCCGATCGGAAAGCACCTATGGTCGCAGACTGGACGGGGCGGAGTCACGTGACTACACACGCGGCGGCCGTATGTTTTAAGGGGAAAGTACATTAACACACAGTGGGTGGCCGCGGAAATATTAATAGGATTAAAAGACCGAAATAACCGACTTGGTAAAATTACGTCGGTGATAGGCTCTGAATTTCGGTTACGATTATTTTTCGATTAATCATCCAGCCCTACTCTATTGTATATTTGATGTGTTTTAAGATGGTCAAATATTAGAGATGAAAATGAAATGCACCAAAGTTGACTTTAATCTGATTTATCAGACAGTTACATATGTTAAAGCAACACTATGTAACTTTTAGCTGCAGCTGTAGTTCCAACAAGACAACCTGTAGGGGGACCGAAGCGAGAAAAGTTGCCTAGTGTTGCTTTAAAGAGCAAAAGAAGGAATAAGTAACAACGTTGTTTAAAAACTTAAACTAGGAAGGTTTTGCTTTGGATGGAATCACATAAACATGGCTATAGATGTCAACAGACTCTCCAACTTCTCCTTAGATGATCTATACATTTCTTCTAGTTTTCACACGGTGTTCTTGCGGGCATTGGGCAGATCCCATGCTGCGTTATCACACTGTGTACTGTACCCACTTAAAATCACAAACAGAGTCCTGCTGTTTGTGAGACTGCAGTCAGAGATGTTACATGCAGCCTTCTTGCTGATTGATTCACTCGCTTCCTGGAGGCCCCGGTCCAATACAGTGTAATGGGAAGAATTAATCAGCACGAATCTAATTAGTTTAAATGCAGCTTTATTTACTTTTTTGCTGTTTACCGCCTTGTGTTCATTTGTACATTTTAAGGTTATGTGTCTCAAATATTTGTTAAATATATTCTTGGCTCTCTGTCATTAACTCGGGGTAATTGCAGCCCATTAGCTTCACAGGAGACTTCCTGTTTATTTTTGGAAATTTAGGGAGGAAGTTTTGTGTTGCTCGGCATCTAACTTAGCCTAAAATTCAAAAGTAACAGAAAATTACTGTTTTTTCGTGTTTTGAACATTTCGTCAGAGTCACTCCTGTGCTCATTAAAGATCGGAAAAAAGTCTTAACCTGGACATTGATTTGTGTATTGAGCCAAGTGTAACAATTCCATTAGTAGGAACAGGTACAGCAGCATGGTCCACTTTCAGTCAGTCAGCTTTCAGAATCCCTTTTACCCCATAATGCAAATACATTTGTGCATTAAAGCAGTGAAAATGAATACATTTTCATACATGGAAAGACCATTCTGCCTCTCTGAGCTGATCATGTGTTTTATTTGTGTCTCTGCGTGTCTGCACAAGTGTTAAATACACCAACTACATCAGCAGAGCATTTTCTGCCTCTGTATCTCCCAGTAACCATCCCCACCCTCCTGTCAGAAGATTGGACCGCACAACCCTCACCCACAGCGCTCGACTGGTGTCACTCGTTTTCTCTTCCTCTCTCTCTTCTCTTTTTACTTGTTTGTTTTTTGTGTCCCTCTCCTCTCTTCCTCCTCTTTTCCAATAAGAACAATAGGCTATGGAACACATTTTCCTGCGGCATTACTCACAGGCACCAGCCGCCACATGCCATTAGGCTCAGCCGAGGAGAGGGGCATTCGGCAGCGGCGCATAGCATGTCTGCCATCTAGTGGTGAGGACACAGAGAGAGAGAGAGAGAGAGAGAGAGAGAGAGAGAGAGAGAGAGAAAAAATATTGGTGTTCATGAGCTGGGTTTTTAGATGGCAAATCTCCATCCAATTTGTTGAAAGCAGAATAGAATATTTATTTGTGAAGTTTTTGTTTATCCAGCTGGAGGTATGATTGGATCTGGCCCTGATTCGTGCTGTTGTCATGTCAGGTTCCATTCTGAAATATGGCAGTCTTGCTTTTTACCAATTTTTGGAGATATTCTTTAATAGAATACAGATCCAGTAAGCCAGTTAGCACTATTTTTCAAATGTGGTAGACTTTTTCCCCAAATTAAAACACAACCAGGTATGTGGCTGGCAGTATACGTCACTTCCACATACTGACATTTGAATGAAATTAAATGCAACATAGGGAATTACATACCACAAAACACCGATGATTCATAAGGTCTTAGGGTTAATTAAGTACAATTTCCCCGCCGCATATCACGACTTGTTGTATCTTCAGAGAGTTGACCGTTGCTGCATTGATTTAATGATTACTTTGCTATGAAATGAGATTTCTTAACTCATCATCCAGCCCATATTGGTACAAAAACCTGTGTTGCTACAGAAATCTGGCCAACTGTTTGCCTCAACTACATGCCGGTGTAATCCTTACATTTGTCAGAGTTAGTAAACTGATACATTGTTGCATCTGGAGAGTCTCCAGTGGATGGTACATTTGGGTAAAAGCCAAAGCTATAGCGAGAGAAGGGTATAGGCTCAGCAGTCTATACATGTGGCACTTCCTGTTTGGTAATAAAAGTCAATAAATGTCATTAATTACTTTGCACTCCGTTGAGTGACTCTGTATAGTTTTATATGCATCTGACTTTTGGATTGATTAAATAATGATTGCTGTAGGTTGAAACTTAGAAATGTCTTAAGATGAAACATTGGCATGAGCATGAGGATCTGTTATGTACTTAAACTCATAACTAGACATAATAATACTGTCATGAAGTGATGGAACTGAGTATTTATATCAGCAGAAATGTCAGAAGAAATGATAAAAAAATGGTATGAATAAAGTGGGGAAGCAAATACAAGACATACTGTGAACTGGATGTAGTCGCACGCCACCTGAACGCCCATGCTTGTATAGGAAAAACAGTTGGGACCGAACGTTTTAATCTGATCCTGCAAAGGGATATTTTATGTTTTTATTGTGATATTTAAGTCCATGAACTAACTGGCTACCCCCTAAAGAGTCGTATCGCATAAGTATTTTGGTTCCTGTATGGCTATTAGAGGGAACCCAAGCATTTCAATCACTTATAAAAAATTTGACTGGAAGAATGTTGAACACAAACACACCCTGGAGGAAAAGCCAGTCTTCTGACTTCGTGTCAGGTTGATGTAAAGACATGATTTACGCTTGACAGAGAGGTGAGAGAGAGACATTTTAGAGTCAATACAAGCCGTGTAAAATCAAAGATGGCACAGTCCCACTCATATAGCACGTTTCCTTCTTTTCTTTTCTTTTAAGTCGCTAAGAAAATTCATCCAGTGAGTTAGTATTTTCCACATTCTTCCCATAAAACAAATGTTTACAGATGCTTCTGTCTGATAGCTAAATGCATGACCAGGGATGCAGTGCAACATGCTTCAAGAGCAATGAACATGATGCTATGTGATCCGGGGTCGATTAACGCTTTAAAAAACAATTAGTGTTTCTGTGTGTTAAATCAAAGAACAAATGCTGGGTGGGATGTAGCAAATGAGACAGAAAGAAATGGGGTTAATGTCATGAGATAATAAAAATAAGCAGCACAGCACCCCTTCGAGGATGAGCGGGGGAGCAGTGGTGGAGGACGGTGGGTGGAGGGTGCAGACTTCTCAACCCCTTTTCTCGTTAATCTGATGGGGAGAACAATCCACGAGTGAGCAGCAGCAGCCGGCAGACAGTGGGTGCGCTTTCTCTATCTCCCTCTTGTTTGGCTCCCATGTCTCTTCCCCTCCCTCCCTTCCTCTCTCCACCTTCCTCCCCCTATCTCTCTCTTTTGCTTTCCCTACCTCCTCTCTTCCCATCTCCCCTCCTGCTCCTACCGTCTCTTCTGATAAATCTCTCACCCACTGCTTTTCGCCTCCTCTGTCTCTCCCCATCTCTCTTCTTCTCAGCCGCTCCCATCTTCTCGGCTGTATCTATCGCTCCATCTCCCTCCCTCCTTTCGCTCTCCTTTTGTTTCATTCTCTCCTCTGCCTTCCTCTCTTTATCCTTCTCTTCCCATTTGACACCCTCACTCCGTTCCTCTCTTCCTCGCTCAGTCTCCCGCCTGCAGGACCATTCAGTAGATTAAGTTCAGCAGTGGCGACAGTGTTGCTGATTCAGCCGTATTCTTTCAAATGACCCAAATCCTCACTCTGGAGAAACCTCATACTCTCACTGATTGCATTTCTCTCTCTCTCTCTCTCTCTCTCTCTCTCTCTCTCTCCGTCTGTCTCTTCTTCTTTTCATGCGCATTCTTATTGATCTCTGAGAGTTAGCGTCTTTTTTTTTTTTTTTTTTTTTTTGCACGACCCTCATTCTGTCTCTAAGCCTCCTGTGTGTATGTTTGCACTCTTCACAGTAGCTATGTCAATATCAGTAACAGACCTGTAGGCTTATTTCAGGACTATTTTTCTTCACCGTCTCCAATCTTCTTTGTTTCTCGTGATCACTGTCAAACCGGGTTGGCATGTTCATGAAGATAAGGCCGTATTTTTCCCTCTTCAGCAATGTCAAAGTTGCTTGATAGAGAATGTCTTCACAGTCGTGTGTGCAAATGAGTGTTGAAGACCGCGCGTTGAATGTCTCTTGCAAATTGACGCCCTGACTATATACATTTTCGCTTTCTTTGATACGCCCCATATTTTGCTTTTGTTCTGTCAGCACCATGGCACTTTCATTGGCAAGACTTGAAAGGAAACAACAAACTAAATCAAAATTTGCATACGTTATTCCCATGATGTTAGACAGCTCGGTGTAGAATGTCAGAACAAGCAAGTTTTACACAAAGTTAGGAAAGTAAAGAGGCAAGGTGTCATCGACAAATTCTAATTCTGCTCCACTAACAATGATTGAGCAGGATTGTCTCGGCCCTTTTTTCCGGAAAGTTTTGTGGTTAAGAAATATTGACATTGCTATTAAATAATCATGTTAAATTCAATAATCAGACACAGCAAAGGCTCATCACTGGGTCTGAAACAGTTTATTGTTTCAGGGCATGAGGTCAAAGACGTTTGCTACTAACTTTAGGGTGTCGTGTTATTAATGCTACCTAAGGCTAGCTCCGTTTGTGCCTCTCACATTACATTTAAAGGTGCAATATGTAATACTGACAGCTAGTGTTTAAAATAGTTACTGCAGTACAAATTCAAAATACTGGAGAGAGTCGTCTCCCCCGCCCCCTCCTCCCCAGACTCAAAGATCACGTTGTTTGCCAGGCTGAGACCGCAGCATGTACAACAATGTTGCTAGTCTCGCATAGCCAGACTTTACTCCAAAGCACAGCGGAGTAGCTAGCGTTAGATGCTACCTATATTGACAGTCACAAAAGCCTGTGCTCACGTGGAGCTCTACCCAACTGACACAGCCTTTTTCGGCTTAGAATTACGGTAGGAACCACTAAAAACACAACAACCTCGCCGTCCTCTCCTCCCGACGGACAGACACACTTGGCTTAGAATTGCGGTTGGAACAGCTAAAAATAACACTACCTTGCCGTCCTCTCCACCTGACTGAACACACTTTATTGGCTTAGAATTACAGCAATAATAGCTAAACACACTGCAAACTCACGGTCCTCTCTTCCCGATTTACAGCCCCCCTCTCTTGGCTTAAAATAACTCACCGTTGTCGGCTACGACCGCTGAACAGGCTACACGTTGTAAACAGCCATGGCCGACTTGCCTGGTCCTCCGGTAACATTAGCAGTTAGCAGGGTTAGCATGGCGGCGTTAGCCAGGACCAGTCGGAATCACTTTACTGGCAGTGTCTCAATTGTTTTTGCAAGTAACCAACTCGGGTACTCTAGCTAAATACTTCAATGTGAATGCACGAATGTTGAAATTACATAAAATGCCCCTCCCTAGTAGCCATGATAAATTAGCCTGAAGCTAATGCTTACCTGTTCAGGAGAAAATTAGCCACCCCGGCGTCCTTTTAAGCTCTAAGCTGTCTCCATCTTTCAAATACATCTCCAATATTTACCCTGGGTTTGTTACGTCCCTGGTCACGCAACTGTTAGAAACATGCCTCTTTTTTTTTTAGGTCGGGTAGAATCTATCTCCGTTGATCCTGTTTGTTTGTTTGTTTGCTGCTTTCATGGCTGTACTAACGTTACAGCTGTAGCGCGCTGGGTTTACGTTTTTACAGATATATCTGGCAACCCGGCCTGGTTGTCAAACTGGACAGTTGATAAACCATAGGTCAAAACACAAACAGAAATTCCGTCACGGAAAGGAAATTTCAAAAGGAGAAAATACTGGCATTAGCATTGTTGTCAGAAAAGATAGTATTTCAACTTAGCATGTTTCCTTAATATCTGATGACGCATTGGGGTCATTTTTGGATTTATTACAGTAAATATATTACATATTGCACCTTTAAGGTACAGAGCCCATTAATCCATTAATCTTTGAAAAAAGAGAGTTGTTTATCAATACTTATCGCTGTTCTGAAGGATTTCAAGACTGAAGAAAAAGACTGGATTACAAAAATATTCAGTTTCTTGCACGATAAAAAAAAAATCTTCCTTCCTCTCCAATGGGCACGTCTGTGCTGCGTTCCAGTTTTGTTCCATCCTCTGCCACTCGCCATACCACACCAGGAGTGTCTCAGAAGCGGAGCGTCTTGCTGCCCGACTCGCAGGTTTTATTGTACTTTACAGAACAATCAGGTGTTTATTAAGCTAGTATACCTTTCACTCCAAACACTCCTGTAATTAAACGCCGTGCCTTCTCTTTTCTGGTGTTGTCCTTGATCTGTCTGTTATGTTTTTCCACCTTCAAGATGAATCTCTCGTCATCCGTGGTGTTGTAGAGGAGACATAAACGATATTGGGGGGTGTGTTTTGGTAAATGGATCCTCTCGCTGTTTCAATTCCTGCTCGGCTGTCTGAACGCCCCGCGTCTCGCGTGAAAATAGACCTGGCACGTATCTTTAGCGGAGTGGAGAGCTGCTTCACGCACACTTCTGGGACGCGCCGTGGCGCGGCTGGTGGAATATCAAGCATTGACTTGAATGGCTGCGATTGCTTGCGGGGGCCGCGAAATAGGGGTGAGCCAGACAAAGAAGACAGCTAGAAATGGCATATCTCCTTGCTCTATTTGTGCAACATGAACCAAAATGTTTTATCACCTATACTGGTATAAATATTGATGTTTCTTTCCAATATTTAATATTGTCCTCCAAACTTCTGAGTTAATATTTAGTGCGTGTCATAAGGTAAAAAAGTTGGGAACCAAAGGTGTATGCACTGGGGATGGACTGGCATTCATTTAAAACACTACAAAACTCTACAATAGTATAAATCACTGTGTAAATAATAAATAAATAAATAAATAGCAAATATATACAGTATATTACATCCTTAAGATTTTCATTAAATCAAACCCCATTTTTGATACTTTAATATATTTACATTCAGTAAGTACCTCTCCATATCATAGTTTTTATAGGTAGTGGCACAGTCCGCCATTCTAGAGTGTCTACCGAAGCATGAGAGATTCACATGGAAATGTTGCATGCATGTAATCCAGCGCAATGAGATCTCGCTGTTTACTATTCACTCTCTTTACACCATGTCAGAGCTGTATTATGTTAATGCTGTGATGTTAATGCTGTGAAACACGATTAATTGTGAAATACAATTTTTTATTTATTTATTGTTGACTAATTTCTTTATTAACCATGAGTTTGTTTGGCTGCACTGTAAACACCAGTTGCTCTTCTGTTGTATTTCTGACAAAGTAGCTGCTCAAAGAGTGTTTGTTAGTATAAAACTGCGCTTTGCTGTTACCGCGGTGACCAAGGGTGTTGCAATATTCACTATTTACAACTTGAAGACCCTCCCAAGACAGGTTCAAGCATCCCAACAGATTACTTGTGAAACCCACCTTGTGAAACTTTAAATATAAGCCCGTTATGGGCCTGAAAAAATAAGGTTATGGGCCTGTGCTGGGTGTGAAAACGTGCTGTGCAGGGCGGTGGTGAAAAAGAGCATGAGCGATTGGCATTTAATCCCAGTATTTGAAAAAGAGAGTGAACATACACACTTCAGATATCAAAGTGAACCTTAGTAGAGGAGTTCACCTCATACCTGAGCACTTCATGCTTCCAATTCCCAAGAGAACATGAACAAGGTTACGCATTAAATAAGATCAGAGTGGCGTAGTGTTGTCACACGTTCACTCTCCAGAACAGCCACTTGTCCTTGCCTTCAACACCAAAATCACCACCTGCTCACTCGTTAATGTAAATTGTGATCTAAGTATGTTTGACTCTGTGTGTCTATGGCTCACTCAGCCAGCCCAGCATGATGCTCGCTCACAAGTCCACTTGATGCAAGGCTGCTGTTTGGTATCAAAGCCTTGTGCTACATGGATGCTCACAGCAGGGTTATCTCGCAGAAAACAATAGTTTAACAAAGTATGACCACACATGCAGGCATATTTGCAATGACATGCTGTAAATAAAAAAAAAGAAGCAGTGTATGCTTAAATGCACATGCCAATACAAAAGCACATGGGTGTCCCAGCTCTTGCTTGATTCGGGGTCTTTTTATTGGCATTTTGATTGGCCAGAGGGGTTCCCTGTGCATGCTCCACAGGAAACAACAAGCAGCCTGTAATGTGGCACAACCATTTAATTCCTTTAAAAAAGAAAACAAAAAAATATTTCTCTGAAGGGTTTGCCTCAAGTTTAAGATCTTCAACTTCCCCTACAGTCCATTCAGCTCCATTTATTTTCTTTTCTCTTGTTGGCTTGGAGTGAATCCGTTTTTCCCTTGCCACATAAATGTCCTTTTTCTTTCTGTGTGATATACTATCTGGGATATTACCAAGTGTGTAGCTGTTAAAATGGAGAGGGATATAAAAGAGAGAGTGACAATGAAACAGGCAGAACCAGAGCGAGGAGGAGACAGACGAGGAATGTGTGAAAGTGTTAGAGGGGCGCGGGATACTGGGGTGAAAAATATGAAGGCTCCGGCTGTCCCAAATTCAATCAAGCAAACATCGAGGAACATTCTCAGCCTTTTTGATCAATTAATCTAGCAGATGGCATGAGCGCAATCGAGAGAGATAATGCTGAGTGAGTGAGCCGGAGAGAGGGAAGAAGCAGGTGGAAGGTGTGAAAGTCCTTCCTTTCATGTGAAAGCTGAGATTCTTTATTTTGAAACGCAGCAACTGATAAGACGAGGAAAAGTGAAAGACAGACAGCTAAGTGTGTGTGTTTTTGTACATGCATATTCCTGTACACTTCTTCTAGTACTTGTACTAGTACTATTTTGTGTGTTTGGGTGCCTTTAATGAAGGAAAGCAGCAGATTGCTAAAGGAAAGGCAGCTGAGGAGCATAGCTGGTGGCCACAGATAGAGAGCTAACATCCAGCGATAATCAAAGGGAGACAAAGCTAAATTCCGTCTCTCTTGGCGAGGCTACATGCTGTGTGTAATGGAAATTTTAGATGTGGAAGATATATATGGCTGCTTTATATTAGCATTTGAGTGGGCTAAAGAGGCCCTTGAGAAAGAGACAATACAGACAGTGAGGGTGTGGCAAAGAAAGAGAGCTGCACACCTGAGATGTAGCGGTACCTTCATCTGCCATAGCAAGAGAAGATGCTAAGTTATTGAGAATGCAGGAAGCAGCTCAAACATCCACCTCTCTACTTTGTCTTTCAACACTTACTTTTTTATCAGGCACCCTTAGCTGAAGAGTGGAACCAATCAGGGTCAGGCTGACTGCGAGTTTACCTTAATTTACACCCTATGCATAAGCAGAGACAAAATCAAATCAAAAAACAAAGGCAAAAGGCGCTGCTGGGATCTGGATTAACCACAGGTTGTTTTTATCTCCGACATAAATTGCCCTGTAGACAAAAGAACTAATTCGCGGGGTTAGAAAAAGAAGAGGAACTCGACGAGGAGCATTCTCACTACGCGTCAGCTCTCTCTCCCGCCGACGCAGCGTCTCTAATCGATGAATATTGAGTGGCTCCCGCCACCAGCATTTTAAAGGGAGCAAGCGCCCACCATCGTTCATATCTCATATTGATATTTTCGTGCCCTATTTTCTCTGTCTCCTCTTCCTTCCTTCATGCTCCTGAAGCCTCAGTCAGCAGCGTCAAAAGTTTCTCAGCTCTAATAACTGTGTTCTAACTTTCCAGCTTTAATGACTGAAGATGTTTTTGCACAGCTGATTGTTTTTTTCTTTGCTTTTTTTCATAATGTGAAGGTTGCAAAGGGCCATGTTATCCATTTTGCCTGCGTTTCTTTTTTTCCCTCATGTAAGACATCCACAGCTCACTGGCACAACGAGACACACACACACACACACACACACACACACACATACACATACACACACACAACCCAGCGCCACTGAGCTGCACCAGATAGAGCATGTACCACTGGTTAATAGACCAATTTATTCTGAGAATATTACTTATTAATTTGCATAATGATTCAGATGATTCAGACATTTGTTAGAGGCAGAGTACCGTGATTGATGGAAATTTAATTATGACACCTTAGTTATTAAATGGTAATCAGGCTAAGCCACTTATCTTTAATACATACCTTTAGCACACAAGGGCTGGAAGAAATGAATGGCAGGCACCGGCCTCAAACTAAAATCATTCCTTCCTTATACCTTATCACACCTTCAACCAAACTTTTAAATATGGCCACAACACGAGGATTCCCGCTAATCAGACACCTCAAAGTATGAATTCTTTTATTTTTTTGTAGTTGTGCATTTTGCGAACCTGAGCTTTTACATTTGTCTATCCAGTGTAAGAAATCTGTGAGAAAAATGGTAAAAAACGGTAATGCTAACCCTGAGCACCACTGCATTCTTTAACCTACTGTATGTCGAGGAGTGTACTTTGACATAATCTATTTAAAAACTCACTGTTGTATAATTTGGCTTGTTGAAGAGGAGTAGACTCCCACCGAAACGTAAATTGCTTTGACAAATCACAGTTGAGCCGAGCAGGCATTTATCTGCCTCTGTGCAGCTAAACATGCTGGTTGTGATATGGATACCACATCAGGACTTCAAAATGTAAGCAACCAGAGATAAAATAGCATGCACAAAGATGTGGCAGCAGCTTTCAGCCCCAAACTAAAAGTAATTATCCAGTAAAACCGTTGAAAATGTCACATATCTCCATGTTGACATTCTTTTAGGGAGTTGTGAAAGCGCTGTCGCTCAGGAGTACGGAAAAAGCAGCTGTCTTGAAGCACAATGGGAGGAAGTAGACCTTTATGCAGCAGAATAAGTCGTGCTGAGAGCTTTCTGTTCCAGTGACAAGAAGGTCTTACCGGCATTTTCCACCATGCGCGTCTGCGCTGCGTTCTGGAGGCGCCGCGGTCCCCGCAAGCAATCGCAGCCATTGAAGTCAATGCTTGATATTCCACCAGCCGCGCCACGGCGCGTCCCTGAAGCGCGCGTGAAGCAGCTCTCCGCTCCGCTAAAGATCCGCGCCAGGTCTATTTTCACGTGAGCCGCAGGCCATTCAGACAACCGGGCAGGAAGTGAAACAGCAAGAGAATCCAGTCAGTTTACCAAAACGATTTATCTTGGAGGTGGAAAAACATAATAGACATCACTGATCCTTTTTATCCGGACAACACCAGAAAAGAGAAGGCATGGAATTGAACTGCAGGAGTGCTTGGAGTGGAAGGTAGATACTAGCTTAATAAACACCTGATTGTTCTGTAAAGTACTTATAGAGACAAGATAATCTGCGAGTCGGGCAGCAAGACGCTCCGCTTCTGAGGCGCTCCCGGTGTGGTATGGCACGTTGCGGAGGACGGAACAAAACCGGAACACAGCACAGACACAGTTGGAAAATGGCTGTTACTGTGCATTTACTCTGCTGAACTCAACTTTTCCCATTGTTTACCTAATTCTCTCCTTTACCACCTTTGCCACTATCTCTCAGGGTGTCTGTTGCAGCCACAGAGTGAGAGTTTTCCCTTTTTAAAGCAACATAAACGCATCATACATGTGTCCTATCTAATTGTGTCAGTGTCTGCAGAAAGATTGCATTCTGTCTGACACTTATTTGTTATTTATGATGTTCAGGACATTTGGTGTGCATCAACCTATTAGCAGTGAATGTGTAAACCTGCAACACCTGTAGATGCTATGACAATGAAGTTCTAGTCAACACCTTTGTCATCACACCACGACGTTCCACTTCTGGGATTGCTCTTGTTCTGCCAGAAATTCCGCCTGATGTCACTCTTTTCGGATGTCCATTTTTGGATGTCTCGTCACCTTCCGCTTTCTTTGTGTTGTAATTTTAAACTCCGGTGGATTTATGAGGACTATGGTTAACTGCTCCTCAGATCTCTGCAGGGTAAATCCAGACAGCTAGCTAGACTATCTGTCCAATCTGAGTTTTCTGTTAGACGACTAGAACAACCTTTGAACGTACACGCGTTCCACCAAAACAAGCTCCTTCCAGAGGCTATTTTGCAGAGGCACCGTAGCTCTGCTCGGCGCTTAGCGCCGCCCAAGACAATTGTGATTAATTTAAAGAAATGCCAATAAACCACAGCACATTTTTCTCCCATCCCGGAATGCTATGTGGACTAGCCAGACACTGACCAATCAAATGTAGAACGAAGGCTCATTTAGTCTGCAAAGTAAATTAATAGCACTTGGTTAAGGTTATAAAAGGCCTACTGAAAAACTCAACAGTGACATGAGACAGGATGAAATATTACCAAATCCACAATATTTCTACTTACTTTATTCAACATGTTTTAGTAGCCTGAACCTAACCACAAACAGGACACAGGCTCCAGTTTCTGAGGTTATAGTCCTGTGTTTTTTACACCCACCATCCACTCTGACCTCCCCATTTTTACTTTAATGCAGTGCATAAGAGCATAACAGTTCACCGACTGGCAAAAAAGTTGCCAGAGAACGAAAGACAGCAATTTAATTTCCTCCTTTATGTATTAGGCAAAACCATTTACTGGTATATAAATGTACTTTTTAGGGGACAGGGTAGCTCCGAGATGTCCTAATATAGAAAATAAGAGATTTAGTTTTTCTGCTGCCAAACCTCCATAGCCTCTTTGTCAATAGGTGAAAAGGTTAAAACCACACACACACACACACACAAACAGAACAAATACATTGAGCCACGTACACACTCATACAGACAAATATAGTATAGTGGAGAAGCAGTAACCAGGAGGCAACAGTTACTAGGCTCCCAACAGTAGATTTCTATATAAACAATGTCTGAGGTAGAAGAAGAAACTGTAAAACTTGCCTGCCAGGATGTGAAAATAGATAAATTGCAAGTCTGGATTTTAAGGCTTCCGCAGAATTTGCTTCCCTAATTACACAAGAGAGAGTAAATTCCAGAGATACAGGGCTCGGTTGGAAAACACTCTGCTGCCTGCTGATTTCCTCTTGTGTCAGTCAGGTAACCAGCAGACTGCAATCTGAGGGCACACGAGGATACCAAAGGAACAATGAGGTCAGATAATATGTTGGTGTAAGCCCATGTAATGTCTTCTGTCAAAACAAAAGCACTTTAAAGTCATATGTCTGGGAGCTTCAGCCTCTGCTATATTTAACAAATGGTTAAATACAGCAAATGTTTTTTGCAACACTGTCATGAATATTTCAAGTGGTAGTGAAATGAGAGCATGAGCTTGCATAAGTGTAGTGTAAGAGTTTCAGACAGTTTCAGATAGTAAAGCTATAGTGCGTAGTTTCTGTCGCCCCCATGAGGAATTCTAGGTAATGACAACGCCACTGTTGTATCCTCGTGACACAAGCGTTTAAAAGTTGCGATGTCTTTTGTATGTTTGTTGCAATGAAGTTGCGGGAGACAGTGAAAGTTGCAAAAAAGTTGTGATTTTTTTTTTGTATAGTTCTTTAAAAATAAAAAGAAAACTTGTTTTGGGGAGAATAAAACTACTCTGGGCTGAGATTTCCTAGTAACCTTACCAACAAGGCTCAGGATGCTGCAAATGTTGGTATAATATGAAAATGGCTGGTGGATTTAAGACAAAAAATAATAATTCATTGCATGAATCAAATTTGAACATATGTGTCAGTGGCTTGTTGATCTTGTTAGTTAATTTCCTAACCTGGCCTGGGACACACATTCATACGGTTTGATAAAGTACTGACTTTAACTTATCATTGTACTTACAATAACGAGCGTAGATGTCCTCAATTTAGGTCATTGTGTCGTCTCATCTCCATTTTTTCCTGCATCCACCGTGTGTGTTGTTTGTGTGTGTGTGTGTCTGTGTGTGCAAGCAAGCAAGCGTCAGTCGCGGAGGGAATGGAGCAGCAGCCCCACCCGCCGCAGAGAGCCGACAGCCAGGATTGAAACGGCAGCAACTTCAGCGACTTTTAAATCGTTACATTCTACATTGATGTTAAAATGTATACAGGTTGGCAGGACGGTCTGAAATGTTATGCACGGTCTTTCGCGTACGTTTTGTTGGTAAATGTGAGATGTTCGAGTCACATACGTCTCGTCTTCATATCAGAAACAAGGAAATGATCAACCTGTTCTCACTCCCGTTTGGTCAGTGGCTCTCAGAGTGCACGTGGGACTGCTGGTATTGGTTGAAGTCGCGGAAAACTTCAGGTTATTGGTCAAATTTGTGGAAAAGTTGCGGTGATTGGTCAAAATTGCGAGTCGCACCAAATTCGCGGTGATTGGTTGAATTTGCGTGAATTGGCACGATCGCGAAATCCTGGAGGGACTGACAAATATTCTCAAAGCACACATTTCTTTCTGGGTCCATTTGCCCCTCGCATTTGTTCTTATTTCCCTCTATCTTTTTGTCTCTTCTTTTGTAAGATTTGTAAGTTTTCTCTCCTCAAACACCCAAAAAGTGCATCCTGGCGACTAATTTTCACTGTGCTTATTTACACCACGCCTTGTTTCCCTGCTCTCTGACAGCAGCTGTTCAGAGTAAAACATCGACATGTCAACTACCCCACTATTTCACCCTACGTTTTCTCCGCTGTAATTATATATATCAGTTTCTGGGCAGAGAAATAACTACACAGCACTCCCTGCTCCTCAGAAAATTGTGACAGAGCTTCCTCCTTCCCGGAGTGTCTACTGCAGTTCTGGAAATGATCGTACAGTACACTGCTGCTTTACGTGTGGAGAGGATATCTGGTGTGTAAGTGACAGGTCTCAGATATGTGTCAGCAGTGCCACAAGTGGACAAGAGCGAGTGGTATGTACGCAAATGTCAATATGATGGGCGCCAACTTGGTGGGGGGGAGAGAGTAAGGTAACGTATGTCATGAGGAGACTGCTTCAACCGAGTTTGGGCTGTTTTGGGTAGTTATTATTGCCATAATTGCTTGCAGGCGCTAGGAGGGGTTCTTTCCGACATGTAAATATCAACACTTGTGTTCTCTGGTGCGCCTTAGTACTGTTCTGAAAGCCTTTCCATTACACTGGTGACTCTTGACAGCCATTTGAAGGCAGCAGGTAGGCTATCAGTTCATTCTGCTGTCGCACACTCAAGCTACAGTACAACTACGCACGGCAGATCAGCTGGTTAAATGTTGTGCACCCATCATCAAACTGTAAAATAACCTAAACATGTCGTTTTGATTAATTACACAGCTTCTTCTCAACAGGTGTTTCGGAGACGGACACATTGAAAACAGTTCACACAGCTCCACGAAAAATTGTGGATCACTTAAAATGTATCACTCCACTTGTAACTCCCTGAGTACCGCCTGTTTCTGTCTTTCACCCGGTGTCTGCATCTTAAACACAGAGTCCCTGGCTAGATCTTTTTATAAACAAGGCTGACCATAAATAATGTTGCTTGAAGTTCCACATTTTTTATTAAATTAGCTTACAGGCATATGTGTGGCTGTGATGAGCAACATGATTTGACAGAGTTTGTTTGGGTTCAAAACAAAAAATTGAAAATAATTTCTGTCCCAAGTCCTAGACAGTAATATGTTTCCTCTGAGGAAAACTCTCTACAGGATTCCCAAACTGTCAGTGCGTCCTGACGGGGAGAGCTCTGTGATTAAAGCGGGTGAAAGTAGCTACTGAATGTGATAAGCAATGAGAGTCTGTGACCCGGCCGCCATGTTGGAAACAGTCAAGCCAAAACCCCAACCGGCCAGACCAAACTTATTTTACAGCTAAACAGTACCGTAAAATACATTTCTGAAAACATTTGAGGTGAAAAATAGACAATGCAGTAACATAATATTGATTCATATTTGATCAGTGCTGTCTAATTTCTACAGTTTGATTGGAGTTCACGAGCTGTCATTGACACCCCGGCTCTGATTGGTTGTTTTCCTTATGCCATTAGGAGCACCAGGCGGAGCAGAGGAATGTGATTTTTTTTTTTTTGACAGATGTAATATAACAAAAGGTTATTTTTTATAAACATGAAACATGTAACCCAATCCCCCCCATAGATGGTGCCAGTGGTTATGTGTATAGCAAGGGTCAGGAAAGAAATTTTCCTTGAGAATCCACTATGTGGTATTCCTCTTACCAGTACTACTTTTTTTGCATTTCTTAGAACTACTGACTGTGAAGGCCAAATATGATTCACATCGTTTTCATACTCCTCAAACCATTCAGTCATGCCCTCTATGGAAGCACATCACGTTTCTCCACTCGTTTATTTGTTTGTGAAGGCTTCGTGAGGCTGAACTTAGGCTTGGCAATGCTTTGAGCTAACGTCAGCATGATAACATGTTCAAAATGACGTGATGACATGATGTGAAAAGCAGATGTTTAGCAGGTAATACTGTGGTCAACATCTTAGTTTACTGTTTTAGCATACTCATTGCACTACACACAAAGTACAGCTGATTAGGGGTGGGAATCATTAGAGGCCTCACGATACGATATCACCACGATACGATATTATTGCGATTTTAAACATATTGCAATATTCTGCGATATGTTGCAGGTTATTACCTTTTTTCCAACTTCAAATTTTTCCCAATATTAATTTTTTTCCCAATATCAAATTATGTCCCCAAAAAGAAACTTTGTCAACATCTGTTTTATCTAAAAAGATACATTTATCTGTTTGTTCCTCTCACTTCAATTGTATTGCTGCAAAATGGGATTGTCAAGCAGACAAACTGACCAACACATACTGTATATAATAAAAGGTTGATACTTGGCGTCTGTGTATCGATACAGTATTAGGGCTGGGACGGTATAGTTTTTTCTTACCGCGGTGAAAAAGCAACATATCACCGCAGTATGGCGGTTTACCGCAACCCCCTTACGAGAGTAGCGTAAGAGCAAGAATAGCAGGGCGCCTTAGGTGAGTGACATCAGTGCTCGTGTGGTCGCGCAAGGAGAGCGAGCGGTAACGGAGAGTAGCGTACGAGTGCAGCTGTGAGGAAAAGTGAGGAGGAAAAAGAGATGGCAAAGATGATGTAAAGTGAGTTAAAAGTGAACAATAAAGCAACAACCTTCTCAAGACACGGTGGCTTTATCTGTTGTCAACACTGACAGTAAAGTGACAGGCGTTACCCCCAAAAAAGCATCAGCTTAAGGCCCCGTTTACACGAAGGGAAGACGCAGATATTTTCCTGCGGTTTGGCCTCTCATTTACACGAAAACCCCGTTTTTGTCACAGAAAACGATTATTTCTAAAAACTCCGGCCAAAGTGGAGATTTTAGAAAACTTCGTTTGCACGTTTGCATGTAAACTGAGACAAACGGAGGTTTAGGCAGCCGAGAGAGAGAAAGAGGAAGTGATTTGTTGCTGTTGTTGCTATTTTCGGGATTGTGATTGGCTAACATGGGCTTGAGCTTCTCGTTACAATGCCACCTACAGGTGTGGCATGCTCTTAACGACATTGACAGCATATATACACGGGTACATGTAAACAAACACTTTTCTGAAAACGTAGAGGTTCTAAATGTCCGTTTATGAAAATAGCCGGCCACGTGTAAATGTAGTCTTAACCATACAACATATGTTGCAGACATAGACTCTCAATGTGAGAGTCTTTACTGTGTCTTTGCTGTCATTTATGCCCGCGCTGCTTTCTCTCCTCTCCGTTGATCTATTTCACAGACAGTTCAGAAACCTCTATTGTCAATAAAGTAAAAAAAAAGGAGCGAGAGGGCAACTCAGCAGTCCACTAACTTGTCGCAGAGCTACGGTGCCTCTGCAAAATAGCCTCTGGAAGGAGCTTGTTTTGGTGGAACGCGTGTACGTTCAAAGGTTGTTCTAGTCGTCTAACAGAAAACTCAGATTGGACAGATAGTCTAGCTAGCTGTTGCCGATTTTCCAATCCTGAGAGACTCCACACACGGCGATAAAAAATCACGGGTCTAACAGTTTTGGTCGTACAGTGTGTGGTGCGCAGCACACGGCAAAATCAACACATCACACACGAACCGATTTGACTCCCGAGCATTCCCAGGTCAGATGGGAAATCTCGCAAAATCCCTCGAGATCAAACGTGACTTCAGAGTAAACAATCATGGCGGACGAAGAGGATGCAGTGGCGATAGTTTGTAGTTTGTTTTTAACCGAAAAAAAACTTTATCACAAGTCGACGAGTTGGTCCTCCATCTCCGACGTCCACCGGACTTTCTGGTGCGCCATGCCGCTAGCTGTTTTGATTTTGTTTCCCGGTGCTTTCCTTGCCACCTCGTCACCTCGCTTTCTGATTGGCTACACGCCACAGTCCACAGGCTGCGTGCTCGTTTGTCCCCGGGGGACACCACACACAAGGAGAAATCGGGCCAAAAAAATCCAACATGTTGGATAACCCCGATTTGAGATCGGAGCGGTCCCGACGTCCTTCCGAGCAGACTAGAGCAGTCTTAACACACCACACACGGCAGGAATATCTGATCAGATTATTTTACGATAATCGGAGCATCCTTAAGATTGTCGGAAGGGGTGAATCGGGGCTAAAATCACTTCTCCTTTGCCGAGAAAATCCATCCACCTCACAGGTGTGGCATATCAAGATGCTGATTAGACAGCATGATTATTGCACAGGTGTGCCTTAGGCTGGCCACAATAAAAGGCCACTCTAAAATGTGCAGTTTTACTGTATTGGGGGGTCCGGGGCGGGGCCCGAAAACCAGTCAGTAAACAAAAAAAAAAGAAGTTGCTGGATATTGGCAGGCCACTCTAAAATGTGCAGTTTTACTGTATTGGTGGGGGTCCATGGGGGGCTGATCCAGAGCATCCCAAACATGCTCAATGGGTGACATGTCCGGTGAGTATGCTGGCCATGCAAGAACTGGGATGTTTTCAGCTTCCAGGAATTGTGTATGTCCATAACATACACCTGCCCGTACCATAACCCCAGCGCCACCATGGGCCACTTGATCCACAACGTTGACATCAGCAAACCTCTCATCCACACAACGCCATACACGCTGTCTGCCATCTGCCCTGTACAGTGAAAACCGGGATTCATCTGTGAAGAGAACACCTCTCCAAAGTGCCAGACGCCATCGAATGTGAGCATTTGCCCACTCAAGTTAGTTACGATGACGAACTGCAGTCAGGTCGAGACCCCGATGAGGACGACGAGCATGCAGATGAGCTTCCCTGAGATGGTTTCTTACAGTTTGTGCAGAAATTCTTTGGTTATGCAAACTGATTGTTGCAGCAGCTGTCCGGGTGGCTGGTCTCAGACGATCTTGAAGGTGAAAATGCTGGATATTGAGGTCCTGGGCTGGTGTGGTTACACGTGGTCTGCAGTTGTGAGGACAATTGGATGTGCCTTTGGAGACGGCTTATGGTAGAGAAATGAACATTCAATTCACGGGCAACAGCTCTGGTGGACATTCCTGCAGTCAGCATGCCAATTGCACGCTCCCTCAAAACTTGCGACATCTGTGGCATTGTGCTGTGTGATAAAACTGCACATTTTAGAAAGGCCTGCAACATTTTTTTTTATTTTTTTTTTACTCACTGATTTTTTCGGCAAAGGAGAAGTGCTCACTAACACAGATTTAGACAGATTTGTGAACAATATTTGAGAGAAATAGTTCTTTTGTGTACATAGAAAAAGTCTTAGATCTTTGAGTTCAGCTCATAAAAAATGGGGCCAAAAACAAAAGTGTTCGTTTATAATTTTGTTGAGTGTATGAACAGAAGGAAACTCCGCTAGCTGCTAGGCTAAAGTGCAATGGTTAACAATGCAGCGGTAATGTCCACCTCAGCTGAGAACAGAGAAATGTCTTTGCCTTCCCAACTGTGTATTATATTAAATGTTACCTGTAATAATAATAATAATTTATAATTAACACACAAAAAAAAACCCCATATATCCTATATAATGTCCATCCTCTTGTGCAAAACTGAAGTGACGAGCAACTTTTCTCTCCATAACCTCTTGAAATAGGAGAGAATACAGTCGATGAGGATAACTAAACAATAATTATTGCTTGTATAATATTTCATATCACACGGCATCTTTTGATGATATGTTTTGTTTAGAAAACCTTGAATCCATATAAGATACAATGTCATCACACAATCCATGTCATTAGAATCAATGAATCCATGTCATTAGACACAACATGCACACATGTGCAGGCCAATGTTTTTTTGCGGTGATGACGGTGACAAGCTCAGACCCGCGGTAGGCGTTCCAGCCCTATACAGTATTGCCACGGAAAATATCGCGATACTATGCTGTATCGATTTTTTCCCCCACCCCTACAGATGATGCTGATGGGATTGTTGGTATTGGGTCATAAGTCAAAGTTTCGGCAAAATAACATTTGACATTCATTTCTTTTGGGAATGTCTTTTCCCAATTTTGTGCTCGTGAAGACTTCTGTTTTATACTTTGAGTTTAGAAGATTGAAAGCAACCAGCAAATTGTAATCACAAGAAATGTCAGTAAATGGGAGAAAACGTCTATACTGTACATTGTGAGAGGAACACTTTTTTAGCTTTTCTCTTCAGTCAGTGAGCCTAAAATAACATCTGGTCCAATGTGCAGTCTCTATATAAATACAATACATTTGGCCACAATGAAATACAAATAATAGGAATGTTTAAACAAAAGCAAATTTACTGTGATAGATTATCCAGCTCAGGAAATTTAAAAGTTGTGGTAGTAGCAGCATGAAATTGCATCAAGCAGTTTCTTCTGAAGGGAAGGAAACGAGCCCTGATTTCTCCCACTATGCAGACTGCATGAAGGCAAACTGGAAACCAAGGCAACTTGCAAAAAACATAAAAAAATTATCCTTGTTATCCTTTAGTGGCATTGCAAGTGATTGACACAACCAGACAGCAGAGCGACCTTCAGTTTAACAGACTGGAATGCGAAACCACAGCAGTTTGTCTCGTGGCAACTCCTGAATATATCACACATTGTCATCACCTTTACCTGCCACTAGTGTGCGTCAAAAACACATCCATACACAATATATACAGCACACATGTACAGGCACAAATCAAGCTCATTTCATGGCAGAGCAGAGGCCCATCTGTGTGGCACAGCCGGCTGCTGCTGAGGTGAACAGCAGCAGGATGGATGGCCGTGTGAGGCACTGTAACGGTCGCATTGTGCTCCATCGAAGAGGGAATTGATTATGTTCACTTGGATGGTTGCATGGCTTCTCGCTGGAGCGGTGGTTGGCGTCTGATGGAGCTGTGTGATAGGGATGAGCAGGCACTGAAGATGTTTGCTAGGGGAAGGTGCAGGTGGTGGTGGAGGGACAGATGGGTGCAGATTGATAGATATGATCAATAAAGTCTACTTTATATCTTTCCATGTACTTTGGGGGTCTCTGCTTACTAGATCTCTTTGCATTACTTTTTATTCATCTGAATAGGGATAAGACTGCGGACTGGTCACACCAGAATTTAAAGCTCACCTGGTTGAGCGTGCGCCCCATGTACAGAGGCTCAGTCCTTGTCGCAGCAGCCGTGGGTTCGGATCTGACCTGTGGCCCCTTTGCAGCATGTCATCCCCTCTCTCTCCCACTTTCCTGACTTAATCTGTCCTATAAATAAAGGCAATAAAAGCCCAAAAAATTGTTTGCAACAAAATCTGTTCAATCCACCGTGATTAGTGGATCAAACTCGGGGGCAAAGTAAATTGGACATTTTGCAATTACTTCTCTACACAGTAGTTTTCATTGTTAGTGGCAGAGTAGAGAGTAGAGTCCACCATTCCTGCGTACAGTATTCATGGACATGTTTTTATTGATGCAATGTGAATATGATTGCTGTTGTGGTATATGTAATGAGATTGATCACTGCTGAGGCATTTTGTTAACCTTATCTTCAGAAACAAGCAATATATTTAGTTTTATCCTGAGCTGCTCTGAAAGCATTTTGAAATTTCCATTTGCATGCTTGTTTGTTTTCCTCTGCCGCCACGGTATCAGAAATAGGGCAGACACACAACAGGGTTTCCGCTATGTACACCGCGCACCACCGCTCCTTCAGCTGTTTATGGAAAGTCACAAACGTGTAGTTACGTTTTCGTAACTACACGACTCTGCAGAGCCGTCTGCTCTACTGAACTCAAGCGAACTGTCATCCTCTCTCCCCTTTAGAGTTAGCAACTGAAACAGTGACAGGACGTCATCACTCGCGAAGTCATGGCAACCAAATAAACAGGGCAAGTACACTTGTCACTCAATCTTAGGCAAAGTGACAAACAGCGACGAAAGCCGCAACATGAAATCCGCACTCACGCGGGTCCCGTGGAATATGACAGCTACAGTTTATTGGAAAATAGCATTGTGGACACTGAAGTTGATGAATTTACTGTTTATCAGACCCCAGATGAGACAAGAAGCTAACGTTAGCAAACGCTTCGGTGACTGTCCCTTTGCCTCTGACTCCCGTTGCAGGAGAACGCTGTATTCCTCCGACACGCTGTATTAACGTTACTGTTTTAAAACCGTTTTCCAGGTTAGTGGGGGTGCATACCGCTCAAAACCAACATGAAAAACGTATTAATGTTCACTCAGCGTTTTGTTTTGTTGTTAAACTGTGTGTAAAATGAGCGGTGACGTTAAATCACCGGTTTCAGGTAACGGCACCCTAGGGTACCGTCTATTTGCTGGATGGTTTCAAGCTAACGGTCGGTAGCTAACATTACCAGATAAGCCTGTTGACAGCGACGTTATTGTTCATATTTTGGCACATTTTTTCTGATCGTAGTAGTGGTCATAGTGACTGAAAGTGTGATGTGAGATGCTAAAAAGAAACTACACGCTGTTTTCAGGTAACGTTAACGTTTTGATTGTGTTTGGTTTTTATTCCAGTGCATTTTTTGTTAACAGAGACTGAGAGTCCATTTTATTTATTGTTTTTGGTTGTTTTATTCATTTATTGTGGATATTTAAAATGTCTTCCAGTTCCAGTGTTAAATATTCTTTAGAAATAAAAGTTTATTGATCTTTGAAAAGGTATACCTGCATCATTATGCCATTATCATTATATTAGATGAAAACGGTCTCTCAACGACAATATTATCGTTTATCGCAATAATTTCTGGGACAATTTATCGTCCAGCCAAATTTGTTATCATGACGGGCCTAGTCTTGACTTGTACAATGACTTGTAGCATGCATTTTCTGAAGTCTGAAGGCGGAACTAATAGATAAGTGATTTTTAAAGCAAGTCAACCTAAAATAAGAACAATTGTATTTTTTTTCTTTATTCAGAATCGTATATTTTCTAAAAACACACCCAGATTCAGGGCACACAATTCAAATTCAGTTGTCTTGTGCCACAAGTTTTAGTCAGGCATGGCAATCAAACATTGTTTCTTAAATGTGATGTTCCATGTGTTTGATTGTTATCAACATGCTGTATAATATTCAGTGTGTTCTCTAGTCACTTTATTTTATCCTTTTGCTAGTGCATCGACCCATTTTCCCGACAGGGATCATTAAAGTTTCATTTAATCTTAATAAATTGTTAGACTCCTAATAGAAAGATGAGGATTATGGATGGAAAAATGGAGCAACTACTCACAAGCCGTCTGCAGAGAATCCTTGAACTGAAGTCAAGCCCCTCCCCTGTCTACAGGCTGTGCGTAGTGAATGAAGAATGGATTTCCATCTCTGACTTTATCCTTTTTACTGTCTGCTTTTGTGTCGTTTGATTGAAGGTAGCATAGTTTCGGGGGCTGAAAGAAAGAGACAGCTGCCGCTGTGTCGCACAGACTCCCTGTACGTTCATAGAGTGAAAGAAGAGTTTTAATAAACATACTGGGAGCAATGAAAACGGTGCAGCTCTCATTTATTTTTATTAGTACTTTTATCCATTTGTCAGCACCTCCCCCTAATCTCAGCATGGAATAATAATAAAAATGGTTAAAGAAAAAATTAAATTGCTTACAGAGGACACATCACAAGCTCCAAACATGTAAACATGGTTCATCACTTGTGTCTCTCTGACGGAAAGCGGGATGAGACAAACATACGGAAGCCTTCTAGTGTCCAGAGGAGCAGAGCTGAATGTGAGGCTTAGGGAAAGACAGAGGGTCAGTGTGCGTGACAAAACGCAATGGAGCAGAGCCTGTCTGCTGACAATGGAGAAGATAGCACACAGACACCTGTGGGATCATTACCTCTCTTCATGACATTTGTGTGTATGTGTGATTGTGACTTCAAATGATGTCAGATTGGTGCTGCAATGGTTTGTTGCAAATTGCCTGCAGTGTTTATCATGTACAAGCCCCCGTAGTGCTACAAAATGCTGTAATTGGTTGGAAATTAGAAGAACAATTTGAAAGCACGGTGGCTCAGTGGTTAGCACTTCTGCCTCACAGCAAGAAGGTTCTGGGTTCGATTCCAGGTCGTTCCAGGCCTTTCTGTGTGAAGTTTGCATGTTCTCCCTGTGTTTGCGTGGGTTTCCTCCAGGTGCTCCGGTTTCTTCCCACCATAAAGACATGCATGCTAGGTAATTAGGACTACAGTTGAAAATTAGCCGCCTGGCTAACACTGGCACATTTACAGAAATGTTGATTAATGTGCATTGTCCTAATCAAATAAACTTACAAACTTAAAGTCATGTATGAACTTGTGCAATCTGTCACGTAGAAATAGCGTTGTATGTTGGAGGAAGCAATGTCAGTCCGGGAGTATGTGCCATTGTGTTTGCCTTTTTAACTTGATTTGCACCTGACAATGAAACGTGATTTAAGTAGGAAGGAAATATGCATGTTAATGCGAGGTGTTGGATTTCAGACAGGAATTTACACCTGGCAGGTGTAAATCCACCCAGGTGTAAGTGTCACACATGGGATTAAAATGTAATTTAATTTAGGTAAACTTAACTCTAGTGTGAATACACTATATTGCCTTTTTTTACTTTATTATAAAAGACATGTCTTGAAAGCGGAGAAAAATGATAGACTGGATAGACCTCTATTGTTAAGCCTATCTAAAAAGAAAAAAGAAACAAGACGAAGGGTGCCTCACCATTTGATGCATGCCTATTGTTCACACCGGACACGTCCTAAAAAATAGAAGAAGTCAATGTACAGAAGCTGGTATATGCTGATCTGGGGAGCAAATAATAATCATTTTATTTGATATAGCACCTTTTACAGACAGAGTCACAAAGTGCTTCACACAAAAGACATTTGTTAAAATATAGTAGAATAAACAAGCAAAAACAAATACAATACCAATGAAGATTGAAAGACTAAAAACTCAAAATTACAAACATGAGACGAAAGCGAATTGAAACAAGTGAGTTTTCAGCTGCTTTCTAAAAACATCAACCGAGACTGCAGAACGTAAGTTAATAGGAAGGGCGTTCCACAGAGTCGGAGCTACCACTTCAAAGGAACAGTCACCTTTAGTTTTCAAATGAGTGTGTGGGACCACCAGTAATCCCTGGTTAGAAGACCTGAGGGACCTGTTAGTAGTGTACGGATGGAGCAGGTCAGAGATATAAACAGGCGCCTGACCATGCAATGCTTTATATGTAAGAACAAGAACTTTAAATTGGATCCTGAACTTGATCGGAAGCCAATGTAATATGGATAAAACAGGAGTGATGTGCGACATTCTGCTGGACCTGGTCAACAGCCTTGCAGCAGAGTTCTGGACCAGTTGTAGACGGTCCTGGGACGCCTTACTGAGACAGGTGAAAACGGAGTTGCAGTAATCAAGCTGGGATGATATAAAACCATGAATGAACATCTCAAGTTCACATTGCGAAACCACGGCTCTAAGTTTAGCAATGTTTCTCAGTTGAAAGAAACGTGTAGGTTAGTGATTTGATATGTTGGTCAAGAAACATATTCTGATCAAATATAACACCAAGATTTCAAAGAGTTTGGACTGTACCGCTGAAAAAAGGGACCCCAAAAGCTGAACAACTTTGGAGGCTGTAGTATCCGGAGCAACAATAAGGACTTCGGTCTTATCTTCATTAAGCTGCAAGAAATTGTTCGCTATCCAATCCTTAATGGAAGACAAACATTTGAGCAGCACTGACACTTTGTTAGTCTCATGTAGTCAAACTGGGTACTTGGCTTGTGTCAATGCTTGGACATAGGGCATTGGCATGTCCCGCAGTTGTGTGGGCTTACATAAAAAACAATGGGTGCAGAAATTTAGACGCATAATGTGCCGGCGGAGTGTGTTGCCAAGAAATAGACATAAGCTTGAAAAGGCCAAAGAAAGTTGGAACCCATTCTGAAACTCTTAATTGACCTGATCTTAGCCTGCTCCATACAGAGGTTTAACTCCACTGCAGCTGCCTACCCTTTGATGTCACCAATGTAAAGAATCAATCTAAAGAGGTAACTTTTATTAACATTGAGTGGTGTCCATAGCAACAAGCTTGGCTACCCCAGCAAGGTAAAGTAGTATACCTAAATGGAGTGAGCAGGTTATGGGAGTAATTCAGCCAATCTATGCAATTTTATATGGCTTTTTTATTTCTAATTTGGTGCATGTTAATTGGCTGATTAAGTCAGTTCCCAACACAACTTAGACACTCATGCAGACCTGTAACAATAAAGTTGGACCTGCAGTGTCATGACATATCAGCCCACCATGTTTATTTTTTATGCCTCTTCCTCTGTTCCTACTCTGAAAATTGTGTTTGAAAAATGATCTCAGCACAGGCAGCAAGCACAATACAAGAACAGTACAGGTCTTGCATGTAAATACAAAGAGCATGATTGGATTGTTTATTATTCCCACAGTGTATACGGTTAAATAAAAGCAGCTGTAAGTAGGATCTGTGTATCTTTGACCACGTGTAAGCACATGTATCATCTGTCTACAGTTTGTCTTTCTCCACACACACAATTGTACTCAAACCTTTTTTAACTGAGCTAGAGAGAGAAACCGAGCCCTCCTGAGTAAATTCTTGGCGTCAGGTGCTAGCTGGATGCAATAAATCCAGCCAGACCGGCATAACTGGTAGGAGAGGGGAGCAAGGAGGTAATTTGTAGCCAAAAAATTAGGCATTTTTCCTCGCCACTCATAAACTAAGACGCCCAGCCTGGCACACTAATCCATGGACCACAGAACTCTCCCCTCACCATCCGAAGCGTTGACAATGCCTTCGATCATTCTCAAAGAGAAGGGCTGTCATTTATTTCCCATGATCCCGTGGGAGGCTGCAGGTAGGGAGAGTAAAGATTTCAAGGCAGGATCACACAGAATATTTTGACCTTCTTCTATCACCTCTCCCTCTCCGGGCTTCTGTTTTTGAAAGGTGGACGTGTGTGTGTGTGTGTGTGTGTGTGTGTGTGTGTGTGTGTGTGTGTGTGTGCGTGCACACGTAAGAGAGAGAGAGAGAAAAAGAAGAAGAAGGGCTGTGATTATGGCAAGTGTGTGTGAGATAGTAGCAAAGAGAGAGATTGTGTGGGAGGGATGTCAGCTGGAACCAGCAGAGAAAGCAGTGGAATGCAGTTTTTCTCATGAATCTTTAACACATTCACACACAACAAAGTACTTAATTTTACAGCAGCACAAATAAGAGCGATTAAAACAAGAATCTCTTTGCTCTTGTGTGTGTGTGTGTGTGTGTGTGTGTGTGTGTGTGTGTGTGTGTGTGTGTGTGTGTGTGTGTGTGTGTGTGTGTGTGTGTGTGTGTGTGTGTGTGTGTGTGTGTGTGCGCGTGCGCGCGCATGCGTGTGTGTGTGCAGTCAGAAGCAAGCAGTATAGCATATGTTTATACATGCAGGTTGCACTTGTTTGAGGCTTAGAATACAAACGCACACATATCCTTTCTGGAGGTTCTTTGTATGTAGACATATGCACCTCTTCGGTCAGTGTTATTACCACCTAATAGCTTGCTGGCTGTGGATTTATAGTCATGTGCTACTCTGTCTGTGTAGCCTGTCCCTTCATGGATCAATGCATTAAAGCCCGCTGCTTTGAATACCAAACAAGGCTTCGCCTTGCACCTCCAGCGCGGCTGTGCTGAACAGATTGCACATGGTCAACCTCCTCGACCACCAATCGCCTCCCACAGAAATGCCTTCTTCTTCCCGAGCAGCCTGAGAACCACTGTGGTGCTATTTAATAGCAACACCAGCCACCCTCTCTTGGCGCAGCAGCATGCAGTCTTCTGAGGCTCGCTCAGTAAGCAGCGCTCCCCTCAGTCCCACGTGCAAAATGTATTACTAGAGTGAGCGAAACACAAAAGAAGAGCGGGATCCAGTTCTGTCTCACAGAGCAGATATAATCCCATACTCCTATACCCAAGACATTGTTCAGATGTGTCAGTGGCTGAGAGAAGAGGGAGAGGGGAAAAGTGTCTATTTTCATCCTGCTACACAGAGTATAAGAGTTTCTGTCTTATTATAGTTAGAAGAGGGAGCAGACTCCCAAGCACAATGGGGCTGTCTCTCATCTTCCTGCGTACCCCAGAGAAGGTTCTCGGATCGTACCTACACTGGATACAGGTAGAAGCTGGGCCCATTTTTCTGGAGCTATGAAAGAAGTGTGCTCTGCTAGAGCCGACTATCTGAGGAAACAATGATTCAGACACAAGGCTGGAGAAGAATTTTAAAATCAGAATATTACTAGCTGCCTTTTTTTTTTTTTTTTACCACTGCTTAGTCCGTGCACACAGACTTACCTGAAAAACTCAACGCATTCTCATAAATGGGTTTATATGATATTATATGAAAACTTATGCACGTATGATATCATAACTAAGACTACAGAAGTGTAAAAAAATTGGCTATGTGAGTGGATCCCCGATATATTTTCTATCTTGTAAGGGGTCCTTAAAAATTGAGAACCTCTGGCCTACACAGTATGGGTGGTAATGTGGGTTATGTCTTTTGTGACCTCATAGCAAAGATTTTGAGCTGTCAAAAAATGTTCAAGCTGCCAATCGGTGGAGGGTGGGAGTTTAGCTCTCTGTATTAGCAAGCCAACTGGGGATGCTACTGAGCTAGCAGAGCAAAGCAATGCCAGCTGACACTTCCCACTTTATTTGCCACTTCTGTGTTTTCAAATGCATGCAGCAGGCATGTGCAGCCTTAAAGGCAGTGTCTTAAACTCTTTAATTAAGTATTAATCTTAATTAATGCAGTGCAAAAAAGCATTCAGCAGTGTGCGAATGATTTAGCCATCAGAGCATGCACACAAAGAAGCTGTTTGTAGGTGTTGTGATCACCGGCAGACAGTGCGTAACCATTAAAATGTTGATGATCCTGGTGTCCCACAGTACAGATTAAAAAAACTGCAGAAAGCAGTCTATTCTGGATACGTATCAGTGGTCCTACGTGCGCTGTAAAGATCTTATATTTCAATAAAGGTCAGAGTGAATTTTAGTAAAAGGATTTATTGTATATTCCACATATCAGTCATTCAGTTACAGCTATAAAAACACTGAACCACAGCTGACATTAATGCCTTTGGAAAACCGTGGCAGATGGTAAATAAAGTTTGAAGGCTACTTGGAACGCCCACACACACACACACACACACACACACACACACACACACACACACACACACACACACACACACACACACACACACACACACACACACACACACGTCTACATTTTGGATGCCACTGAATTTAAGGTCAGTCATTACATGCTTGGCCTCTGTCGCGCGTTTTCACTTCTTTCGACACTCCTGTGGCTCATTAATCTGTGTTCTAAAATGTCATTTGGTCTTCTTATATTGCCGTCCGCAGAAAGAAGTGATAAGACAGAGAATGAGCAGGTAATAGCTTGCCTAAGTTTGTGGTGTCTTAGGTTTGTCACTGTGCTGCACAATTGATTGGCCTTAAAGATATTTTCAAAGGCAGGCTCCAGGCTGCTCTGCTGAATATCACTCCGCTCGCGCTCTGCTCACATGCATCGCCTGCAGCCGCAGCATTGGGCCCTGTGTCACCCAAGTGACATGACTTGTTAGCTCTCCTTGCATCGCTCTTGGTTTCTGTTCTTGTTGGTTGTGTTACTATCACGCTACGTTTTTACGTAAGACTTCTATGCTCACACTTTGCGGATCAATGGACCTGTCGCAACATGGTTGTTCACACTAAATGTAGACTTTGTTTTTGTTTATTGTCAATTCTATCAGAGCTTAATTCAAACAATATGGCTAGGAGATCATACTTTAAATGTAAAACAAGAAGAAAAAAAGGATAAAATTGTCCTGCAAATGCAAATATCTGACATTCCAGAAATCAATCCATCATTGATTGTACGGTGTTGTCAAAAAGAATTGCCCGATTTTAAAGTTTGCAGAAGGTCAAAATTGGGCTTAATCCATATAGTGTCTGCCTAACATTAGTTCTGTTGCATCAGTGGATATTTTTGGTTCAGGTTATTAACATTGACGCTAAAGATGTCTCAAAGGTGGATGACTGATATTTACATTCACTTTATTAAATATTCTAATGTTAATCAGGAAAGTATATATTAAATATTCTAATGTTAATCAGGAAAGTATATATGGAAAGATAAGCACAACTCTCGATATTAATTCACAATACTATTTGATGTGCTACAAGCCCCAGCTCTGCATTATTATATGCTTGAACACACACCTTTGGAAATACTAAGGCCTTGCCATTTCTCCAAAGTTTTACCCCAAATCTATTTATTATTGGCGTCTGTGACATTCCCTTTTCTACTTTAAATGTATCCCAAAAAATATCTTCATAGTTTCTGGCAGGCTTCCTAAAATGCCCATTAATCTTAATTCCGGAGTTATACGAGTCACACTTTCCTCTCAGAGTGATAGTTAGTATTTCCACTGGCGGGGAAAATAGCTTTTTAAGATTGCCATGATGTGGCAACAAATCATATTCTGACATCATGGAAAAGGGGTCAAAATCAATCAGCCGCCCAGTGGCCTTTGGCATTCAATAAACGTCAGTGGGTATTTATATGCGTCCCTAACCGATGGCTAAAATAACAGGCCGCAGATGACAAAATATGATAACAATTAGACAGGCCGCAGTGTGGGGGCCCCTCACATCTGCATGGATCACTGGCTGTATCACAGCCATGGTGGAAAATAGAAAGAGTGCAGAGATGGAGGGAGAGGAGGATGAGAAGATGTGGTAGGGGGTAAGACAGAGAGAGGAATCATCACGTTAATGTGGTCATTTACCAGAAAGCATCGTTCAGCCCACACAAACCCAAATGCCACCATCTAAATCCAGCCTTAATTAGACCTGCGCTGTGTGGAAAGGACAGGAGGCTGAGGGGACTAACAATATCAGTTGTTTACAATAATATCAACCGCCTTGTTATGGCGAATATGTGACAGGGTGATAAGGTCACACATGGGACTCCATTACAGCAAAGTAGATGTAGCTTTATCTGGTAAAATTGATCCACCATCCTTCAGCCTGTCCATATTACAAATTTTCCACAGAGGAAAGTTTAAAGGTATTCCAGTAAACCTTGTTTAAAATCCAATGTCGATTATTGCATCAATGTTGTGTTGCTCATTAGAAAATGGCCACATGTTAGTGAGCAAATATGACAAGAAATCTCATAAGCTCAGTTAGGTAAAGGATACAAATAAAGCTTGCATTGAGCTATTGCGCATAATTTATGATGTATGGCTTCAGCATGACATGTCGCAGTGAGTGGAGACATTTACTGCATCAAGATTAAAAGAGCTCCCCCAACAACTAGTGCATTTTGTATGTGTTGGTAGCAGATAATGGCTAGTTTCCGGTATGTCTGACTGCATTCATATTCAGCTTTGCTCGCATGCCTGAGCTTTGCCCTTCCACAGGTGCGGAAATAACAACCCCACCACTGTCTTAATGGCCAGTCTCAGCACCCTCTCTGCCTGCTTTTTTTCTCCCTCTCCCTTTGATTGATTGTTTTAATTTAAAAAAATAACCCGAGTTATCTATTTTTGGTTTATTTATTTCACTGAAAGGGCTCCTATCGGTCGTTGGCAGGTCACACAATTCCAATTTCCAGAGTCGCTCCCCACCAAAAAAATGCAGAATGAGTCTAATAATGGCCTTTCGCTCTATCAGCCTCTCCCCTCCCTCTCCTGACACTCTTTCTTTACCTTCGGCTCTTGCAGTCAGTCAGTCATTGAATTTTGCAGAGCGGGGAGATAGGTCAAATAGACAGACGTTTGGCATTTCATGTGAAGAAATGTGGTGGAGTCCAAAGATTAAGTTGGCCATTCAACTGTCTACATTTGGGTGGAGAAACGTATTCAGCCTTACAAATGCAGGGTATTAGGTCAGTGCTTCTTATAAGTCTGGTAGTTTTGTAAATGTATAAATTCAAAATTTCACATTAAAGCTGCTCTTATCAATACTTTTTATGTAGACAATGGATCAAATGACTTGAGTTGCTTGTAGTGACAAACCTACAGAGAATTTTCACTCGACTGCAGTTTCCCTCAACTCTATGACACACTTTAGCTCATCGTTTTGGTTTTTCAGCTCAAAACTAATGTTTGATTCAGGCTCAGTTATAATCTGATGCAGCAGGCAGCTGTTTTCAGCAAAAATGTCTGGATAAACCCACTGTACACTACCTGCACAGCGCCAACATTTAGCCACTGGTGAACATAGTGGAGTAGCCAAAAATTTCCCTCAGGAGTTGGGGTAGACCAAAACATAGCTAAAAAGAAAGTGAATATTGGACTTACATGGCCAGACACATAACCCTAAATAAATGTAAATGTTACTCTTTGTCTGCTGGATGAGTAAATACATTCTGTCCTAACCTTTGACCAACAGGTGGATTTTGTGTGCATAACAAACAGAACTGAAAAACATAACCTCCTTGGCGGAAGTAATGAGAGTGAATATTTGACCGACATTCATCAGGAGACGAGAAACATCACGCTATAATGCTAATTGTAAAAAAAGCTGTTTCTGCCGCGATTTGGACCATTCCACATCACCCCTAGCAGTGGCAGTAATGGACTGAACCATGTTGCACCTGATCGGCTATCGATTCACAGTGAAATGATTACGAATTGTCTGGGGAGTGCTTGTTTTGTGATGTGGTGTGTATAGGTGCATTAAAATGCAAGTTGGAACATATTTGTTCTTGCTGGAGTTAAGTGGTTGTGAGGTAATGTCCCAAATACAGCAGTCACCGCCACAACACATGGCTACCAGTTAGCAAATGTAGCTAAGCTAGCTGGTAGGGGAGATCAGGACAGAGCACACTTATGAGGTGAGTCCTATATACTGTCTATGGGTGAGTCCCATACAGTCTATGGCCGAGTCACGTCTTCATGTAGCTTAGCGTTAGCGTAGCATTATAATATAGTTTATTTCTGCGTTTGGCCTCTTTTATCCACTACAACGTCGCGTTGTAGTAGGGTTCAAATAACCGTCCGTTGTATTGTATTATGCTGTTGACGCTTGCGCAGTATGCCCGTGTTGACTTTCGGTGACATTCTAGCAGTGTATGTAGGGCTGCCACCTCTTAGTCGATTAGTCGACTAATCGGTCGTTTTGGTCTTAGTCGACTAAGATTTCTTTAGTTGATGAATCATTTTTTTATGCTTATTCATGCTTAATTACTCATTTCCAAGAAACTTATGAGCACATTTCTGGTAAGCACAAGATTTAAAGTGGTGCTTTTGCAGGATTAATTGTGGAGAAACTCAGTTTTACAGATGGTTCATTAACTACATTTATATTGTGCTTTTCTAGTCTTAATCACCTCTCAAAGAGCACAGCTCTGTCGATTACATCAACTAATCGATTAATCGACAAAATCATATTAGTGTTAGTCGACTAAGAATTTAGTTTTTTAGTCGAGGACAGCCCTACATGTATGATCTGACCTGAGCATCTACCGACAGCACAAATTTGGCGCACGGTGCATCCCAGCCTGTGTGATCGTTATTACTTACCCTAGCTAATTGTTAAGTACGGGGTTTTTGTAGCTAAAGTAATGACTGATAGCTTAAGTAATGACTATTGCTCAGTTATCGGTTTTTATACACCGTATATCTGGAACAAACTCTCAGAAAACTGCATGTCTTCTGCAACTTTCGGTAAATTAAGGCTGAACTCTTTTCTGTTTGACGCTGCTTTTTGTCAAATGAAGTATTTGTTCATTTATTACACTGCAGCTCTAACTTTTATTGTATTTTTTTACCTAGCTTATGCTATTTTAGCTTGCTTTTATTTTCTACTCTCTTTTAACTGTTTTTAATTGTTTTAATTACCCATTTTGAAATGTGTTAGGGTGGAGAGGCCAGAACCTTACTTTTTGCAATGTTCTTATTGTATACATTTATTTATTAACTTGTCATTTGTATCTTTTATTTCCAGATACCATTCTACACCATATCTATCAGAATGTTCCTTTGTATCTGCTTGAAGTGTGGGCGAAAAGTTTGGAAGCTGGTAGTTTGCCTTGTCAACTTAATAAAAGGTGAGGATATGCCAGTTGTTTACTGCTCGTTTTCTGCTGCCCCCAAGTGGATTAAAAAAAACAAACATAAATTACGGTTCAACATTAATTTCACTATACTTACTTTACTAAATACATATAATACACGCTAATCTGAATCTCTATAGGTTTGCTAGCATGAAATCACAGGAATAAACGCACAATCGGATATACCCATTATGTTTCCATTTCATCCAGCATCCATACATATACTGTGTGTGCAAAGTTGCACATCCTTAGATTTGTCCTGCCCTGCAATTATTACCACCCAGCCGGCTAAATAGTCTTGCGGACCTTATGGAATGTAATTTCGAAGAGAGGCCCCGAGAGTCTTGGCTAGGTTGTGGGAATTGGTAAACACACAAAACGAGCTGAGTCCCTAAGGCACTGCAGTGCCTAAGAGAAAGGGTAAGTGAGTGTGGATAACACTGCTATCAAACAATGAGACAGCACAGTCGGCCAGTAAGGGACTTAAACTCATTCCTGCTCGGGAAGGCTGGGCCCAGGGCCGGCGATTGCTATGGGTGTCAAATGTGTCGGGGGCGCCGTGTCGCCCTCAGGTCTACTTCTCATTAATAATAGAATTAGAATGACAAGAGAAATAAAACATGTTTATTAAACATGGTCATCCAAGGGCACCCCCTCAGCCACACGTTTACTTGTCAACCTGATTATTAGATTGAATTGATGATAATTGTCGATCATTTCCTAATTGGGAGAAAACTTCAAACTAATGATTTAGTTTGAAGTTCCCGTGACATTCCAAGTCTATGGGTCAGACTCAAACACACGGAGCTCTGAAGCAGACCTGTGCGCCGCTTAGTGTCCACTCTCTCTGTAAAAATAGAGACGAGCAGCAGCACAGACCACAGAGCTGCTGCAGCGCGCCTTCCGTGGTCTGTGCAGCTTCAGGTTTATAAAGGACGTGCTCTGCTGTGGACATGCTGCGGCAGATGTGTCCCGTTTGTGCTCCGTGTATTTCTGCCGTAGATTCGGTTTTCCACCTCCGATGTAGAGCAGCGTACAGCCACTTCCCTAAACTTTCTCTCATTCAGAGACCAGAGTCTCAAACAGGGCTCTGTGTCTGTCAGAAGCTCTGAGATCTACCATATCAGCAGAGCAATCACGTAATGTACAGCAGACTATGGTGCAGGTAGATTATTTTCTGAAATATTGTGACTTTATTCTTGTAATAGCCTATTATCACTTTATTTTTCTCAAAATATCACGACTCCTCCAAATCTCAGAGAACACAGGTGAGATATATTTTGAATGTGCACAAAGTTTTGAACATGAGCAGAAATCTTGCTCAAACACATCTGAAATATTAAAGTCCAGGGGTTTATTAATTCATTAAAATGAATTCATGTATCGTTGAGGTGAATAATTGTCATATGCACATTTAAGGAGGTTACTTCCCCAACAAAAGACGTGAAAGAGGAGGGAGGAGTACATGATGCTAGGCTGCATGTGTGCTGACTCAGATATAATTAGAAAAGTCGATCTACAGGAGAATAAATAGATGAAAATAGCCTGAGAGCCTTACTGCAATATATTCCATTATGTTTTTATTTTTGGATTGTAATCTATGTTTCCCTTTTACATAAAGATATTTCCATATTGATTCAGAAAAAGGTAGAAATAGGTGCATAAAAATTCACCTGAATGCAATCTAAAAAAGAGGGATGTTTAAGCCTCGAGTCAACTGTGCAAAAAGGGTCTGCAAGTCAATATTAGAAAGGTGATCTTATGTTTTGTATACTGTGTATGTTTCCGCTTGCCAAACGATTTTCAATTTCCCCAGGTTCAAAGATCACAAAATAAGATTTGAAACCAATTTTCCACCTGTTCTTTAAAAATATGTCACAAGCACTGGTGGTGGTGATGGCGCAGTGGATATAAAACATGCCTTTGGTGTGGGAGATATGGGTTCAATTCCCACTGTGATACATCAACCAATGTGTCTCTGAGCAAGACACTTAACCCCTAGTTGCTCCAGAGGTGTGCAACCTCTGACATAGATAGCAATTGTAAGTCGCTTTGGATAAAAGCGTCAGCTAAATGACATTTAATGTAATGTAACAAGTGAAATTCCCTAATGAAAGTTAATCCTTTACTAAAGCAGAAATATATCGGCTAATTGGCAACATTTAAAAGAGAATACTATTTTAAAGCTAATTGGTAACGAAGAAACTTAAATCTTACTAAAAAGCAGTAGAATTCTTTGTATTCTAGATATGACCGCTACAAACCTTAGTATTACAAGGTCGACAGAAACATACATTCAGCGCATTGCTGAATAAAAAAAAGGCTATAGATGTCATAAGGACTCTCTAGTTAGTTGGTTGTTTTGCTTCCTGCCTTTGCTTTCTAGTGTTTGCATTCTGTTTGTAACCAGACTTTGAAATTTGTTAAAGATACTTTCACTTTGGCAATAAATTCCTAATGTAAAACAGTATGCTAGCCTTCTGCATTTGGGTCCTATCCCTGTAACCCCGCACACACCTGCCGTAACTATAGAAGTCAAACCCAGTAATTATTATTTTAACCTCTGACAACATAATTTGTAAGGATATAATCAAAGTCTCAATGAAGGATTCTTGAATCGGTGGAAATAATGTTTTTGGTACTTGGAAGCAGGCTAATGAATAGAGCAATTTGATAAGTTGTCAGTGTTTGGAGTAGCTACCAGTAAGATATTGTCAGAGATAATCAGAATATGTCACAGTCCTCTTGCTCTTTAATTGCTCTTGGAGAAACCTCCGCTATGTAAGACGTATACAACCGAATGAGAGGACTCAGCTCCCCTCCTCTCCTGTCAGTCACACCCATATGTGTCCTCATCTATTGTTGTGGTTGGACTAACTGATCTGTACTTTATTTTTTTTTTTTTTTTAAAGATTACTGCTGCGTTAAAAGCTCACTGATGATGAACAAAGAGGCAATAGACGATGAGGAGGAGGAAGATGCACGACATGGACTTTTTTCTATAAGGTAAAAGCGTGCATTAGCCTTTGATACCTTTTTTAAATGTCAGTAATATACAAAGGCATTCAACATTGATTATTTGTATATTTAATGATTCATTGTATTCCAGAAAATGTTCCTACAGTACAAACGCATATTTACAGAAAAATTCATTTTAAACAAAAATGTGCAATGATGATGGAGGGAGAAATTATTACAAATGAGAGACATTGGTTGGCTACAGTTGAAAAGCTTTTTTAGTTCTAACAAATCCTTTTTCAAAGATTTTAAAACATATTTTTGATACTAACTCATACTTTTAACCTTCATTGTAACTGCAAGGTGTAATTTTATAGGGAGGCAGTAAGATGAATCATCCCCAATAATTTCATGGAAATCACTTGTCCCCCTCAATTATCAAGCACTTGTGACAGTCTTCCTCCTACCAGAACACATGAGAGTGACTGACAAAAGAGAGGTTTTGAAATAATTTACTAATACTTTGATTATAAACACTCAGTCGCTAGATATCTCAAAATTGCTGTATTTGGTACAATATTGCCCTTTTTGTGCTACCATCCCCCCACAGCAAAGAAACACTGGGCAAGAATGAAGTTAGAATGAAATAGCTAGTACATATGGAAAATATAGTATTTGCATCTTTACTACAAGGAACAATGGGCTTTAGTGCCTAACTGTTTCCATGATAAGTGCCCACTTATAGCGTTTTTTTAGTAGAATATTAACTTTAAATGAAAACGTGTTTTACCCCCAAAACATGTAGAGAGAGGAGGTGACTTTTTCAGTAGTGTCTGCAGGTATTCCTTTCTGGCTGCATACAGTCTCAACAACCTCCACCAATAAGGTAGGGCTGCATGTATGTAGCCTGAGATGTCAAAGCCAGGGTGAAAAAGTCTGCAAGAGATTCACTGCTGCTCATTTATGTTATTGTTAATAGTACAGGGTTATGATTACCGTGCTTTGAGTGCAGGGTTAATGTTTAAGGCAATGCCAACGATGAGTATATCAACAATTTTTAGCTGCTCTTCTCTTATCTGGACATAGTTTGCAGAGAGTGAGTTTTAGTGAGTAAATCAACCTGAAACTATAACTCATCCCCAGTAGAAATGACACCCTTGTGTACATATGTTAATAGTACAGACAATGAACCAAAATAGCTGCGAGTAAGCCCTTGGGTTTCAGCCTATGTAGAGGAGCCCATGCATTTATTTCATGTGTGACCATTACCTTAAAGTTAGAGTTTTAAACTCGGAGAAAGCGCTGGTTCTCCCTAAATTAGGTCCCTGTGGCCATGTGTTTGGAATGAGCAAGTCAATGAGACCATTGAACAGAGGGGGGAAAAAATGAAAAATAACAGGACTTAACATTTCCCACTCACATTTTGTCTCAAAATTTAATAAGAATCCTGTCTGACCACCAGAGGCCATCCCCTAACTGAAAGGTCATCTGCTTGACACTTCCTTTCTCCCCAGAAACATGATCCTAATTATACTGGGTGGAAATTGCTGATTGAATTGTTCTAAAAACAGTTTTAATAAAAAATAAAAAGTCATAGCATTCTGCACAATGTGCTCCAAATAAACTTCAAAGTAGGTCACATAGAAAGGTTTGCCTCTTCTACACACTGTTATAAAAAGTCAAATTTTTCTTCTGAGATTGTAACTGTTTTGGGAAAAGTATGATTAAAAATGCATCATTCAGTAAAAAGAATGTAAGCCACAGGCTGGCATTTTGTAATGGTGTACAATAGGCTTGCTGCGGGGGTCGGTGTTACCGCTGTTACATGGTGTCTGGGCATATCGGTACGCTGATTATATAACTTGCCCAACACCCCAACCGTCGTCTTGCCTTTTTTTTATAGAAATAAAACCCATTTGGTAAATTATTGCATACCCTGTGAAAATGTCTGCTCCGCTCAGTCAGAGAGTTACAGCTGTGGTGTGTTTGCGGTGTAATTGGTAACATTTGTGTTGCCACGAGTTGGGAAAATTTCCTCACCATGACATCCCTAGTCTACAATTGTTAGGGTTGACATTTTTCTTTCTTTATTTTCTTTTCCAAACTATACAAGTTTTCACAAATTGAAATGGAACTCATTCATGTCAACAGAAGTCTAATTTCATGAAAGTGCAATGAAATGCTGGGCGCTGTTGAATAGTTCAACATTTTGAGAAACTTTTTTACATGAGAATATACCACTAACCTATCTGTATGGTAAATATGTATTTGATGGCGTTTCTGCTCAAGATATTAAGTGATTTTGGTTAAATCTGGTGTTGAGTGCTTTGCATCATCTAATGGCACCGTGATGTGCCTTTTTGTTATTGTAACAGTGTACCTCCGTATTATCAAGTGCATCAGTGTAGCTAACAGGCTGCTACAGTAACAATGTTCTTCATTAACGCGACTACCTTTTATTAGCGCTACGACCTTCCTTTATCTTGAAGGTCCGTAGAGAGATGTCATAGTATGATCAGTAGCTAGTGTTCATCCAGTATGCTGCTTGATAAATGTCAACCGCCTTCACTGGAAAGCAGCATTGTACCAGGTTAAATGGTCCTCTATCCATTTCTCTGTGTTCCCTCAGAATGATATATGTATTTCTTGTACTTGGCACACTTGCTTTCTCATCGTCACATCCTCTCTTTCTCTCGTGGACAAACTTTGTTCTTTCACTGCTGCTGCCATCCCTCTTTTTCAAGAGACTCCCCCCTCTCGCGCTCTCTTTATCTGTTTCTTCTCGTTGTTCTTTATCTTCTCATTGCTCTCCATCTGCCACGGACTCCATCTTTTTCTCATGCTGCTTGGTTCTTCCACTTAGCTGCGTTCATTTTTTACCCATTTATTTTTCTCAGTGTTTCTCCAGTTTGTGTTTTCTTTTAGTTCTGCTCCATATTGATGTTTCCTCTGACAACAGCAGTATTTAGAGCTATTAGATATTAGCTCAGTCAGCTCGGTTGCAGAGTAGCTTGTTTCTAGCTTGATTTACAAAACACACAAGTCACACTCTGGCATTTTGCCGTCATGCTTTATATGATGCATATGACAATATCTTATCACAGCTAATTTTGCTGTGGTGTACTGAAAACACTCCCATGCTTTGCATTGTATGCTAGCAGAGTTATAGCTGTTTTAGGCTTTACTGGATGCACAATTTAATCTGATCCAGAATGTTAAACATGCTGACTCTTTGTGTCCAAATTACAGCAAATATCAAGTTTAAACTTAATTACATTTGGTCCAAACCCATACTAAACTGCATTTGCCATCAGCCTCAGTTGTATTTTAATTTAGTGATAATTAGCAAATGCTAGCATGATAACACGCTAAACTAATATCCTGAACACAGTAAATGTTATACCTGCTTAACATTAGCATTCATTAGCATTGTCATCATCAAGATGTTAGCACACTGACGTTAGCATTTAGCTCAAAGTTTGCATGCTGTTAGCATAGGTGTAGACTCTTAGTATATTTTTTTGTCCTGAAATCTATTTTTAACATTGCTCAAACAAGTAGAAATGAATTATTGTTTGCACCCTATTTTAAGGAGAAAATAAAGAGCGTCTGCCACCACCGAAACAAACTGATTCAATCATGTTTGTAGGTGGCCCAGTTTGCCTCTATTATTTGTCCTTGCCATCGGTTACCGTGAGAATTAGTGACATTGATGGGCCATAATCTGAAACAGTGGACGATATGTTACACTACTGCTCCCACCTCTAAACACAGCTAAGTAACTAAGCTCTGTGTTTCAGCATAGATGACATAAGTTTTTTAAGGCGATGCCTCTTGAAAATGACTTTTTAAAGAAGTATGGGGGTGCAATAGATCATTTTGTGTTCTGTGTAATCTGTCTTGGCCTGTCTTGTACCATTAGATGGCTACTGTACCCTGCCGTGACCGGCGTTCTGTGTGTGGGTTCTGTGTCTTGTCAGTTTCTCAGTCTCTTGTCCCCTTCAAAGTGTTCTTGTACAATTACTTTCAGATTACCAGCACAACATTATTAACATAACTGGTGCAGTGTATAAAACGTCAAAATTGCATGATTTGCCTCCAGCTCATCCGAGTGTTTTTTTTTCCGACGGAATGTCACAAAAACTGTCGGATGCGGCCCCCCAATTCCAGCATCAGATCTAATAATCACTTTATGTGACATATACTGACGCCTTAAGACTAACCCCTTAAGGGATTTATAAATCTGTCACAAGTTTCAGGCATGTAAAGTTTTGCGGATGGACCAACAACTCTCTAAACCTTTTTGTCTGAAGTTAACCTATCCTCATTGAATTTCACTCATCATTAGATGTTCTTTGAAAACTGCCTTTGTTGTCTCCTGTTGCCATCTGGTATAAACATTGTTTGATGACTGTCTTTTCTTTTAATGACTCTAGACAGGTAGCTGTATCGACACTACCTTTTATTTCGCCTTTTATAACTGAACCTTTTTCATGATTTGTTGAATCTTTTATATGGTATTTGGTAGCTGTTTCTGAACAGAGCCTGAACAAGCTGTTCAAATATAGCAGAAAAGGAGATATGTGACTGGTTGGTCAGAGGTTGTACCGGTGGAAAAGTGAGTGATTGTTGTTCTCAGTTCACTTAAACATGTTGTAGTGAAGATTACAAGATACTGTAAAAAAAATAGGAGTGTCAGGACTTCTGCATCTAAAGTTTAAACATCAAATTGGATCTTTTTGATTCCAGGATCAAAATTACATCCAAACTCAAGTCCAAAGTCTGATAATTAAAGAATATGGGTAACTTTTAGGGCTGTCCCAAACGATTATTTTTTAAACGATTAATCTAGCGATTATTTTTTCGATTAGTCGACTAGTCTAACGATTAATTTTTCGATTAATCTAACGATTAATTTTTCTAATTTCTAAGTAATTAGCGATTATTTTCTCATTGCTCAATTAACAATTTACACAAAACAAATTTCAATAAGGTTCAAATCTCTATTTATTAAAATTGTTTAACACTGCACTGTTCAAGTAAAATGAATTTTTAGTGCAACCTGAAGCCAGATGTAGGCTATCAATCCAACCACAAAATAAAGTCACTTTCAGGAGGAATACAAAAATAAAAACTTAAAGTAAACAGAGCAAGTGCAAAAAGAGTAGCCTGTATTTACTTTTTTTAACAGTAGGTCAAATAATGAATAAGCTCTTGTGTAACATCCAAGCTCTTCTCCCTTTAATTTAACTTTAATTAGTTGTATCTAAAGGCTGGTTAAGCACTGTAGGGAGGAGAAGTTGGACAAATTTTTTTTCTACTCGCCATACTCGTCCTTTCATGCTGCTATCTCAGACTCACTCACTGGACTGTCGAACTGACAAAAAACTGCATGTAGGCGGAGAGCTCGGCTAGCTTCAGAGCTAAGGCGGGGCGATAGATTAGGTGTCCCTAGAACCCGCGTATCGTTAGTTCCGCATTACATTAATTCATTTGCACAAGTTTTATTTATTTATTTTATTTAGTGACGCGTCGGCGCAAATCGTCAACGAATCGTCCCAGCCCTAGTAGCTTTGGATTGGCATCTCCTCTCAGTCAGAACAGGGCTTTATATTGGACTCCCTCAGAACAGGCTGGCATATAGGCGAGCAGCTCTGCTTATTTCCAAATATCTGTTAAACTGGCTGTAGAGGTAAATGGTAGTGTTGAATATTTAATGGACAACATTTTCCTCCACACTTTCCACAGTTCAGCCATTATTGTATGAACTACAATATGCTGTTGAGGGGATTTTGCAAAGGAGGTAAGATCGAGTGGGCGCTGCAAGTCAAGCAGATTCCACCAGGGAGGATGTTGTGGTGGACAGAGGGGCTGAATAGACTCAGGCAAACATGGATGGCTGGTTATTGCAAAGCCATGTCCACACAGAGTTTGAGGACTCTGCAACACAAAGCACCAATGTTAGGCATGTCTAGTGTCAGGACACAAATTGCGAAACAGCATTTTATTTAGCAAAAACAGCCTAGATAAACAGAGAAAAGGAAATATCCAGTTGTAGCAGTCTTTGACAATCCAGTGGTCCAAGTTATAAAGATGATAAAGTTTTCATGATGTGATGGTAGTATGTTTCTTGTCTTTCATCAAACCAGTGACATTTTGTGTGTGTGTGTGTGTGTGTGTGTCTGTGTGTGTGTGTGTGTGTGTGTGTGTGTGTGTCTGTGTGTGTCATTCATCCATGCAGTAGTGTACTGTCAAGTAGAAATGAAACTCTCCACTCGAAGATGTTTTACCACTCATTTAAATGGCTTCACCAGGTCAGTAGTATCTGCAGTTTATTTCTAGCATTTGTTTTACCCTTTTTATTTATGATTACCAAATCATAAATGTAGACATTTTCTGGCATTGATTGAAATGTCAGATGTATCAAAGCCTACTCATTTATCATCTAAATAGGACAAATAAATAAATAATAATAATAATAAAATAATAATAAATAATAAAATAAAGGTGTGCCTGAGGGTTGACAACACACACAATGTGTTGCAATTTTAATTAATACACTGATTTCATTGGTTCTAAATGTTTTGTTGTGTTTTTGTGTCAACTGGTAATCTGATCGCCGATGTGAAGCACAGGAAGAAGCCAGATGTAGAAATCCTCAGCGGGTCGAACACGAGCCCATAAATTACGTTAGTGGTTCTCACTTTTGAAATTGAATAGGCTTACTGAATGATTTAAGGGCAGGCTTTATGGGAATAATAGAGGGCGAGTGCGTTAACACAGTGCGAACATGGTAACAAGCTCAAAACTATAAACACAGACATATATAAACATATTAGCTGAACTTATACAGTAAATGGATGCCCATGCATAAGAGCTGAATGCATCGGGTATGCACGCATTAAAGCACATGTACCAAATCTTATAAACAGTGTTGTGCATTTTTATCTGCATTACTTAAGGCTCGTATTAGTATTGTAGCATACGCTATGTGGTTCAGAGACTGTAGGGCAGACACTTCCTTGGGGATGGGTGTGTAATACTTGAGGGAGCATTATAAGGCAGCTCTGCTCTCTACCTTTTTGTTCTTGTGTCTTTCCTGCCATTAACATGCTGTGAATAGAAGAAGAAAGTCTGATCTTAGACCTCTTCTTCCCTGTTATTCGCCTTTATAATACACACTCTTTCAGCTTAACTTTTGAAATAAGCTCTTAACTTTAAAAAAAAAAAAAAAGGTTATTTGACATTTATAATGGTTTTCATTAATGTCTGTCTTTTTCAAAAGACCATTCTTCATCTTATTTCTCATTATTCATTCACACCTTCTTGCACGTCTTCAATCTTAAACCACAAAACTCAGTCAAGTTTTTTCTTTTCTTCCTTTAAACATTACCTTTACATCGCTGCTCAACCACACCTCCCCCTAATTTTTTCTCCTCTTGCACTTTTCCTTTTTGTCTCTCAAGCCACACTTGCTTTTGTTTTTTTTTGTCCTCCTCTCATTCTCTGTCTCCACTGAATGGTACATGAATGGACTGGAGCAGCTGTATTTTTGACAAGACTAATAGGGCTGATATTTTACCTTGAACAAGGGTCGATGTTGCATTATACCTACATTGATCTGCAGTTGCTGTGCAAGTCAAGACACTGACACCGAACTGTGAAATTCATCCATGGATTACTGCTGTTTCAGTAAAGATTAGCATTCACGGCACATACCATTTGGTGTGTGCTTTTATCACCTCTTGGAACCATGTGTGCGTACAGTTTTATCATGCATGGCCATGGAGGGAATCAAACCACTAACCCTGCTAGTGTCACGCTTTACCAACTGAGCAACAGAAAGCTTTCTACTCGCTTTTGATTATTCAAAAATATTCTGCAGCACAGGCCCCAATGCTAACATGAATTCCTCGATTGCCTTACAAGTTCATGAGTTCATGAAAAGTAGAACACTTCTCCCATTTTTCACACAGCCTTCAAGTGTGGTGCAGTCTTTTGGTGCAAGCGGTACCCAATCACAGCGCAGTCAAAGGAAATGTTAAACAAGATGATTGGTCAGGAGTGGGGTGTTTTCATTTTTCACTTCACAGGCTACAGTAAGAAATTCTGATTTGTGTGAGCGGAACTCATTTTCAGGTGTGCACCCTGAAAAATACTGGTGAGTACTTTAACACACAGAGACACACACATACACACACACACACACACACACACACACACACACACACATACAAGTAGTATGTAGACTGCCTAAACGTAACCCTGTATAGTAAACAGACTTTGTAAAAGCTAGAGTAAGAGTCAAAGGGTGCGGTCTGCGTTCATAGAACTAGAATTATAATATGTAATAATGTTTCAATCTAGAGCCCTGCGCGGGACTGTTTTCTTCATCCCGCTCCCGCCCGCTCCCGGCGAATTTCTGACCATTACCGCCCGCACCCGCAACATGTGTGTTACACTCCTGCCCGCTCCCGCAATGTGTACGTCCACTCCCGCCCGCACCCGCAAAACTCTGAGAATTTATGCCCGCACAATAATAGAGATGCATTGATGTTGTGTCTTCTCCCGTCCCGCATGAGAAAACACGTAATTTTACAGGTTAATAGGGAGAAGATGAAGGCAAAGAAGGCAGGTGCTTGCTGCTGTTAGACGGGGAGGAAGGAGCAGAAGGAGAGGGAGAGAGGGGGAGGAAGGAGCCGAGGATGAGGGAGCGGGCGGACGGTGGACGGAGCTTGGCTCGGAGCTCCCCCGTCCTGGGAGGCTCAGACACGCTGGTGTCTGCTCATAGATGGCCTATACAGTATATACTTAGTCAGTATATATGTGTATCTATGGTTTCTGCTGGCGTGGGGGGGTTCCAGGCTACATCCCGATCCCGCAGTGTTTTTTTTAGCCGCCGGCTCCCGCCCGCAGCAAAGTTAAAACCCCCCGCTCCCGCGAGATTTGCGTTGGGTCCCACGGGACCCGGCGGGACCCAATCCCAATGCAGCCCTCTATTTCAATCTCACAGCCCAGCATTTTTAACTTTTAAAGGGGCACTCCGTAAATTTTACACTTGATGTTCAGTTTGCTCATCACAAGGAGTACTATACAGCCTGTGAAAACAGTTGTAACAGAAACCCCTGCATTACACAGTGTAGATTTGGGGATTAAAGGCTCTGAAAATGTATTTGCTTAATCACTTCTAACTGCGAATAATGGAAACCTACATGACCACACTATTTTCTGCCAAAGTTAGAACTGTTCTGGTTACTGTCAATCAAATCTGATTAAGTCACATGCACAGTCCTTGATGAAACAAAGTTAACTGAGTATTTGAGTGTTAACTCTTTATAAATATGTTTTTAATTTATAACAGATTGTTGTTTATTTAGTCATGGATTCTTAATGATATAAAAATGTTTAAGAAATAAGATTTTAAGTTTTCATGGGCTTTAAAGGAAGTATGCATGTATGAGGAAGGGGGAATGTGATGTAAAACACTATTGAAAAGGCTTGGTGTAAAAACTTTCAATTTTGATATCAAGCCAAACACAGGACCGGACTGGTATACCGAATTTTACCACTAGGTGTTGCACTTGACTCAGCCGCTCCCAAGTGAGACTGATGAGATAGCCCATAATGAGTGTGTAGCGACTCCAGACCACATGGTGGCAGTAATGCAACTCTAAGCCATGACCTCTTTACCTGCATTGAGCCTATAATAACCATTTTGGTTTAGGTGTTTACACTTTGCCTCGTCTTTTTCAGATCACTTCTTTTGTCGGCTTGAAATCGCAGTTTTAGATAACTTTGAGACTAACTCATCCATAACCATAGATCATCTCTTCACCCTAAAAAATCACAAGCGTTCTAGTAAACAAACACAATGTGCGCTGTTCCCCCTCCCACCACTACAGATATGTGATCTCCTCCATGGCACCACTCAGCTTGGCAGTAAATTGTTCTCAGAAGCTAGCGGCTCCGTTATTTCATTTATAAATAAACATTATGATAATCATGTTGTCATATTCCTTATTACCAGTGTTGGGCAAGCTATTGGGAAGTTTTAGTGAGTAAAGCTAACGTTTCCAGTTATTCTACAGTAAATAAAGCTTCATCACACTGAAGCTAATGTTAATAGTTAATAAATAAAGCAAGCTATAAGCTACATCAACATGGCAATGGTAGTTCTCTACATTGGAGCAATTTTTTTATTCACCCTTTGCACGTGACGTCACGCTCCACTCGCGCGAATTATGAACGCCATGACGGACGGCGGAAGAGCTATATATATATATGCTGTAGATGGACGGCAAGCTAAACTCGTACGTTTTCGTTCGTGTATGTGTTCTCACATTCACAATCTGCAGAGTAATCCTCACCAACACAAGCATGCAGAGTAATCCTCACCAACACAAGCATGTGTATGTATTGCCTTTCTGTTTTAAATGAGTGATAAATAAAATGATCCTCAACCAGCTAGCTGCCGTGCTAACCAGCTGTCCTGCTAACAGGTCCAACCCATGGATGGGTTAAATTAAAGATGACATGGCACGGAAAATAGCTTCAAACGGGCCAAAAAAACGAGTCTACCCCGGCTAGCTGACGAGCTAGCTGCTGCCCATCGCGTCGTAATATCCACCGGTCAAATCTTAACATGCTACACAGCGAATATAATCACAGATAAGAAGATGGCTAGATGTTACAATTATGTGTGGTTACTACTGATCATATACACTCCGTGATTTACTGCATGGATTAACGTATAATAGATAATTAATGACTGCACTTCCCAGAGCTGCGGTGTGTTCAGGCATCCATTAGCTAGGAAGTTGCATTGGCACACCCAGTGAACAACGGTATGTGGGTAGCCACGACCGACCATGTCCTCTAAAAACATGGGCTACGTGTTATATAAATCTTTACTTAAGTAAAGAATAGATTTTAATACAATATAAACCCTAGATTGATGTCTTATCTTTGCCATTATGAGGTACCTCCCCCCGCTGTTAGCGTAGCATTGCATACCTGTAACCCAGCCAGCTACAAAGAACTGGTAAGCATCCAGACTTTTAAAAGCTTTGAGATCAGCACCAGTATATGGGGATACCCTGTTTACCACATAGTGGTACAGATCATGTGGACTGAAGTCGGGCAGACTCTGTGATTTAATGAGGTCCGTGAAAACGGAGGGAGAAAGAATTAAGGGTCGGTATCCAATCCTGCTCAACTTCTCCAATTACCGCTCTTTGTGAGCACCTACCAGATGTCCTACCTCGACCGATAACGGCACGACAACTTGTTGTTCAATACAAGAAGCCATAAAGCCATAAATACAGTTTATTTAGTGTTATGTATTTTAAACTGATTGAAACTATGAAACTTTCCGCTCGTCTACTACTGTTTAGCCTGTGCTTCCGCCGTCCGTCATGGCGTCGTCACGTGGTCGTGGTCACATGTTTGCAAAGGGTCAATACATCCATGTAACGATACACGTCCATGTTTGGGGGTGGCTTCAGTGATCCTCAGTAGTTTTATTCCAGACCACAGAAGAAGGCTTCACTGTGTTTAAGCTTCAGAATGCACGGGAAAATGTATCTTGTGTGGACGCTACAGCACTACTTGATCAATAAAAGAGCTATGCTACTGAAAAGCTATTTGATTCAGAAAGCAGCGATGCCATTGAGACGTAGTTAAACTAGTAACGCTTAGGGTTGGGTACCGTTTGGATTTTTACGATTTCGATGCCAAACCGGTACTTTTAAAACGATTCCGATTCTTGAAAAACTGAAAAATGACATTAAAAAAAAAAATTTTTAATTGAAAATTATTTAAATTGAACAATATATTAACGTTTTAAAGTAGGCTACTTAAATAATAAGTAAACCTAAGTCACCTAACACATAACTACAATTATTTAACAAATAACATACACTATTAACAAGTAACAACAAAATAAATGTTGAGTTGGTATGCCAACCACCTTCAAACTTTAGCAGTTCTTTTGCAGAAAAATGACCATATTTGCCTTCTCTGGCAAGATACCACACCTCTCCTGACTTATGTCATGTCCTGCACAGGAGAACCCTCTCTCAGATGGTGTCCAAGAGGCCTGTACACACAGGTATGAGTTTGAAAGGGCAGACAATTTGGGAAGGCTGTCGCGCCTCCCCCACCACCAGGCTACAGGGTCTTGTCCTGAGTGTCTGCAAGTGTAATATGTTTACTAGCGAGCCCATGCAGTCAGTGAATGGTTAATATGCTTTTACATCCGTTTTGGTGAGCCCAGAGGGAAAATACGCCATTTTAAAAGTAGCCTACATTAACGGTAGCTAGCTAACGGTAGACTACAGAGAAAGTGTGATATTTTTAGGTCAGTTTCGGAGCGTGTCCAAAAAGCAGTCTATCAGCTGTGATTGTAGAGTGCACGTCGTGGGAATAGCGCGGACACGCGCTTCACACCGCGAGCGGGCACGTGCACCACTCGGCAGAAAACGGAGAAAGAAAAAAAGAGTCTGTCGCTGACCGGAGCGACGGAGGGAAAATATTTCAGTCGGAACCAAAATGAGGAACCGAAATTTGCGTTCTAATCCGGTCCGAATACTACCGTTTGCGTAGGAACCGGTTCCATAGTGGAACCAGGTTTCAGTACCCAACCCTAGTAACGCTACTGCCCAACACTGCTTGCGATAAAAGTTTAGTGCCGTGACAGGGTTGGCCCAGGTTGTTAATGTATGGTACTTTTTAATTTGCCAAGTGTCATAATGACAAATACCGGTTCAACCGGTTAGGATAAAATCCAACGAGTTTAGCCTCGTACACCGGACCGGTGAAATCAGAAATCGGCCCAACTCTACAGTTGCATTTTGGAAATTGTAGTATTGAGGTTCCCCTTTAAATTTCCTTGATGACACGCTAAATGTACATGCGATAGTACGGTATGCTTTTGTTGCATCTTAACACTATGCCCTGCATTTTCTACACTACAGAATGTATTCTATTAATCTACTGTTTGTGTACTATTTAAATGTAAATCTGTCATAGATATTAAGTTCAAGCTTGTTTGTTTACTCCCTGGAGCATTTACGGCCAGCTAATCACTAGGATAATTAGATTTGTGCCAAATGTCTATGTTCACTTGATTTGATTGTGTTGTCTTAATCAGGAAGACTGAGCAGCAAAGTCACTGTGACTTATGCTGCAGTTAGCAAATGGCATAAATGCTGATTATCAAGACTATTTATAGTATGTAGCTCCTATATTCTGAAAGCAACATAATCAAGAAAGTTGCACCGAATGGATGATGTCCAAATGTAAGAAAACCCAACTGTTATCAAGGTGAACACACATTCCCATTTTGATTTTTTTGACAATTGATAATATGGATCGAATTAACAACCCCCCCATGGGGGGGAGGGAGGAGGGGGGGGGGATTTCCAAGCTGCATGTATGCTTCATAAATCCAACTCTTATTTCTAGTATTGAAAAATAAATATTACTCTAAAATGTTGACCTCTTTCTCTGTCCATCCCTTATTTTCTTTCTTTCTCATTTATATTATCTCTCCTGGACACACACACACACACACACACACACACACACACACACACACACACACACACACACACACACACACAAAGACACAGAGATGGTGTGGATATGGTAGTCAGACATATCAGCAGCAAGTTCAGTATTATCTGAGCCTAAAAACCTGCACAGGGCAAGTCTGCCATCTACTGAGAGAGGAGAGTTTCAACATCTCTTGAGAGGCATATAGGCACTGTATTTTGATGCAGATATTCATCTTAACATTGCTTGGTGTGATTTAAAGCCATTATCTGCTGTATATCAACTAGGTTAGCTAAACTTATTTTTGCTAGTTTACTGTCTGGTAAAGCTAGATATTTGGATCCTTGGATTAGGTAGTTTTACAGCATGTTTATCAGTACATCTTATGAATGAGTTGGTATGAAAATCAAGGCTGTCTTAATGGCTTTATTGTCCATGCTTGTTGATGCTTATTATTCTGGTTCTTCAAAACTAGAAAAACATTTACTGAAACGCTGCAGAGATAACGTATCTAAAAAACAGACCATAATGGCGGCTCGTTTGTAATACAATGTCTTATTTTACCAAAATCGTTCACCGGAATGTGTTTCTGAAAACATTTTATGTAAAAAATAGGCTATGCAGTTGCTGAATCTGTCTTCATTTCAGATCGACAACCGTCAGTTTAAAAGATTTTCGTGAGCTTTTGAGAGGCGGAAGCCCCGCTTCTTCAAAGTCCCAGCGACACTATCAGAATACATTGCACAGCTGCTCCGATAGAAATTAATAAGAAGCTGGACGGGTGGGTGGTCTCTGCAGCGTTTATTGGCAGCTCCTGGACACTCCTGTGTGTAGTAGTTTATCGGCGGCTAGAAGTGATGAATGTCGAGCGCCCAATCACACGTTTTTAGTAAATATCAATTGATAATGATCGACGGTCGATCAATCGGGGCATCCCTGCTATCAACACCTTTTATTAACCCTTTGTTTTAGATTATTTTTGGGGGCTTTTCTGCTTTTAATTTGACAGGACAGCTAGGGGAGAAAGAGGAGAAAGAAGGGGGAAGACATGCAGGAAATCGTCACAGGTCAGATTCGAACCCTGGACCTCTGCATCGAGGCATGAACCTCCCAGTATATGTGCGCCTGCACTATCTCTGAGCCAACCCGGCCACCTTTTATTAACTCTTGTGTTGTCTTCCATTTGACCATGCACTCGTCGTCCCCCTGGGTCAAAAAAATTAATGAAAAACACTTTCTCTGACGTTTTTCTCGACAATGATTTTGGTGCTTTTTTCGACGTTTAGCACTTCTTTTCACTACCATGGATATCCACCACTAACACCAACTTACTACTAGTTTTACACTTATTTTACACCTAGAATTATTTTTTTGAAATTCATGGTCAATAAACCTCATTTATAGGAAATTATACCTAATCATTGAGTTAAAAAAGCAAAACGTTCAGTGAGGATACAGTTTAGAAACATTTAAAAAAATAAATAATCAAATGCTACAAAATTGAATAAAACTCAGTGAAAGTATAGATCCGATCTTTTGTTGTAGGCCTACTTGCAATGCACGCTGTATGGAATCATCCATGTTATTTTTGGGTAATTACAATTAGGTATTTCTGAGATAGAAATTTTGAAACCAGGTCAAATTTGACCCGAAGATAACACAAGGGTTAAAGTTTTTAAATTAACTCAGTGTTAATTAGTGTTTGCTGATTTTGCTTGATACCTTTCCCCATCTAACGCCTCATGTTTCATCTTTTATCTTTCTTATATCTATCTCTTCAATAAAGCCTTAGACGTTTAAACAATTATAGTCCGTTTTGGAGGATTTTGGAAAAATAGGGGGTGAAATGGAAAGAGATCCAGTGTGAATATTATTTACTATTATGTTGTTGCTTCACATCTTAGCAGAAATTGAACCGCCTACATGTACAGTACCGACAAATAGGCTGGACAGGTAATGAAAAAAACTATTTTTAATAATTCTACGTGGGTGTTCTATTTTGAATTTCTGGGCCCAAAGCTTTTCATTCCGCTTTTAATTGATTACGTTAAGAAAAAGTAAATCCCATTTCAATTACTAATTTGACCAACAGCAGCTTCCAGTACACTTAAATATGTATGAATGTCACACACAGTGAGCCTGCAAGTGAAACTGTGGATTAAGGAAAATGTATATATTGTGTAACTCCCATGTAATCTTTGTAATCCTTACATATCGTTGTACATGACCGATGAGATGAAATCGAAGATCATCTTTCTGTTTGTCATTGAGTGCATTATTCATCAAAAACTGATCAAAAGTCAATCTATCATGTCCTTATGTTGCACATACCTATATAGCCTATATCTTCGCATTCATGCACTTATCTTTCCTCACAGCCAAAGCTGAAGATATACAGTAGAAACATCTTTTCTGTTTCATCCTGCGCAGGGATTCCTGCACTGTCACCATGGAGCTCAAAGGGGGAATCTGACTTGATAAGTCCGGGTAACATCAGGGAGAAGCAATGTTTTATTCATTGGCACAAAGCTCCTGAATCCACTCAAATCAAATTCGCCCGCCTTTGTTGAGAGATCAGGCTTGAGATTTGACACATATAGAAATTATTGGATTTCTTAGACTTATGAAAAAACAGGAGTGAGGGAGAAAGTTATGAGTACAGGAGAGGACAGAGTGATGTTTTTTGGGGAGTTCAATGGGGACTAAGAAAGTAAGTATTAGCTTAATAGCTGGTCATGTTTATTTTCTGTTCCACAAATGTATCTTTTCCATCAAATCTTACATGGTACCTTTTTATTCTTTCATTTTCAGCTTTTCACTCTTTCACACAATGCGCTACAGTGTTGTCAACCGCTCTCACATTTGGGTGACCTTGGCACCCTGCTGATTCACTTGTTTTGTTGCAGTTCTTTCATCCTGTGTGTTTCTCTCTCTTTCAATTTTTGTATCCCTCCTTTCTCCCACTCTGATCTCCTGCTGTCAAAGAAATTCAAATACTTTTTGAGAAGTGCAAACTGAGGTCAGATGTGATTTGCAGAAATTTTGGATATGTTTTACACTCGGATTTGGACAATTCAGTAATTGCCAGAAAGTGCTCATCACCTGATAAGTGCTCAATAAACCTCGAGCCCTGCAGAAATTTAAAATGATTAGGAGGGAGTTTTTATTAAGCAAATTTGGGTCTTTATCTCATCTGCTCATTTTTTTATTTTTATCATACTTTTGTTCTTGTTTTATCTTCTGTCTTGTTTCACTGTGTTTCATCAACTAAAGTAAAGTAAATTAAACTAAACCCCTACTGTAGACTCACTTTGCGTATCACAGCGGCGACTTGTATCAGCCGGGCTGATAATGGGATCCAGGTCACTGCAGCAATGTCACAGAGTTACAGTACTGTCAAGTTCTGAACTCCCACTCAAGGTTTGAGCCATACGGCGCCTTTTTGGAGGTAATATAGAATCCTTTTCAATGAGATCTGGCAGAAAATTACAGGTTCAATTTCCACCAACCATTTGGCAAAAAACATACTTCAACCTTTTGTGGCTCTTGTGCACCTTTCTGTTTGTTTTCTATTTACAAAGCCAGGGCTGTGTAGGAATTCCGGATTCTTTTTTAGCGCACACAGAAAATGGAGAGCTAGGTGACCATGAGGAGATATTCGCTGAATTTGACAAAAGTTGTATTGGATTAACATCGCTTACGACACCTTAAAGTAGGGGTGGAACGGTACATGTATTCCTATTGAACCAAAACAGTACGGGCGTCTCGGTTCGGTACATGAATTTACACGGAGAATACACGGTATAAAAATAAATAAAACTTGCGTGCAAATTAATTCATGTAATGCGGAACTACTGTTAGATACGCGGGTTCTAGGGACACCTAATCTGTAGCCCCGCCTTAGCTCTGAAGCTAGCTGAGCTCCGCCTACATGCAGTTTTTTGCAGGTCGACGGTCCAGTGAGTGAGTCAGAGATAGCAGCACTAAAGGACGAGTATGGCGAGTGGTGGCGACCCACAAGAGTTAGAGGACCCGCCAGCCTCTTTAAGATCGCAAATTTGGGAAAACTTCGAGACTGTATGGATGAAGCCTGGAGCCTCCCGTCTCATGCCCTCCCGCCTGGTGCCTTCCCGGCCTCGAAAACTTCGGTCTTTGGGTCAGTTACAGTAGTACAGGCGAGAGAGTGGTGGATAAGACGAGGACTGTGTCGGCGTTGTTCAGCAGTTGTTGGGTAGTTGAGTGGAAATACATCTAACATGCTAACGCATATCCGACGCCATCACCCAGCTGTACCAATCGCTGGAACGAGACAAAAGAAAACTGTCCAACTTCTCCTCCCTACAGTGCTTAACCAGCCTTTAAATACAAATACAAATAGGGCTTCAAGTATTTGCTGCATGTGCTCGAACCTCGTTACAACATGCCATTCCGTCCACATATTTGTTGTCGTTATTGTTTATATATTCAATTTGCACTTTCATAAGTAAGAGATGCTGTATTTCCAGTTTTATAGCTGATTGTCTTATTTTGTTGACAAGTTACAGATGGAGTCTGGAGATGATGTGGGGTACTCTTTGTTTATGGTTTACATCTTACTTTACACACTTGACTGTAATTATCAAACATAATTTTAGGTGACAGGCAAAACACTACAATTACGACTCAGTTGAGACACTACAGTTGGGGTTGTTTGTGTATTAATTATAGGAATGTTATGGTCTTCTCATTGCTCCACACAATCTTTCCACCTTATAGGTGTTATATACTAAACGCATCCAAGCTGGCGCGCGCCATCGTGACGTCAAAATGATGTCATATCCGGACCCGTTCGGCACGGCTCTTTTTTTTTTTCAGCGGCGCGCGACAAAGCGGAAACGGGAGGCCGAACGGGTCCGCAGCCAACCGGATGCCAGGGCTCTCACAGTGACTGCGAGTCTCTCTTGTAAACTTACTGGGTTAAGATGAGTTCTTTTATGGTGAATGAAAGGCTTGATCCGACGAAGTAGCTCATCCAATCAAATCGAAGCATTGACGGCAATGCTGCTGCCAGTTCTGCCGTTGTTTACTTTTTTCTTCTTCTTCTAGGCCGTAGAAAGAGCAAGGTTGGTAGTCTTTGCTCATTAGTGCCACCGCTGTTCAGGAGAAGACTGCAACTAGTGTCGTGAGCACCAGCGCGGGTATAAAATGGTCACGGCGATCTCATGACGTCACATTTGGATGCGCCACGCGGGCTGCGGTTACTGTAAAACGGCCTTTAGCCAACAAACCTTCTGCTTCAGCATTTCCACTCAGTTGTTTTTATGCGCAAATAAAAAAGAAAAGTGAAAAACATATCTTCTTGCAAAATGTAAAGGATCTCTTAAAAGCAAGAACATTTTCTCTTTACTGTATATCAAGAAACAGAGCTTTTTTTGTCATGGTGGCAGCGATACACCACAGTAGGACTCTATGGGCGTGTCCAGACTGTTCTTGATTGAGATCTCCTTACTTTCCTGTTAGTTTTGTGTACCTGTTAGCAGGGGTGTCACGATACCAAAAATTCAGTAGTCGGTGCCAATACCAGTAAAATAACACGATTCTCGATGCCGATTTTGATACCACGGTAAAAAAAAAAAAATTGTCATAACAAGACATACAAAACATGTGCAATAGACCATAGAATAACATAATAAAGTGCAATGAATGGTCATAGTGCAACAACTAGTGTCCCCAGACACATTCCAGACTTCCAGGCATCTTTTCAAAAGGTACTGTGCAAAAACAACAACAGTGTTTATAACAGTTGCGTGACCAGAGACGTTAAAAACCCCGGGTAAATATTGACAGCATAGAGCCCAAAAGGACGCCGAGTTGGCTAATTTCCTCCTGAACAGGTAACTAAGCAGTACCCAAGTTGGTAACTCGCAAAAATAATTGAGACACTGCCAGTAAAGTGATCCTGACTGGTCCTGGCTAACGCCGCCATGCTAACCCTGCTAACGGCTAACGTTACTGGAGGAGCAGGCAAGCGAGCCACGGTCGTTTACAACGTGTAGCCTGTTCAGCGGCCGTAGCCGACAACGGTGAGTTATTTGAAGCCAAGGGGCTATAAATTGGAAAGAGAGGACCGTGAGTTTGCAGTGAACATGCTGTTTTTTAGGTCGGGTAGAGTTGACTCTCGTATGTACTGGAAGTAGAAGGACGTGACTTCGGCCACTTCTTCGTGACCTCCTTCTTCTGAATGTATCGACTGGAACACTCTGAAGCGTATACTGCCCCCATCATTTCCGGAAGAGGTGCAGCACCAATGCTGCTAACACTGGCATCGTCGCTAACGGTGCCTACGGTGCTTCAAATAAATGGGCATCGTCAGTGTTTTGTCATTTTAGAACTGGAAGGTGTCGGTAGTATCGGTTCTCGTGACATCCCTACCTGTTAGAGTGGGAAAACCTGTTTTGGAGTACATGAAGTTTGGTGTGAATAATAACATTAATGATAACTGAATGCCTCAGTGTCAGGTCCTAGTGTTGTGCATGCTGGCTCACTGCCATAAGCTGAATATTTAAATAATTTGGAATAATCCTCGGCTTATTCCTGATAAAGATTTTTATCCAACTGCAATGATATGTAGTTGCGTTTGGAATTCCCCAGCAGCTACCCAGTAAGATGCTTGGTAATATTTTGCAGTCATGTATAGCTCGACAGGCAGAGTGCCGGGTCAGGAATTTAATTTGCATTAAATATGAACACACTCATGATCCTGAAAGGTGTTTTGGATAGAACTGTCCCACCTTTGTCCTTACAAGTACTGCTTTAGGCTGCGTTCACATATCCAAAAGGGGATCTGGCGATTTTTCTCCGGGTGGTGGAGTGTCACTTAAATCGGCCATTTGTGTGACGTCCTGTGTTGTTCTTTAACCCCCCCCCCAATGTAGCACAATTTCTTTTTCACAATTACTGTTTTCCGTCAGATCATTTTTCCTCTTTCATTGCCTCAAAACCAACTGACAAGTCTGATCACCGGTTACAAGATTGGCCAACGCAGGGTAACATCGGGTTGCGTTTCTCAAAAAGTTGACTTTGTTTCAACTTTTCGCTGCAGGCCACTGCAGATTTTTCCAGCTCCCCCCTGTAGCATCGGTGGAAAAAAATTCTAATGTTCGGCAGAAACCGAACCCTGTCAAAAAGCCCAATATTCGGCCGAAGCCGAATCCTGGATTCAGTGCATCCCTAATTAAAACAAAAAAAATTTGAAAACAAAAAGTCAAAACGAAATAAAAATAAAAACTAATGAAAAATGCAATACCTTGCTATGAACAGGGCTTATGGTCACTTTTTTCCCCCAAGGAGCACGTTTTGCTCCCAAATTGAAAAATGTAGGATTGACTTACATAGGCTACTGCTTTTACTGCTAATTTGTACAATAATACAATCATGTTATGGATACAAAACGTGTAATGTTTTCTGCATTATATTTATCAAAAAATGATCAGTAATGTTGAGCCTACAGTGTAACGGACCACCACAGTTCATGCATAAGTGTGAACCGCGGATAAATTGCAGTTTAACCTTCATAGTAAAAAAGTTGACACTTCGTGAATGGGGCACAGCAGAAAGACAGCGGAACGATGGCGCTTGTTCAGGGTTTTCAGGTGTTAAAACCAACTGTACCAAAACACTGAATTGGACTACTATTTAACGCGACTACAAGACGTTTTTGACCGGTCATGAAACAGTCTCAATTTAATACTGATGCTGTCAGACAGCCGCACGGACAGACAGCAGCTTCTCGCTGCGCAGCCGGTCCCCCAGAGCAGCATGCTCACCGGGAGAGTCCGGTACAGCCTCAACTCTGCAAACGGAGATCCCGTGAGCCTTCAGTACCATTCAAAACGATGCAGTTTAGCGGTCTTATCAGCGCCAGCTGCATGTGTAAAATATATCAGCTGTGGATGAGAGGGAGGCTGGCTGCTGAAAATCAGACATTTTGGCGCTGGTGATTTTTCTTTGGTGCTGGCTATAAACCTCTTTCGGGGGGGCCAAAACTTTCTCTATGCAGGAAAAACCCTGAACTCTCCACCACTGTTTATTGTAATGGTTGAATGGTCGAAATGTGCACATCAGCACTTGCAGCTTCTGTATTTCTCTGGGTTTATTTAATTTTTTTATGATTTTATTTCTAAATTGATATTTCCCTCTTTCTTTAGTGTTGCTCTTTTATACCCAATTCCTGTACTGCTTCCCTTTTAAGAACATCCCACTTCTTTCTTTTTTTCACATGAAAAAGGTAGACGTCAAGCCCCAGTAGGTCACAGTGCATTAACCACACTAATAAACCCATTACATTGCACTGGAATGGGATCCAAACGAGAGAGGGTGTTGAGTGATGGGGATGAAGAAAGGAGAGGGGGTGATTTTGGTAGAGTAGAAGACTGAGGAGGGAGAGATGAAGCACAGTAGCAGGTTGGATAAAAGCCTCACTGATGCACACTCACTCTACGTATGTGTGCCTTTTAAGCCCCTATTCAATGCCTTTTCTCCCAGCAATCATTAAGGGGATGATCTGCCATCTTCAGCCAGAGCATTACATCACTTTCTGCTCCTATACGGCTCCTTTTTTCGAGCATTAGTTCATTGTGGGGCCAATTACAACACTGCGGTGTTGTTTGGGGGCCATTGAGGCATTGCAGCGTGTCCCCAACCTGCAATGCTCCTGTGAGGAAAGAGATGGTTATATATATATATATATATATATACACACACATATATATATATATATATATATATATATATATATATATACACACATATATATATATATATATATATATATATATACACACATATATATATATATATATATATATATATGTGTGTATATATACATATATATACACATATATATATATGTGTGTATATGTGTGTATATATATATATGTGTGTGTGTATATATATATATATATGTGTGTGTATATATATATATATATATATATATATGTATATATATATATATATATATGTATGTATGTATGTGTATATATATATATATATATATATATATATATATATATATGTATGTATGTATGTATGTATGTATGTATATATATATATGTGTGTATATATATATATATATATGTATATATATATATATATGTATGTGTATATATATATATATATATGTATGTGTATATATATATATATATATGTATATATATATATATGTATGTGTATATATATATATATATATGTATATATATATATATGTATGTGTATATATATATATATATGTATGTATGTATGTATGTGTATATATATATATATATATATATATATATATATACATATATATGTGTGTGTGTGTATATATGTATATATACATATATATGTGTGTGTGTGTATATATGTATATATACATATATATATGTGTGTGTGTGTATATATGTATATATACATATATATGTATATATGTGTATATATATATATATATATATATATATATATATATATATATATATATATATATATATATGTATATATATGTATATATATCTCGATTAAGGAACGAGTAAGAAATGTATGATGAGGCATGCACCACTTTAAATATGGGGAGAAACAAATAGTAACTAATATGTATATAATAAACAGATACAGTGTCTTGTCATTAGATTATGTAAAGGTGAATGACATACAGATAAGATATATTTTCATGCGTTTAGCAATCCAACAACTGGAACAATTAAACAGAGGGTGCAATGTGTGCTTTGCTTTTGAGTTGTCACTGCATATGTATGTTGTCAATGACAATTTCTTAATTAAAGGTGCTCTAAGTGATGTGATGCGTTTTTTAGGCTACATTTTTTGTCACATACAGCAAACATCTCCACACTATCTGCTAGCTGACTGTCCCCTGAACCCACTGTAAAAAAAATGCGGTCTCTGTAGACAGCCCAGGCGCAGTTTGTTTTTGTTGGCGTTTGTGGAGCCTGGGCTGTCTAGAGAGACTGCGTTTTTTTACAGTGTGTTCAGGGGACAGTCAGCTCGCGGATAGTGAGGAGATGTTTGCTGTATGTGATGAAAAATGTTGTAGCCTAAAAAACACGTCACATCACTTAGAGAACCTTTAATATGTTACTATGATGTGTTTCAGTGCGAAGAATCAAGTGAAACTGGTGTTGCAGCTAGAATGTGTCGCTGCTGTTCAGCAGGAAACATTTCTCTGCCTGATCTGGAAGAGACTGCATTCCCAGAAACTGCATCATTCTCGTCTGTACTCTGTACGTCTACAGCACTATCATCCCGACCAGAAAACATATTATACTTTGATGGGGGGGGTTTCAACTTTTTTCGACATACTATGAGGACCAGGGCCCAAAGCCGCAGTACACCTTTACTGCCATCAGGATGAGGTGTGAGAGGTGTGTGTGACCTCAAAAAGCAAAAGGCACTGGTAATTGGTACTCCCAGTGGGACAGGGTTCGATTCCCTGCAGTGTCCTGCTGATTGAGGGTTATTGAAAATGGCATATTCGGGGGGGTTTCGACATACTGTAGTAGGACTTTTTACGACATACTATACTATGACTTTTTTTCCACATACTATATGACGTTTTTGTGACTTTTTTTGACATATAACTTTTTTTTTTACTTTTTCGACATGACTGTTTTTCGGCATACTATAGTATGTTGTATTTTGACTTTTTTCGAAATACTATACTAATTTTTGTGAGGTTTTTGACATACTATGATGATTTTTTAAACTTTTTTCGACATACTTTACTATGATGTTTTTGGGACTTTGGGACGACATACTATACAATGACTTTTTTTGACACTATACTATGATTTTTACTTTTTTTCGACATACTATACAATTACTTTTTTTTCGACACTATACTATGATTTTTTTTTTACGTTTTTCGACATACTATACAATGACTTTTTTTTTAACATACTATAGTATGACGTTTTGGGGAATTGTTTCGACATACTACTATGACGTTTTCGACATAATAGTCTATACTTTTTTTTCGACATATTATACTATTACGTTTTTGTAACATTTTTCGACATGCTATTCTATAATTTTTTTATCATAGTATATCGAAAAAAGTCCCAAAACTGTCATGGTATAGTCTGTCGAAAATAAATCATAGAATAGTATGTTGAAAAAAAGGCATGTTGTAGTATGTCGAAAAAAGTCACAAAATCGTCATAATATAGTATGTCGAAAAAAGTCACAAAAAACTCATATTATAATATGTCGAAAAAAGTCACAAAAACGTCATAGTATAGTATGTCAAAAAACTCATAGTATGTCGAAAACAGTCATAGTATAGTATATCGAAAAAAAGACATGTTATAGTATGTCGAAAAAAGTCACAAAAACGTCATAGTAAAATATGTCGAAAAAAGTCACAAAAACGTCATAGTATAGTATGTCAAAAAAGTCATAGTATAGTATGTCGAAAACAGTCATAGTATATGTCGAAAAAAGTCACAAAAACGTCATAGTATAGTATGTCAAAAAACTCTTATTATAGTATGTCAAAAAAGTCATAGTATAGTATGTTGAAAACAGTCATCAAAAACTCATTATAGTATGTCGAAAACAGTCACAAAAAACTCATATTATAGTATGTCGAAAACAGTCATAGTACAGTATGTCGAAAAAAAGACATGTTATAATATGTCGAAAAAAGTCACAAAAACGTCATAGTATAGTATGTCAAAAAACTCACAGTATGTCGAAAACAGTCATAGTATAGTATATCGAAAAAAAGACATGTTATAGTATGTCGAAAAAAGTCACAAAAACGTCATAGTAAAATATGTCGAAAAAAGGCACAAAAACGTCATAGTATAGTATGTCAAAAAAGTCATAGTATAGTATGTCGAAAACAGTCATAGTATATGTCGAAAAAAGTCACAAAAACGTCATAGTATAGTATGTCAAAAAACTCATATTATAGTATGTCGAAAACAGTCATAGTATATGTCGAAAAAAGTCACAAAAACGTCATAGTATAATATGTCGAAAAAAGTCACAAAAACGTCATAGTATAGTATGTCAAAAAAGTCATAGTATAGTATGTCAAAAAAAGTCACAAAAACGTCATAGTATAGTATGTCAAAAAAGTCATAGTATAGTATGTTGAAAACGGTCATAAAAAACTCATATCATAGTATGTCGAAAACAGTCATAGTATATGTCGAAAAAAGTCACAAAAACGTCATAGTATAATATGTCGAAAAAAGTCACAAAAACGTCATAGTATAGTATGTCAAAAAAGTCATAGTATAGTATGTCAAAAAAAGTCACAAAAACGTCATAGTGTAGTATGTCAAAAAAGTCATAGTATAGTATGTTGAAAACGGTCATAAAAAACTCATATTATAGTATGTCGAAAAAAGTCATAGTATATGTCGAAAAAAGTCACAAAAACGTCATAGTATAATATGTCGAAAAAAGTCACAAAAACGTCATAGTATAGTATGTCAAAAAAGTCATAGTATAGTATGTCAAAAAAAGTCACAAAAACGTCATAGTATAGTATGTCAAAAAAGTCATAGTATAGTATGTTGAAAACGGTCATAAAAAACTCATATTATAGTATGTCGAAAACAGTCATAGTACAGTATGTCGAAAAAAAGACATGTTATAATATGTCGAAAAAAATCACAAAAAAGTCATAGTATAGTATGTCGAAAGAATTCCAAAAAACGTCATAGTATAGTATGTTGAAAAAAATTCATAGTATAGCATGTCGAAAAAAGTGACAAAAACGTCATAGTATAGTATGTCAAAAAAGTCATAGTATAGTATGTCAAAAAAAGCCACAAAAAACGTCATAGTATAGTATGTCGAAAAACTCATAGTATAGTATGACGAAAAAGTCACAAAAACGTCATAGTATAGTATGTCAAAAAAAGCCACAAAAACGTCATAGTATAGTATGTCGAAAAACTCATATTATAGTATGTCGAAAACAGTCATAGTATAGTATGTCAAAAATGTCATAGTATAGTATGTTGAAAACAGTCATAAAAAACTCATAGTATGTCGAAAACAGTCACAAAAAACTCATTATAGTATGTCGAAAACAGTCATAGTATAGTATGTCAAAAAAGTCATAGTATAGTATGTCGAAAGAATTCTAAAAAACGTCATAGTATAGTATGTCGAAAAAAAAAACATAGTATAGTATGTCGAAAAAAGTCACAAAAACGTCACAGTATAGTATGTCGAAAACAGTCATAGGATAGTATGTCGAAAAAAGCCACAAAAACATCATAGTGTAGCATGTCGAAAGTCATATTATAGTATGTCGAGAAAAGTAAAAAAAAACGTCATAGTATAGTATGTCGAAAAAAGTCACAAAAAACGTCATAGTATAGTATGTCGAAAAACTCTTATTATAGTATGTCAAAAAAGTCATAGTATAGTATGTTGAAAACAGTCATCAAAAACTCATAGTATGTCGAAAACAGTCATAGTATAGTATATTGAAAAAAAGACATGTTATAGTATGTCGAAAAAAGTCACAAAAACGTCATAGTAAAATATGTCGAAAAAGTCATATTATAGTATGTCGAAAACAGTCATAGTATAGTATGTCGAAAAAGTCACAAAAAAGTCATAGTATAGCATGTCGAAAGAATTCCAAAAGAACGTCATAGTATAGTATGTCGAAAAAAATACATAGTATAGTATGTCAAAAAAAGTCACAAAAACGTCATAGTATAGTAGGTCGAAAACAGTCATAGTATAGTATGTTGAAAAAAGTCACAAAAAAGTCATAGTATAGTATGTCGAAAGAATTCCAAAAAAAATCGTCATAGATTAGTCTTTCGAAAAACTCATATTATGGTATGTTGAAAACAGTCATAGTATAGTATGTCAAAAAAGTCATAGTATAGTATGTTGAAAACAGTCACAAAAACGTCATAGTATAGTATGTCAAAAAAAGTCACAAAAACGTCATAGTATAGTATGTCAAAAGAATGCCAAAAAACGTCATATTATAGTATGTCGAAAAACTCATATTGTAGTATGTCGAAAACAGTCATAGTATAGTATATCGAAAAAAGTCACAAGAACGTCATAGTATTGTATGTCAAAAAAGTCATAGTATAGTATGTTGAAAACAGTCACAAAAAACTCATATTATAGTATGTCGAAAACAGTCATAGTACAGTATGTCGAAAAAAGACATGTTATAATATGTCGAAAAAGTCACCAAAAAGTCATAGTATAGTATGTCGAAAGAATTCCAAAAAACGTCATAGTATAGTATGTCGAAAGAATTCCAAAAAAAACGTCATAGTATAGTATATCGAAAAACTCACGTTATAATATGTTGAAAAAAGTCACAAAAACGTCATAGTATAGTATGTCAAAAAAGTCATAGTATAGTATGTCGAAAACAGTCATAGTATAGTATATCGAAAACAGTCATAGTATAACATGTCGAAAAAATTCACAAAAACATCATAGTATAGTATGTCAAAAAACATATATTATAGTATGTCGAAAACAGTCATAGTATAGCATATCGAAAAACTCATATTGTAGTATGTCGAAAACAGTCATAGTATAGTATGTCAAAAACAGTCATAGTATAGTATGTCGAAAACAGTCATAGTATAGTATGTCGAAAAAAGTCACAAAAAAGTCATAGTATAGTATGTCAAAAAAGTCATAGTATAGTATGTCGAAAAAAGCCACAAAAATATCATAGTGTAGCATGTCGAAAAAGTCATATTATAGTATGTCGAAAAAAGTCACAAAAACGTCATAGTATAGTATGTCGAAAACAGTCATAGTATAGTATGTCGAAAGAATGCCAAAATACGTCATAGTATAGTATGTCAAAAAACTCACATTATAGTATGTCGAAAACAGTCATAGTATAGTATATCGAAAAAAAGACATGTTATAGTATGTCGAAAAAAGTCACAAAAACGTCATAGTATAGTATGTCAAAAACAGTCATAGTATAGTATGTCGAAAACAGTCATAGTATAGTATGTCGAAAAAAGTCACAAAAAAGTCATAGTATAGTATGTCAAAAAAGTCATAGTATAGTATGTCGAAAAAAGCCACAAAAATGTCATAGTGTAGCATGTCGAAAACAGTCATAGTATAGTATGTCAAAAACAGTCATAGTATAGTATGTCGAAAAAAGTCACAAAAACGTCATAGTATAGTATGTCGAAAACAGTCATAGTATAGTATGTCGAAAACAGTCACAAAAAAAGTCATAGTATAGTATGTCGAAAACAGTCATAGTATAGTATGTCGAAAAAAAGACATGTCATAATATGTCGAAAAAAGTCACAAAAATGTTATAGTATAGTATGTCGAAAAGTCACAAAAACGTCATAGTATAGTATGTCGAAAACAGTCATAGTCTAGTATGTCAAAAACAGTCATAGTATGTCAAAAAAGTCATAGTATAGTATGTCGAAAAAAGCCACAAAAACATCATAGTGTAGCATGTCGAAAAAGTCATATTATAGTATGTCAAAAAAGTCATAGTATAGTATGTCGAAAAAAGTCACAAAAAACGTCATAGTATAGTATGTCGAAAAACTCTTATTATAGTATGTCAAAAAAGTCATAGTATAGTATGTTGAAAACAGTCATCAAAAACTCATTATAGTATGTCGAAAACAGTCACAAAAAAACTCATATTATAGTAAGTCGAAAACAGTCATAGTATAGTATATGGGTGGCATATGGGTGGTGATGGCGCAGTGGATATGACACATGCCTTTGGTGTGGGAGACCCGGGTTCGATTCCCACTGTGATACATCAACCAATGTGTCCCTGAGCAAGACACTTAACCCATAGTTGCTCCAGAGGCGTGCAACCTCTGACATATATAGCTATATATATATAGCAATTGTAAGTCGCTTTGGATAAAAGCGTCAGCTAAAAATGACATGTAATGTAATGTAATATATCGAAAAAAAGACATGTTATAGTATGTCGAAAAAAGTCACAAAAACGTCATAGTAAAATATGTCGAAAAAAGTCACAAAAACGTCATAGTATAGTATGTCAAAAAAGTCATAGTATAGTATGTCGAAAACAGTCATAGTATATGTCGAAAAAAGTCACAAAAACATCATAGTATAGTATGTCAAAAAACTCATATTATAGTATGTCGAAAACAGTCATAGTATATGTCGAAAAAAGTCACAAAAACGTCATAGTATAATATGTCGAAAAAAGTCACAAAAACGTCATAGTATAGTATGTCGAAAAAAGTCACAAAAACGTCATAGTATAGTATGTCAAAAAAAGTCACAAAAACGTCATAGTATAGTATGTCAAAAAAGTCATAGTATAGTATGTTGAAAACGGTCATAAAAAACTCATATTATAGTATGTCGAAAAGTCACAAAAAGCTCATATTATAGTATGTCGAAAACAGTCATAGTACAGTATGTCGAAAAAAAGACATGTTATAATATGTCGAAAAAAGTCACAAAAAAGTCATAGTATAGTATGTCGAAAGAATTCCAAAAAACGTCATAGTATAGTATGTTGAAAAAAATTCATAGTATAGCATGTCGAAAAAAGTGACAAAAACGTCATAGTATAGTATGTCAAAAATGTCATAGTATAGTATGTTGAAAACAGTCATAAAAAACTCATAGTATGTCGAAAACAGTCACAAAAAACTCATTATAGTATGTCGAAAACAGTCATAGTATAGTATGTCGAAAAAGTCACAAAAAAGTCATAGTATAGTATGTCGAAAGAATTCTAAAAAACGTCATAGTATAGTATGTCGAAAAAAAAAAACATAGTATAGTATGTCGAAAAAAGCCACAAAAACATCATAGTGTAGCATGTCGAAAGTCATATTATAGTATGTCGAAAAAAGTCACAAAAAACGTCATAGTATAGTATGTCGAAAAACTCTTATTATAGTATGTCAAAAAAGTCATAGTATAGTATGTTGAAAACATTCATCAAAAACTCATTATAGTATGTCGAAAACAGTCATAGTATAGTATATCGAAAAAAAGACATGTTATAGTATGTCGAAAAAAGTCACAAAAACGTCATAGTAAAATATGTCGAAAAAGTCATATTATAGTATGTCGAAAACAGTCATAGTATAGTATGTCGAAAAAGTCACAAAAAAGTCATAGTATAGTATGTCGAAAAAAGCCACAAAAATGTCATAGTGTAGCATGTCGAAAACAGTCATAGTATAGTATGTCAAAAACAGTCATAGTATAGTATGTCGAAAAAAGTCACAAAAACGTCATAGTATAGTATGTCGAAAACAGTCATAGTATAGTATGTCGAAAACAGTCACAAAAAAAGTCATAGTATAGTATGTCGAAAGAATGCCAAAAAACGTCATAGTATAGTATGTCGAAAAACTCATATTAGTATGTAGAAAACAGTCATAGTATAGTATATCGAAAAAAGTCACAAGAACGTCAAAGTATAGTATAGTATAGTATGTCAAAAAAGTCATAGTATATATAGTATGTTGAAAACAGTCACAAAAAACTCATATTATAGTATGTCGAAAACAGTCATAGTATAGTATGTCGAAAAAAAGACATGTCATAATATGTCGAAAAAAGTCACAAAAATGTCATAGTATAGTATGTCGAAAAGTCACAAAAACGTCATAGTATAGTATGTCGAAAACAGTCATAGTCTAGTATGTCAAAAACAGTCATAGTATGTCAAAAAAGTCATAGTATAGTATGTCGATAAAAGCCACAAAAACATCATAGTGTAGCATGTCGAAAAAGTCATATTATAGTATGTCAAAAAAGTCATAGTATAGTATGTCGAAAAAAGTCACAAAAAAGTCATAGTATAGTATGTTGAAAACAGTCATCAAAAACTCATTATAGTATGTCGAAAACAGTCACAAAAAACTCATATTATAGTATGTCGAAAACAGTCATAGTACAGTATGTCGAAAAAAAGACATGTTATAATATGTCGAAAAAAGTCACAAAAACGTCATAGTATAGTATGTCAAAAAACTCATAGTATGTCGAAAACAGTCATAGTATAGTATATCGAAAAAAAGACATGTTATAGTATGTCGAAAAAAGTCACAAAAAAGTCACAGTAAAATATGTCGAAAAAAGGCACAAAAACGTCATAGTATAGTATGTCAAAAAAGTCATAGTATAGTATGTCGAAAACAGTCATAGTATATGTCGAAAAAAGTCACAAAAACGTCATAGTATAGTATGTCAAAAAACTCATATTATAGTATGTCGAAAACAGTCACAAAAACGTCATAGTATAGTATGTCAAAAAAGTCATAGTATAGTATGTTGAAAACAGTCATAGTATATGTCGAAAAAAGTCACAAAAACGTCATAGTATAGTATGTCAAAAAACTCATATTATAGTATGTCGAAAACAGTCACAAAAACGTCATAGTATAATATGTCGAAAAAAGTCACAAAAACGTCATAGTATAGTATGTCAAAAAAGTCATAGTATAGTATGTCAAAAAAAGTCACAAAAACGTCATAGTATAGTATGTCAAAAAAGTCATAGTATAGTATGTTGAAAACAGTCATAGTATATGTCGAAAAAAGTCACAAAAACGTCATAGTATAGTATGTCAAAAAACTCATATTATAGTATGTCGAAAACAGTCACAAAAACGTCATAGTATAATATGTCGAAAAAAGTCACAAAAACGTCATAGTATAGTATGTCAAAAAAGTCATAGTATAGTATGTCAAAAAAAGTCACAAAAACGTCATAGTATAGTATGTCAAAAAAGTCATAGTATAGTATGTTGAAAACGGTCATAAAAAACTCATATTATAGTATGTCGAAAAGTCACAAAAAGCTCATATTATAGTATGTCGAAAACAGTCATAGTACAGTATGTCGAAAAAAAGACATGTTATAATATGTCGAAAAAAGTCACAAAAAAGTCATAGTATAGTATGTCGAAAGAATTCCAAAAAACGTCATAGTATAGTATGTTGAAAAAAATTCATAGTATAGCATGTCGAAAAAAGTGACAAAAACGTCATAGTATAGTATGTCAAAAAAGTCATAGTATAGTATGTCAAAAAAAGCCACAAAAAACGTCATAGTATAGTATGTCGAAAAACTCATAGTATAGTATGACGAAAAAGTCACAAAAACGTCATAGTATAGTATGTCAAAAAAGTCATAGTATAGTATGTTGAAAACAGTCATAGTATATGTCGAAAAAAGTCACAAAAACGTCATAGTATAGTATGTCAAAAAACTCATATTATAGTATGTCGAAAACAGTCACAAAAACGTCATAGTATAATATGTCGAAAAAAGTCACAAAAACGTCATAGTATAGTATGTCAAAAAAGTCATAGTATAGTATGTCAAAAAAAGTCACAAAAACGTCATAGTATAGTATGTCAAAAAAGTCATAGTATAGTATGTTGAAAACGGTCATAAAAAACTCATATTATAGTATGTCGAAAAGTCACAAAAAGCTCATATTATAGTATGTCGAAAACAGTCATAGTACAGTATGTCGAAAAAAAGACATGTTATAATATGTCGAAAAAAGTCACAAAAAAGTCATAGTATAGTATGTCGAAAGAATTCCAAAAAACGACATAGTATAGTATGTTGAAAAAAATTCATAGTATAGCATGTCGAAAAAAGTGACAAAAACGTCATAGTGTAGTATGTCAAAAAAGTCATAGTATAGTATGTCAAAAAAAGCCACAAAAAACGTCATAGTATAGTATGTCGAAAAACTCATAGTATAGTATGACGAAAAAGTCACAAAAACGTCATAGTATAGTATGTCAAAAAAAGCCACAAAAACGTCATAGTATAGTATGTCGAAAAACTCATATTATAGTATGTCGAAAACAGTCATAGTATAGTATGTCAAAAATGTCATAGTATAGTATGTTGAAAACAGTCATAAAAAACTCATTATAGTATGTCGAAAACAGTCATAGTATAGTATGTCAAAAAAGTCATAGTATAGTATGTCGAAAGAATTCTAAAAAACGTCATAGTATAGTATGTCGAAAAAAAAAACATAGTATAGTATGTCGAAAAAAGTCACAAAAACGTCACAGTATAGTATGTCGAAAACAGTCATAGGATAGTATGTCGAAAAAAGCCACAAAAACATCATAGTGTAGCATGTCGAAAGTCATATTATAGTGTGTCGAGAAAAGTAAAAAAAAAACGTCATAGTATAGTATGTCGAAAAAAGTCACAAAAACGTCATAGTATAGTATGTCGAAAAACTCTTATTATAGTATGTCAAAAAATTCATAGTAAAGTATGTTGAAAACAGTCATCAAAAACTCATTATAGTATGTCGAAAACAGTCATAGTATAGTATATCGAAAAAAAGACATGTTATAGTATGTCGAAAAAAGTCACAAAAACGTCATAGTAAAATATGTCGAAAAAGTCATAGTATAGTATGTCGAAAGAATTCTAAAAAACGTCATAGTATAGTATGTCGAAAAAAATACATAGTATAGTATGTCGAAAAAAGTCACAAAAAAAGTCATAGTATAGTATGTCGAAAGAATTCTAAAAAACGTCATAGTATAGTATGTCGAAAAAAATACATAGTATAGTATGTCGAAAAAAGTCACAAAAAACGTCATAGTATAGTATGTCGAAAAATAGACAGTATAATATGTCGAAAAAAGTCACAAAAACGACATAGTATAGTATGTCAAAAAAGTCATAGTATAGTATGGTGAAAACAGTCATAAAAAACTCATATTATAGTATGTCGAAAACAGTCATAGTATACTATGTCGAAAAAAAAGACATGTTATAATATGTCGAAAAAAGTCACAAAAATGTCATAGTATAGTATGTCGAAAGAATTCCAAAAAAAACGTCATAATTTAGTATGTCGAAAAAAAATCATAGTATAGTATGTCGAAAAAAGTCACAAAAACGTCATAGTATAGTATGTCGAAAAAGTCACAAAAACGTCATAGTATAGTAGGTCGAAAACAGTCATAGTATAGTATGTCGAAAAAAGTCACAAAAAAGTCATAGTATAGTATGTCGAAAGAATTCCAAAAAAAACGTCATAGTATAGTCTTTCGAAAAACTCATATTATAGTATGTCGAAAACAGTCATAGTATAGTATGTCAAAAAAGTCATAGTATAGTATGTCGAAAACAGTCATAGTATAGTATTTCGAAAAAAGTGACAAAAACGTCATAGTAATAGTATGTCAAAAAAGTCATAGTATAGTATGACGAAAAAGTCACAAAAACGTCATAGTATAGTATGTCAAAAAAAGCCACAAAAACGTCATAGTATAGTATGTCGAAAATGTCATATTATAGTATGTCGAAAACAGTCATAGTATAGTATGTCAAAAACAGTCATAGTATAGTATGTCGAAAACAGTCATAGTATAGTATGTCGAAAAAAGTCACAAAAACGTCATAGTATAGTATGTCAAAAACAGTCATAGTATAGTATGTCGAAAACAGTCATAGTATAGTATGTCGAAAAAAGTCACAAAAAAGTCATAGTATAGTATGTCAAAAAAGTCATAGTATAGTATGTCGAAAAAAGCCACAAAAATGTCATAGTGTAGCATGTCGAAAAAGTCATATTATAGTATGTCGAAAAAAGTAAAAAAAAAACGTCATAGTATAGTATGTCGAAAAAAGTCACAAAAACGTCATAGTATAGTATGTCGAAAACAGTCATAGTATAGTATGTCGAAAACAGTCACAAAAAAAGTCATAGTATAGTATGTCGAAAGAATGCCAAAAAACGTCATAGTATAGTATGTCAAAAAACTCATATTATAGTATGTCGAAAAAAGTCACAAAAACATCATAGTATAGTATGTCAAAAAAGTCATAGTATTCTATGTCGAAAAAAGTGACAAAAACGTCATAGTATAGTATGTTAAAAAAGTCATAGTATAGTATGACGAAAAAGTCACAAAAACGTCATAGTATAGTATGTCAAAAAAAGCCACAAAAACGTCATAGTATAGTATGTCGAAAATGTCATATTATAGTATGTCGAAAACAGTCATAGTATAGTATGTCAAAAACAGTCATAGTATAGTATGTCGAAAACAGTCATAGTATAGTATGTCGAAAAAAGTCACAAAAACGTCATAGTATAGTATGTCAAAAACAGTCATAGTATAGTATGTCGAAAACAGTCATAGTATAGTATGTCGAAAAAAGTCACAAAAAAGTCATAGTATAGTATGTCAAAAAAGTCATAGTATAGTATGTCGAAAAAAGCCACAAAAATGTCATAGTGTAGCATGTCGAAAAAGTCATATTATAGTATGTCGAAAAAAGTAAAAAAAAAACGTCATAGTATAGTATGTCGAAAAAAGTCACAAAAACGTCATAGTATAGTATGTCGAAAACAGTCACAAAAAAAGTCATAGTATAGTATGTCGAAAGAATGCCAAAAAACGTCATAGTATAGTATGTCAAAAAACTCATATTATAGTATGTCGAAAAAAGTCACAAAAACATCATAGTATAGTATGTCAAAAAAGTCATAGTATTCTATGTCGAAAAAAGTGACAAAAACGTCATAGTATAGTATGTTAAAAAAGTCATAGTATAGTATGACGAAAAAGTCACAAAAACGTCATAGTATCATATGTCAAAAAAAGCCACAAAAACGTCATAGTATAGTATGTCGAAAGAATTCCAAAAAAAACGTCATAGTATAGTCTTTCGAAAAACTCATATTATAGTATGTCGAAAACAGTCATAGTATAGTATGTCAAAAAAGTCATAGTATAGTATGTCGAAAACAGTCATAGTATAGTATTTCGAAAAAAGTGACAAAAACGTCATAGTAATAGTATGTCAAAAAAGTCATAGTATAGTATGTCAAAAAAAGCCACAAAAACGTCGTAGTATAGTATGTCGAAAATGTCATATTATAGTATGTCGAAAACAGTCATAGTATAGTATGTCAAAAACAGTCATAGTATAGTATGTCGAAAACAGTCATAGTATAGTATGTCGAAAAAAGTCACAAAAAAGTCATAGTATAGTATGTCAAAAAAGTCATAGTATAGTATGTCGAAAAAAGCCACAAAAATGTCATAGTGTAGCATGTCGAAAAAGTCATATTATAGTATGTCGAAAAAAGTAAAAAAAAAACGTCATAGTATAGTATGTCGAAAAAAGTCACAAAAACGTCATAGTATAGTATGTCGAAAACAGTCATAGTATAGTATGTCGAAAACAGTCACAAAAAAAGTCATAGCATAGTATGTCGAAAGAATGCCAAAAAACGTCATAGTATAGTATGTCAAAAAAGTCATAGTATAGTATGACGAAAAAGTCACAAAAACGTCATAGTATCGTATGTCAAAAAAGCCACAAAAAGGTCATAGTATAGTATGTCAAAATTGTCATAGTATAGTATGTTGAAAACAGTCATGAAAAACTCATATTATAGTATGTTGAAAACAGTCACAAAAAACTCATTATAGTATGTCGAAACCAGTCATAGTATAGTATGTCGAAAAGGTCATAGTATAGTATGTCGAAAGAATTTTAAAAAAACGTCATAGTATAGTATGTCGAAAAAGTCACAAAAAAGTCATAGTATAGTATGTCGAAAAAAGTCACAAAAGAGTCATATTATAGTATGTCGAAAACAGTCATAGTATAGCATATCGAAAAACTCATATTGTAGTATGTCGAAAACAGTCATAGTATAGTATGTCAAAAAAGTCATAGTATAGTATGTCGAAAGAATTCTAAAAAACGTCATAGTATAGTATGTCGAAAGAATGCCAAAAAACGTCATAGTATAGTATGTCGAAAAACTCATATTATAGTATGTCAAAAAAGTCATAGTATAGTATGTTGAAAACAGTCACAAAAAACTCATTATAGTATGTCGAAAAAAAGACATGTTACAATATGTCGAAAAAAGTCACAAAAAAGTCATAGTATAGTATGTCAAAAAACTCATAGTGTAGCATGTCGAAAAAGTCATATTATAGTATGTCGAAAACAGTCACAGAAACGTCATAGTATAGTATGTCGAAAACAGTCATAGTATAGTATGTCGAAAACAGTTACAAAAAAAGTCATAGTATAGTATGTCGAAAGAATGCCAAAAAACGTCATAGTATAGTATGTCAAAAAACTCATATTATAGTATGTAGAAAACAGTCATAGTATAGTATATCGAAAAAAGTCACAAGAACGTCATAGTATAGTATGTCAAAAAAGTCATAGTATATATAGTATGTTGAAAACAGTCACAAAAAACTCATATTATAGTATGTCGAAAACAGTCATATTATAGTATGTCGAAAACAGTCATAGTATAGTATGTCGAAAAAGTCACAAAAAAGTCATAGTATAGTATGTCGAAAAAAATACATAGTATAGTATGTCGAAAAAAGTCACAAAAACGTCACAGTATAGTATGTCGAAAAAAAGTCAAAAAAAAAATCATAGTATAGTATGTCGAAAGAATGCCAAAAAACGTCATAGTATAGTATGTCGAAAAACTCATATTGTAGTATGTTGAAAACAGTCATAGTATAGTATGTCGAAAAAAAGACATGTTATAGTATGTCGAAAAAAGTGACAAAAACGTCAGTCACAAAAACGACATAGTATAGTATGTCAAAAAAGTCATAGTATAGTATGTTGAAAATAGTCATAAAAAACCCATATTATAGTATGTCGAAAAAAGTCACAGTATAGTATGTCGAAAGAATTCCAAAAAACGTCATAGTATGTCGAAAAAAATTCATAGTATAGTATGTCGAAAAAAGTCACAAAAACGTCATAGTATAGTATGTCAAAAAAGTCATAGTATAGTATGTCAAAAAAGTCATAGTGTAGCATGTCGAAAAAGTCATATTATAGTATGTCGAAAACAGTCACAAAAACGTCATAGTATAGTATGTTGAAAACAGTCATAGTATAGTATGTCGAAAACAGTTACAAAAAAAGTCATAGTATAGTATGTCGAAAGAATGCCAAAAAACGTCATAGTATAGTATGTCAAAAAACTCATATTATAGTATGTAGAAAACAGTCATAGTATAGTATATCGAAAAAAGTCACAAGAACGTCATAGTATAGTATGTCAAAAAAGTCATAGTATATATAGTATGTTGAAAACAGTCACAAAAAACTCATATTATAGTATGTCGAAAACAGTCATATTATAGTATGTCGAAAACAGTCATAGTATAGTATGTCGAAAACAGTCACAAAAAACTCATTATAGTATGTCGAAAACAGTCATAGTACAGTATGTCGAAAAAAAGACATGTTATAGTATGTCGAAAGAATTCCAAAAAACGTCATAGTATAGTATGTCGAAAAAAATTCATAGTATAGTATGTCAAAAAAGTCATAGTATAGTATGTTGAAAACAGTCATAAAAAACTCATATTATAGTATGTCGAAAACAGTCATAGTACAGTATGTCGAAAAAAGTCACAAAAAAGTCATAGTATAGTATGTCAAAAAAGTCATAGTATAGTATGTCGAAAACAGTCACAAAAAACTCATTATAGTATGTCGAAAACAGTCATAGTACAGTATGTCGAAAAAAAGACATGTTATAATATGTCGAAAAAAGTCACAAAAAAGTCATAGTATAGTATGTCGAAAGAATTCCAAAAAACGTCATAGTATAGTATGTCGAAAAAATTCATAGTATAGTATGTCAAAAAAGTCATAGTATAGTATGTTGAAAACAGTCATAAAAAACTCATTATAGTATGTCGAAAACAGTCATAGTACAGTATGTCGAAAAAAAGACGTTATAATATGTCGAAAAAGTCGAAAACAGTCATAGTACAGTATGTCGAAAAAAAGACATGTTATAATATGTCGAAAAAGTCACAAAAAAGTCATAGTATAGTATGTCGAAAGAATTCCAAAATACGTCATAGTATAGTATGTCGAAAAAAATTCATAGTATAGTATGTCGAAAAAAGTCACAAAAAAGTCATAGCATAGTATGTCGAAAGAATTCCAAAAAAAACGCCATAGTATAGTATGTCGAAAAACTCATATTATAGTATGTCTAAAACAGTCATAGTATAGTATGTCGAAAAAAGTCATAGTATAGTATGTTGAAAACAGTCATAAAAAACTCATATTATAGTATGTCGAAAACAGTCACAAAAAACTCATATTATAGTATGTCGAAAACAGTCATAGTACAGTATGTCGAAAAAATATATTTAATATATATTAATATGTATTAATAAAGTATACATTATTATTATTATTAGGTGACTTAGGTTTACTTATTATATATTTAAGTACTTTAAAACGTTAATATATTGTTAAATTTTTTTTAAAAACTCCATAAAAGAGCCTTTCTTTGATGTCATTTTTCAGTTTTTCAAGAATCAGTTTAGAATCGGTTAGGAATCGGAATCGTTTTAAAAGTACTGGTTTGGCATCGGAATCGTAAAAATCCAAACGATACCCAACCCTAACTATATACCATGACTTTTTCCACTTTTTTCAACCTACTATAATATTACTTTTTTCGACATACTATACTATGACTTTTTGCGACATCCTATACTGTAATTTTTTTCGACCTACTATAATATGACTTTTTTCGACATACTATACTATTTTTTACCACATTTTTGATATACTATACTATGACTTTTTTCGACACACTATACTTTGACTTTTTTCGACATGCTATTCTACGACTTTTTTCGACATACTATACTATGACTTTTTACCAGTTTTTTCGACATACTATACTATGACTTTTTCTGACATACTATACTATGACTTTTTTCAACATACTATACTATGACTTTTTACCAGTTTTTTTGACATACTATACTATGATCTTTTACAACATACTATACTATGACCTTTTTTTGACATACTATACTATGATTTTTTATGACATACTATAATATGACTTTTTTTTGACATACTATACTATGACTTTTTTCGACACACTATACTGTGACTTTTTTCGACATACTATACTACGACTTTTTTCGACACACTATACTATGACTTTTTTCGACATACTATACTACGACTTTTTTCGACATAATAAACAATGACTTTTTTCCACTTTTTTCGACATACTATACTATGACTTTTTTCGACATATTATACTACGACTTTTTTCGACATACTATGACTTTTTTCCACTTTTTTCGACATACTATGACTTTTTTTTGACATACTATACTATGACTTTTTTCGACATACTATACTATGACTTTTTTCGACATACTATACCATGACTTTTTTCGACATTCTGTACTATATACCATGACTTAGTTTATATTTCCACTTTTTTCGACAGCCTATAATATATCTATTTTCGACATACTAGACTATGACTTTTTCCACTTTTTTCGACACACTATACTATTTTTCCCTCATTTTTTTTAGATACTATACTATGACTTTTTGCGACATCCTATACTGTGACTTTTTTCCACTTTTTCGACCTACTATAATATGACTTTTTTCGACATACTATACTATTTTTTACCACATTTTTGACATACTATACTATGACTTTTTTCGACACACTACACTATGACTTTATAGTATGACTTTTTTCGACATACTATACTACGACTTTTTTCGACATAATATACTATGACTTTTTTCGACATACTATACTATAACGTTTTTCGACATACTACACTATGACTTTTTTCGACATACTATACTATGACTTTTTCTCCACTTTTTTTCAACATGCTATACTATGACTTTTTCCAACATACTATGAATTTTTTCCACTTTTTTCGACACACTATACTTTGTCATATTATACGTTGACTTTTTTCATCATTCTATAATATGACTTTTTTCAACACACTATACTATGACTTTTTTCCACTTTTTTCAACATACTATGACTTTTTTCAACATACTATACCATGACTTTTTTCGACATATTGTACTATATACCATGACTTTTTCCACTTTTTTGACCTACTATAATGACTTTTTTCAACACACTATACTATGACATTTTTCCACTTTTTTCGACATACTATGACTTTTTTTTGACATACTATACTATGACTTTTTTCGACATACTATACTATGACTTTTTTCGACATACTATACCATGACTTTTTTCGACATTCTGTACTATATACCATGACTTAGTTTATATTTCCACTTTTTTCGACAGCCTATAATATATCTATTTTTGACATACTAGACTATGACTTTTTCCACTTTTTTCGACACACTATACTATTTTTCCCTCATTTTTTTTAGATACTATACTATGACTTTTTGCGACATCCTATACTGTGACTTTTTTCCACTTTTTCGACCTACTATAATATGACTTTTTTCGACATACTATACTATTTTTTACCACATTTTTGACATACTATACTATGACTTTTTTCGACACACTACACTATGACTTTATAGTATGACTTTTTTCGACATACTATACTACGACTTTTTTCGACATAATATACTATGACTTTTTTCGACATACTATACTATAACGTTTTTCGACATACTACACTATGACTTTTTTCGACATACTATACTATGACTTTTTCTCCACTTTTTTTCAACATGCTATACTATGACTTTTTCCAACATACTATGAATTTTTTCCACTTTTTTCGACACACTATACTTTGTCATATTATACGTTGACTTTTTTCATCATTCTATAATATGACTTTTTTCAACACACTATACTATGACTTTTTTCCACTTTTTTCAACATACTATGACTTTTTTCAACATACTATACCATGACTTTTTTCGACATATTGTACTATATACCATGACTTTTTCCACTTTTTTGACCTACTATAATGACTTTTTTCAACACACTATACTATGACATTTTTCCACTTTTTTCGACATACTTACTATGACTTTTTTAAACATACTATACCATGACTTTTTTAGACATACTGTACTATATACCATGACTTTTGCACTTTTTTGACCTACTATAACATGTATAGTAGATGATAAAATCATCTCTCAGTGCAAATCAAACCAGCTATTAGGCTAACTGAAATAAAACCATGCCAATCTCTAGGTATGGTGAAGGGTATGTGATGATGTGGGGCTATTTTAATTCCAAAGGCCAAGAGAACTTTATCAGGATGCATAGTATCCTGGATCCATGAAATAACTGGCCTTTAAAAATAAAAATCTGCCTTCCTCTATGGGAATTTAACATAGGGGTGTACTTACTTATGCCCCCTGTATTTTAAGGAAGAACATTTATTTATTTACAATACATTATTCATTCACAAACAAAATTGGTGTCCTTAAAGGTTGGATGGATTTTTCCTCATTTTTTTAATTAAGGCATTAAGATCAATTTCCAAAAGATGATTTTTTTATTCCTCTTTTTATTCAACTTTAGCATGGGTGTCCTATTTTTTTTCACATGACTGTATATATACTATATAGACATAAAAAGTCATAATTTGTTGGGGAAAAAAGTCATAGTATGTTGGAAAGAATAGTTGAAAGTGATAGTTGTGATAAAAATATGCTGTAAAAAAAAGTCATACATAGGCCTACATGTCATAGCATGATGTCAGTGTATCATCACTTTGGGGCAGAAATGCAAACTTTTAACAGTCATGAAAGATAGTATTACATCCTGTGACCAGAATTGAACAATGTTGGACGATAACTTGTTGTAAAAAATAAATGCAGAATTTGTGTAAACATAAAAAAGGATCAGAATGTATCTTTGCAAGAAATCTACCTGGAAAATCTTTTTTGCCAAATGTGCTGGTAACCATCACTGACGATCCAGACATCTCCGTCTTGTATCTAGAAATTTGCAAAATAGGTAAGAAAATGGAAACACTGAGCTTTTGAGTTGATGATGAAAGTGAATATGATTGGGTACATGGTAATAACAAATAACCTTAAATCGCAGCAGTAGCCTAAACACCTGGAGCTTAACAGGCAACTGTGGAAGGGCGGCAGGTGGGATGCTGGCTTTTGCACACTGGCTGTAGTTTGGTTTGCGACGTTTTGTACAGCAACATCGTTGGTACAGGAAAAGGACTAATAGGCACGTATACAGAGTAGCCTATGACGTCTGCCATATCAAATATGCCAGTATGTCCATCCCATAGTCCTCACGAAGGTGAACACCATCATGACACCACAGGTGCCGCAGCCTAAATAAAAAAAAAAAGTTGTGTAAGTAGCCTATTTGTAAAAAAAAAACATTAATTACAGTACAGATTCACACAGACATGACAATATTGTGTGGCCTTGATACAGCAATAATTTGAAGCAACATGAATTGCAACGTATTTTGCATACAGTAGCCTACCAATAACATAACGGAAGGAAAGTTTCTGTTGAGAAGTAACGGACATTGAGCTGAGCAGCCACTCGATGGAGTTGGTACTCCAAAGGTATTTCTCCATGACGAACGGGAAAACCCAACAGAAAACGCTAAAAAAAAAAAAAAAATACAGTTAACGTTTTTGAACTCACCGAATGTAGGGGGTGTATATGATTATACCACCTGGAGCCAGAGAAACAGAGCAGCTTGTGGAAGAGACGAAAAATATTGGTGCGGCCGTCTCAATGGTACGGCTGGACTTCACACTAATTAGCAATTAGTTCCTGATTTGGTTCTTACTTGTTGCTGGGGAATGTACCTTTGATGTAGTGTTACCTGTATTTCAAAATGTAAAGCTTTTGAAGGGAACGAACTAATTGAATAACCTACATATTTTTGCAATGTTGGATACTTTGTTCATCGTATATTGGATTAACTGGGCTGGATATCTGTGATTTGGATATGATGGTGTATTATTTAAGGTTATGTGCTTAAAGGAAGTACATTTTCAAAGGGGCAGCGGGGAAACAAGATGATGTTTTGGCTAATCCTACGTCCATGAAAGCTCTTACTGTAAACCTTAAAAACAAGTCTGATTCCGGTCTGTCAGTCTTAACCGAACGTCCACTGACACTGTAGCTTTTCACTTGCAGGGAGTGGCTCATGTGGTTGCTTTCCCTTGATGCGCTGCTGACACCATGTGGCCAACTCAGTAACTGCAACTATGAGGTGGGGGCCAATAAGGCTGGCCGGTGGGAAAGGCTGTAGCTGTGTACAGTAATGCCACAACAACACATTCATCACCGGCAGACGGTCCCGCTCCCCTCCTATGTACCGAATTGATGAACCATCAACTCAAGTTTCATCACGTTCACTTTATATTGATAAAGCAATCATGCATGCCTTTTTTCTGTGTATCACTGTTTCCCCACTCCCAAGATAAATGGGGTGTCAGAATGTTTTCCCCCACACTTCTGCGCTCTGCTGTGAAGAGGATGTAGGCTCCAAATGGAGGGCCAGGACGGGTTTCTGTAGGAAACAAGTCACGGCTCAAGTTTAGAGATTCTGAGAATGTTGATGCATTTGCTCAGTGACAATTACACAGAGCAGTTAATGAATTATTAACTCTTGTTTCCAAATATATAGAAAACTATGAACCAAACAGCAAACATGACTCTGAAACATCTCCAAAGCCATCCTTTTTTTTTTTTTTTTTTATTAATTCTTCTACAGTATACAAATATTCACACACAAAATGTTTGCAAAAAACCCCTAATGTCTCGTAAACATTCATATATCCTCGTCTTGCAGTTTTGTCTTCTATTTCCTTCATTGTGTGCTGTATTGCCACAATCTTCTAAATATATATATATATATATATATATATATATATATATATATATATATATATATATATATATTTATATATATTTTCCTTTTAAAACAGAAGCCACTGGATCCTCGTGTCATCCTGTCACCCAGACACACCTCGTACAAGGCACCCCCTCCCCCCGACATTTCATTGTGTCGCCCCCGTCGTGTTAAACTGCAGCAGGGACAGCCAGGTCCAGAATGAAGGGAAGAAGGCAGAAATCACAGTGTGAAGCAGGAGCTCTTGACATCAGTGCGCTCGGTGCGGGCCCAGAGGTGAGGAACAGGAACGGGGCCGTATTGCATGGGTCTGCTTCGAGCTTAGTGTGTGGTAGGGGGGCAGGTGTTGGTGTAACAACCAGATCTGGATCAAATAGTTCCATTAATGAACAGATAATCCTTAGTGTTTGTCTTTATAAAAAAAAAAAAATAAAAAAAATAAAAAAAAACGTGAGGCAAAGATGGTAGAGGCCAAATAGTCACCGTACAGCAGAGGCTGTCTTACTTCCTGGCACTCGTGTATCCTTAAATGCGGCATTAACATGGCACTCCAACCACAAAAAGAATTATTTGCACAAAGAATTTGACCAAAATCTGGCAGTGACACCAAATGTTACAAGGAGACAGGGTATTTAAGACAAAGAATGGAAATGGTATGTTGGTATGGCTACAGGACACAGTAAATCAAGTATTAAGAGACAGCTAAATTACAGGGACAATCACTGGTGCGGGTTAAATCTGCATATTCAATAAACTTTTTTCAGTAAAGATCAGTTCATACAGTAGGAACCCCCACCAATATAAATCTATTTAAAAACATCTATAATAACATAATTGTGTGAAAACAAAGTGTAATATATATATATATATATATATATATATATATATATATATATATATATATATATATATATATATATATATATATATATAGAAAGATCAATAAGTAGTGGCATTGAAGACGCATCAGATAATTTTGGCTCTGGCATTATGTGCTGCACCTCCACTGTCGCTGCCCATGTATTTCTCTCATCTCTATATCTTTATTCAATATGTACTCCGCAAGCAGCGGCTCTTTCCCAAAATACCAGGAAAGCAGTAGTGCAACAAACTTAGCAGGATTTCTTTTTTTTTTTTTTTGAAGGAAATTAATCAAGTACATGAGTTAGGGACCTTAAACACTTCGCAAGATGCAATCTATAATCTGAAAGGAGAGGATTAGCTAGAACACTTTGGAAAGAAACTGACGAAATTGTGTTTTTAAGAAATCTTATGACCTGTTTTTCTTGGTGATATGCATGTGATGCTGTCACTACTGAAAGTGTGATTTAAATACTTTCAGTAGGAACAGCAAACATCATTCTGTACTAAACACCTTTAGACCCTTACACACAGTGACTTTTTGGTTCAAACCAAAATTAATAGAAAACAGTGAACAGGTCATGTGTTTTGGCTGTTCGGATGACAACTATCATGACCTTTGACCTTTTATTGACTTTTCCTTGACCTTTGCAGGTTTCCCTGTGAGGCTACGAGTGAACTAAATAAAAAAGCATTATTGAAAAATAAGGCTACCAGTCTGAGGCGTTTAACGGCACACAGACCGAGCTACATTCCATCTTTGATGACCAAAAGAAGAAAATATGAGAGAAAATTCAATGTTTTAGCTTACAGTGATGTCCATTTTTTAGTATTAGGGCAAAAACAACTCTTTATATTTAATTTATCGCTCTCTCGCTCATTCACTATCTCACTCTGCAGGTTTTACTTTTTCTTCTTAAATAAGCTTTTGATTTTAGAGGAGGAGCGCTTGATTTTCTCTCCATTGTCGCTGGAGTCCTGGGAGGAGGTGCTCTGGAGCTTGGTTTCCCTTCCCACGCTCCGGCCCTCCGAGTCCAAGGAGGTAAGGGACGTGTTACGCCCCACATTGGGCAGCATGCTCGCGGGCAGCTGGCCGTAGCTGTAGGACTTCTCCAGGATGCCGTTGTACATGCCCTTGCCCGTGGGAGAGGTGACGCTCCCTTGTGAGAAGGTTAGACTTTGGGACTCGGGTATAATGCGGGTGAGGTCTGGCGAGCCTCTTTGTGTAAACGGGTGGTGCTCCAAGGCCGGGGAAGGCGAGGTGGAGGGTGGGCCGGAGGGGGTGGGGGCCGGCGTGGGAGGAGGAGGTGTGGAGTCCCTGAGACTGCTGCAGCTGCTGCTGCTGCTGGTGTGGGACGTGGCGGGGTTAGACGCAGGAAGCTCCGAACTCTGGCTGAACAGCAGCAGCTCCTCGCGGGAGATCTTGCGGTACAGGGTGTCCGAGCCCGGTGTGCAGGGGTTGTGCGGCTGCTTTCGGCCCATGGAGGAGTTGAGAGAGTCTGTGTCGGAGCTGCCCTCCTGAGCCGATTCCCTGAGAGAGGAGTACAGATGTACCACGGTCACAACTCAGATAGGCAAACAAATGAGAGCAATCAATAGTTTCCTAAATAATAAAAGGTTTGACAAAAATATCTTTCTGTCATTTTAAAGTTTTCAAAATGCAGCTAATTTGGCATGAAGGTTAGCGTGAACCTCCATTCCGAGTGTATTTTTTTTACAGCTCACCAAGGAGCAAAATCTGAAAAATAATCATATGAATTTAACTGGTTCATTTCATTTCAACTGGTTTTGGTAATATTATTAGGCCAACTGCACATTTTTAAGGAAATTTGTACAACTTAAGCACAATATAAACTGAAGGAGAGCTGCAATTTTGTGGCCCTTTCTTGTAGAGGGGCCTTGTGTCTGTGTCTACTTCTAACACTTTCTACACTTAATCAAATTACCATAAACTATTTAACAAAAAAAACTTGGGGCTAGTTAATTTAGGAGCACTGGTCGGTCTCTGGGGATATATTGAGGGTGCCATGTGCGGTATAGTCTCCTGTGTGCTCTGTACTTAATGGGAACTTGGAGATGACCGGGTACATACTGGACACAATGCACAGAGGGCAGTAGATAGTTGGTCCCAAAGCAAACTATATTTGTTAGAAAGTACAAAGATTCTGTGACATTTCTCAATATTGAGAGGCTGAAATTATTGTCCCATTATTGCATTATGTAATATATCCTAGCGCTTTACTACAGTAAGTAGTTTGGGCATCAATTCCCAAGAGCTTCTTATTTCATAATGCAAAACTAAAACGTATCCTGTAGGTGCTCAAGTCCTCAAAGTTACACATTTAAAACGATTAAAAATGTTGCTGTTTTTTTGTGTTGCTAAATGTTTTTTCGTTAATTACTGACTACCATTTAACCATTTAATATGAATATAACTTTTTGAGTTTTCTTGGGGTTTAGTCTTTACTGACACATTAGTAAGGCAAATTGGGGACAAACTGCAGGAATTAAAGTGGACAGAAGATCCTGCATTTGCAAGACCTTGCTAATTAATTATGTTACACATCAACTAATTATAGTGCAGGTTCCAGTAGAGGTAATTCATGCATCCTCCACATACTAGACCCGGTAACAAATGGCGCCGTTTAACCCCCAAGCGTAAAGCATCAGTGTGAATGTCTGAATAAAACACCTGTGAGTCCAAACTGTAAAACCATTCCGCGGCGTTCCGGCCACCGCTACATACCCCCTCCTATCAGAGCTGAACATGATGTGTTCGTCGTCTGCCTCGTGGCGATAGGAGAGGGACGAGCTGGCCATGGACAGCAGGTCGGGGTCTGGGGACATCATTGAGGACTGCGGAGAGCTCAGCAGGCTCCGGCGGGAACGACACAGGCTGCTGCTGCGGTTCAGCGAGGGCCGGATCATTGTGGCTGCTGGGGAAAAGTCAAGGAGGCGAAAACGGCGATATAATTTTATTTCACTACATTTTTCTGTATTAATTTATGCAGTCGCAAAATCCTCTGTCGTCTCACTCACATGTAAACTGTTGAATGATGGGAGGCGTGTCCTCGTCCAGGTCATCCACTCCTCCTGCGATGGGGTAGGGAGGCACCGAGACTCGCGGCATGACCACCCAGCTGTGGTCTGAGTAGAGGCTGGCCGTCAGGCTTGGCAGCCCCGAGTTATTGACCACAGGGAAGTTGCAAAGCTTCTCAATCTGCTGCCAGCGGTGCAGCCGCTCCCTCAGGCATGCCGTTACCTCTGACAAGGCTTTCCTAAAAAAACACCAGTGAGTGAGGAGGGGGTACTGTACACTTGTATCGAGCAAACGTTGAGTGTTCCTGTTTTAGACCCAGCAAGAAGCCGTCTTTGCTTTGATTCGTCAGGATTCAGAGAGTTTTGGCAAACAAGCCTGCTGGTTATATTAGGATATTGGACTTGTGCCTATTGAAGTAGTCATGCAGAAGATTCAACTTTGTTCTCTCTTTAATGTCATTCCTTTTCCTTTTTGGCTTTAAAAACACAAAGGAATTATTTATTTCAGTGCCAGAGCATGGATTATACAAGACTGTATTAAATATATCTGGAATAAAGGTTTGGGTGTCTACCTAAGAAATGTAAAAGCATTATGTGGTCAAATGTGTGAACTTGACATAACACAGTCAGATATTGTCAGTGCTTGGGTTTTTTCTAATAAGGTGAGTACTAAAGAATTTAAGCTCTGAACAAACAACGCAAATTTGCTGTAAAATGGCACCAAAAGCCTCATTTTATCTATCAGCAGATTCTGCCATATATTCATATACATCTAAAAGTAATACACACTGCAAACAACACTACAGCTGCTGTGCTTAGTGACATATTGATCATCATCAATATCTTGAACATGACATCTGAACATCGTGTGTGTGTGTGTGTGTGTGTGTGTGTGTGTGTGTGTGTGTGTGTGTGTGTTTCTTACTTTGCTTCTAATATCTTGTGGTCCACCTCATCCAGTGATGAGCTGTGAGCTACATGAAGGGTTCCGAACACAGAACCTCTTTTCTTCTTTATTTTCTCTGCCTAATTAAAAAAAAAACACAAAACACGTATCTATTATTAGTCAGATGTAATTCAATTACAAAAGTTTTTTAAGGGTTCCTGATACCGTTGTTTTTGTATCAAATGGAATTTGCATCTACAGTATAACCAGGTGGAAATGGCCCCAAAGAATTTTTCCGTAACCCGCGCTAATGAGGCTCTCAGGTTTGTAAACAGCTCTTCAACAGGCCTGATTTCAGGTCACAACAAATAGAAACGTGGCTGATGTCAACTCATTAATCAAAAAAGCAATCTGTTTTTAGTCCACCCCAACTTGAAAGTTTGATGTGAATTTTCAGCCCAAGTTTGGCCAGAAAGTAAGAAAAATAGACATAATTTGGCCACATTAAAAAAAACAAATTTGAAAAATGGAACCATTCATTATATTAATTCTGCTGTTAATGCCAGAATAAAACATAGTTATATTTATCATGCTTATGTTTAACTGTTGAATTAGAAAAAATGTAAGTTTGAAATCATACTTGGAAATTAATCCAATGGCTTGAAATGTGATTAAAACTAATTTAAAATTTCCTGATTCACATTCAACTTCCTTTGTCTCCGTTTCTCCATTTTAGGTGTTCAGCTGAAGACTGGATCCACCTCACTCTTAAGTTGTTCTGCCAAAATAGTACACTAGTAATATTTTACACTACTTGCCATTACACTGCTTTTAAACAATACTGGCTGTCTACGAGAGAGCAGACTAATGTGCTGAGCTCTCCCTGCAGCCCAGCACTTGATAGTATCAGTAAACATGATTCAGTGCTCTTTTACCATGTGGAGACAAGAAGAGATGAGCAAGGCACTGCTCTGTGTACTTTAGTTTGTGAAAGCGATGAGGGTAGGGTTTGATTTTGGCAGCTTTTTATATTAAGTTGTCTCCTGCCAGTCAACACTCAGGACATTAAAGTCTCTTTCAGCTATGGACATGTGTCTTAGAAAAGTCAAACCTAAGGTAAGGTGATCTTTTTCAAATTCACACAATTTTATTAACATTTACAAAGTACCTGAAATCAAATACATTCATTCCACAATTCAAATTTAAATACAGTAAAATTCTCTGCTTGACCTCTTTTCACTCAGTAATTTTCATGAGCATGCTGAACATCACACATCACATAAATCTCAACACCTTGTAACGTGTAAAACATTGCTAACCAACCCTACCTGCTTTATAATCCTATGTTATAATGAATAAATCAATAAATTAAGTTACCTCATCTTTGGCGATGCACAGCTGAAACTCAGCATTCTGTTTCTTGATGTTGTAGTATTGAACCTCCACCTCATGTGTGAGCTGGAGCCACTTCTGGAGAGCTTCAGGCACCGAGCGCTCCGAATGCATCTCCTTCTCTGCTCGCTTTAGGGCCTTTCGCACCTACACAGGAGCAACAGCGTCCAGGGTCGGGTTAATTTACCTGTCAAATATTTTAAAACTTTTCCCACGAGATCATTGAGCAAATGCTCTAAGTTTGGGGCAAATTTCAAATGAACTGCATTTACTGTGTAAAAATGAGTCCAACACTGGCTCGTCTGCGAGTCGAGAACTCCTTACAGAGAGAAACTCTCTCTGACATATAGTTGCTGTATTTTTTATGTGATGAGAAATGGAAACATCTTGTTGTTATGCAAAGGAGGTATTTTGTGGAATTTAACAAGAAGAATAATGTATCCTTTTATTTCAAGGTGTTCTAGCAGCAGTAATGAATACATTTACATGCATATACAGTGAATATACTGACCATTTCAGTAAAATATGGAGATATGGTGCATTTTAACGTTTGAATAATGATACATCTGTTTTCCCAGAGGCATTCAGGGGCAATAGGCAGTCTGGGAAGCCCTACCTGTACTAGCTCTTCCTCAGCATATTTGAGACGGCTGAGTTCACATTCAGCACCCTCTCGCAGCTCTCGAAGCCTGTGAGCCTCTGTTTTGGCCCCATTGATCTCATCCCTCATCTTCTGCTCGAGGTTCTGCTTCTCTACGGCCACCGTCCGGTTCTCCTCCTGAGCCTTTTCCAGCCTGGGAGATGAGAGGAAAAACACAAAATGTACATTTAGTCAAATGTTAACATGCATAATTTCTACACAGGGTGGAGAAGCTAAGAAAGGGAAAATCTAAGCTCCATTTCTTTCCCTAGCTCATTATATATGTGCACATCTGAAACGTTTGCTTCTCTTACCGGCTCTGTAGGTCTAACAGGCTTTGCTCAGCATTTTGCAGGCTCTCCAGATCCTTCATCATCTGAGAAATGTGTACCTTGCTGCACTTGTTCTGCACATAAGCAAACCAGCAGCCCCCGACACCAATCACTATGGAAACCATCAGGACAAAGTCTTTCATCAAGTTATGTTGTGGACCTGCGGAGGGACAGAGGAACGGGAAACGATAGGTGGCTTTTAGCAAATGCTGTTTCATGTAATTGTTCTGGCTGCAACAACTGAGAGTATGGGCACAACAAATGTCCAAGCTATTATTCATGAATAGCAATGGTCTAATTGATATGTTTTTGGTTTTGAAATACGTTGCATACTTACGGAGAGGAGGGCCAAAAAGCACTGCATCTAGTGCCTTTAGGTTTAGTTTTTGTTTATGCCGCTGGTCTAATATCTTCAGCTGCATCGACATAAACGACGGTTCATTTGCCGCTATTCTGAAATATGGAGAAAAAGAAAAATCTGCATTGAATACTGAGTGACTTCCTACACAGTTGAACGATTTAGTGTATAGTGTGCATTAGATTTGTCCTAAGTATTTGTCTGTAACTCCTTAGCATTTTTTAATGTGTTGTGACAGAATTTCTTTTAACTTTAGCGCAGGGTTAAATGTAATGATAAACATTGTGGATGGTGTTAAAGGTTGCAGACTGAATAAAACATTATAGGAACTCATATCAGTAATACCAATGCATCAGTATGTATATGATGATTAAAGTTTTGCAGTTTTAGGGGAGCATTTACTAAGCCTACTGAAAATTTTCCAATTTATTAGGGTATTAACGAGGCCAGTGATCTGATTTGTAGAAAACGCAGCTGAAAAAGACCTGATGCCAGTCTGTTTTGACACTAAAAGAATTTGAACACAAGAGAAAAAGTGTTCTCTGGTGCTGAAATTGGAAGGGTGGTTAAAGAGCAAACACTTTTGAAACTGCAAGAATATGGTCAGCTCAATAAAAAGATCCGTGATTGAATGAGTTATATAAGAATAAATTCTTCACTTACTGTTCACCACACACAGTGAACAGTAGTAAAGTGTTTTCATTGACGTCTCACCACCACCACCACCATCTTAAAGACTCAGACAACATGGCAGCCTGTGGAAACTGTACCCCTTGCTCTGACATCACTTCATGAGTCAGCGCCAATGTGCCCTGTGGCGTAACATGAAACCCCTCAATAACCCGGCTGCCCATCCCTCTGTCTACTCATGCCGTACATGCAGTTTGCAACGAGTCACATTCCACAAGTGCCCCACCAACATCTGAGTTTCTTCTGTGATGTCGGCACTGAGATTACTTTGTTAACAATTTCATCTTTACTAGGAATTTTGGGTATATTCTACAAGCTTTGAAATACTAAACTAAGACATTTGGATTAACTATACAGTGGGCAGGAAAAGTCAAGCACATCACTCTGGGGGGAAAAAAAAAAAAAACATTTACAGATTGCAATGTGACGACAAGTGATCTGGCCTTGAAAATAAAATGTCTACAAGCAGTAAGAAACCTTTTCTAATACAACAATAGAGGAACGAAGACACTGAGGTGAGCAATCTACTTCTTTTATGTCTTTTTCCCTGTGTGTTGCCTTTTATGACCAGCAGTGGGCAGCATTAAACAGAGTAATGAAAACTGAAGGTGCCTTTGGGTATTGTAACAGAGATCATAATAGTGTTGCTGCTCATAAACACACTTCACTGCTCACCAACAGCGAAGCAAAACATCTCATTTAGAGGCAAAGAAATGACATGAAGCACTTGTAACATTGTCGTTAAAATGCAGAACAATTATAATGAACAGTTATCTTATTATCAGCGTCACTGAAGGAGAACAGGAATGCACTGCTCCTGTAAGCGATGAAGTGAGTAAGACATTAGGCTCTTCTAATGTCTCTATTTTGTGCCTCCTCTTTTCCTCCGTCCTCCTGCCTGTGACCCGGAAATCGATCTCCGGGCGCCATCTTGAAGGATGTCTCAATTCCATAAATGCATCTCGAGGAGAGAGGAGCTATGAGCAAGGATGCACAGGTATAGCCATTGCGGAAGTTATTTCGGCACCCGTGTTGATAAAAGAGGCGTCACACACAGCTGGAGTATACAAACCATCAGATGTGCCAGACATCATATTTAATTGACATTGCTTTAAAATGACGGCTCCTAAGTACAGATGTCTCATTTCGTTAAATGCCTGTAGCCTTGACTCCTCTCTCCTCAGGTCTCTTCCTTTGCCTCCTCCGCTCACATCTCAGGCAGGAGGGACTAAGACGCGAAGAGAGGAGGCGAGGAAAGGAATCGAGGATGTACAAACTGAGAAGTGAGAAGAGGGAATTGTGTGAGGTAAGCGGTACGAACCGAGGTAAAGTGTTCCCCGTGACCCGGAAGTCCCGGAAGTGCTTTTCATACTGCGGCAGCTCCACAGACTCCTTCAGCCACTGCACTGTGTGATCCACGGTCCAGTTGTGGACTGAATCAGGAAACAGAAAAGGGAAACGATTAACATCAATACTTTGATGTCAAGCACTTTGCTGATGCGTTTATCAAGAGCAACTCACAGAGTACAGACGGTTAAGAATAAATAGTGGTGGAAGAAATAATAAGGTCCTTTACTTCAGTAAAACTACCAATAAAAGTCCTTGTGACTGATACATTATATTTGTTATCATTAGGTAGGTTAACAAATGCATCGTTGCTTAAGCAGAATGTTGCTGTTGTATCTAGTCAAGGTGGAGCTAGTTTTAACTACTTTATATACCATTAGGCAGTTGTATCCACTGGTTCCCAACCTAGGGGTCGGACCCCCTCCAAAAGGTCATAAGATAAACAAATTTATACTTGTTTTGGGGGGACTTTCTTTAATCTTTACTTTTATGAAATATTGTCAAGTTTTACCTCTTTGAACAGTTATTCAAATGAAACCATCTGAGACATTTAGAGGGGAATAACTCTTTGGTAATCCTCTAACAACACATTGACCACTGGTTTAACCTACTGTATCACAATGCTTATTCATTTCACAAGCGTATGTTTTTTGGTGTAAAATCTTAAAAAGTACCTAAAGTACTGTGTTTGAGGAGTGTTTGAAGATAAACCACAGATGTGTTAAAAAAGAAGAAGAAGAGGACTCTGGGTCAATTGCTGTCCCCATCTGAAATTTAAACAGGAGAAGGAGAGGAACGTGGGGGAAACAACTTGTAGATGTATTAATTGCAATACTATAATTAAATCTACAAGCTTCATTGTGCCATTTACAGGGAAAGTTTGTTTGAGCAAAAATAAAATGAAAAGCACTTGCCACAAGCTTTCTAATAATTATAATAACAGCAGTAACTGAATTATCATTTACTCAGAATCTCAGATGGTTCCCTTGACTAAATAAGCCCTCAACCCTAAATGACTGTCTGCTTACTTATACTTTTATATCACTAAATTATTCCGTTACATTCTGTGGGGCAATATGACCTTGAGTGTAGATCGTTGTTGACATTCTCCTGCAGCCCTTGAAGCAAAAGTTCACTTGAATTTTTAGAGAATTGGTAAAAAGTCACTTTCGGTGCTGACAAGGATCCTGCCAAAGGGGTCGTCAAGGAAGATGGCTTATGAAACCACCGCATCAAGAGGATGACTTACCTGCTGCTGATTACTTATTTGAAACCACACCTGTCATGTCATCTGGTATATTTATGTAGTAATGTGTGTCCCTTGCTCTTTATGCAGCCTGGGGAAGGTAAGATGGGACTGCTGTGAATAAATGATTCTTCCAACAAACAAAACTTGTAATTGGGGTACTGGGAATTTAGTTTATATTTTATGTATGTTTGTTATTCTTTATAATTTTTATTTTTTTATTTTCTCTTGTATCATCTTGTATGTAGGACAGAAAATGTAGAGGCATTTGTGTTAGTGACCGTGGGGCAGATACATTTGGACAGTTTTTATCCAAAAGCCATCATTGAACTTAACAAAATCAAACATTTCCCCACCATGGTGTCATGAACTATATGTGCAATAATACAACCCGTGCAATACTGTTTACATGCTTTTAATAGGCTTGTTCATATATGTATTGACTGGGATGACGATGGGATGTGCACGAATGTATGTTAGAGTATTTATTTGTGTATTTATTACTTTGTACTTTTATATTCAGGTACGGCACAGCAAATTCTGTTGTACACAAGCTTGTGTAATGACAGTAAAGTCTATTCTACTTCTCTTGCTTTACCTTCAGAGGTCTTCCAGCCCTTCCACAGCTCCTCCACAGTGATGTGCTGGTCTTCACGGTGCAGGTTGCTGTGTTTGTTGGTTTGCTGCTGCTTCATGTCTTCTATTATAAACTAGAAAATAAAAAGAGATCGGATTGAGTTTTTTAGGCTTTATAGAAACATCCCAACTTTGTTGGTTTGCAGCATTTTAAAATGTTTTATCCTAAGAACTGTGGGGGAGATGCAGACGGCTGCGCTTGTCTGTGTATGTCCATGTGTGGTTTTGACAGAGAGCTGTAGAGGATAAGCTTTGCCTAAAAGTCTGGCTTTGGATTGCTCACACACACACACACACACATTCTTTTTCACTCTCCTTTCTTCCTTTTAGGGACTTTGAAAAGAGAAAGAGACCTATGACGGAGGCACCACTTCCACCTGTGTGTGAATGTGTGTGCCTTTCCGGCTGTCCTCCTTTGGTAGTTCAGAACTAATTGCCCATACAGAGAAAGCCATAGCAATCAAACCCACCAAAGAATTACCAGAACAGCAACAGCCTTAACAACAAGGGAAAGAACGTGTATGTGTAAGCTTTAGGTGTAGATTTAACTGCTTTAGGAGAGACACCAACGTTACATTCAGCTCTCATAGTATTACTGTGTCAGTACAACCTTATATGACCTGACTTCACATTCAAGTGTGTTTCTGTGATTAAATAAAAGAAGCTATTACCTCTACAAGTACCCCTTAATTTAATAAGTAAAGCAAACAAGCCTATTCCCAAAAATGTTAAACTATTCCTTAAATGTACCTCCTTTTATCTGAACATATGCTCTTTTGAAAGCCTAAATTATTAATCCAACGAAATTCCTAAAAATGTCTTAATACCTACATTAAACCTACCCAAATCAGTTTGTTTATTCCATGGACTACTGATAAACTATGCTGAAGTTGCATGCAAAAATCTAATATAAATATAATACATACATTTAATGTTGCTAAGGGACACATAGAGAATAGCTTAGCTGGTAGAATCACTAGTTAAGATGCCTAAGCAAAAGCGTAAATTTACAGAGGAGTTAAAAGTTCCTGTGTTGTCAACCTTAGTAGTGATCAGTGGGGAGCTGAATGTGCTGTATGTAGCGCTAGCATGTACAGGCAGTACAGTGTTCATGTCAGACTCAGCAGCAAACAAAAAGGTGCTACAAACTCAGAGCTGAGAAAACCCATCAGCAACATAGAAAGACTACAGTAGTTTAAATCATGTAAAAGTGACTGTTGAAGCTGCAGCTAAGGGTGTTTTGACATTTCACATCATCGTGAATCACAATAGTTACAGATCAATGAGTTTCACATCTGACTTGATAGATCAGCACACCCAGATTCCAACACAGCTTGAAAAATGTCATGTGCCTGCGCTGAGACAGACGTTATCATAAATGCTTGACTAGACCAAATCCCTTTGAAATAGTCCTAAAAGCATTTGAAGATACATCTTGGACAACTGCATTCATCATGACATAAATGTAATTTTTTAAAATCCACCAGTATGTTCACACATCAATGCTATGTGCACAGAGAGTCTGAAAGGAGAGCTGTGAGTATGACATTGAATACATAATGGCAGTCTGGAGTTGAGAGGCAACCAATGTTTGGAGCACTGAATGCACTAAAAAACAAATCTTGCTGTGATCAAGAAGTGTTTGAATGTCCTCTGTAAATTTCACTTCTGGCACATGCACTCACATTCTCAACACATGTTCAAGAGATGGGAAGGAAAAAAAACTGTGCAAGCAATGCTTTGTGAACACAAAATCTGGCATATATTACATCAAAAATGATTACTGGACATTGTAAAAGGGTGAAAATGTATGTGCTTGTTCAATGTCGGTATAATTCATGCCTGGATGTGTCCATGCCACGAGACCTCTTCCTGCATTTGGCTGAATCGGAATCTCCAGATTGTGGCATAAGGGAGTGCCAACCGGAGATGTAAAGTGTCTTTTATCAGCAGTCCAATTTAACCTTCACAAACAAACCTGGTGCAGGATACTGGAGCACACATTCAACCCTATGTGCCCTTTCATAGCCAATCATGTGAACATACACTGTAGATGCGAGGCAATTCATACGGAACCTGGGTCCACAACAAAACCTTTTGAATCCCTATATCAAATTGTTTCTTTGGGTGGGAGACAATTGCGTGTTGGTGACAATTTTGTGAACAAAAAAAATCTGTAGTTTTTTTATTTCTCTCAAAACTGTACTGTACTTAGGCACAGCGCTGCTTGACAACGCCAACATGCTGATGTTAAGTAGGTGCCATGTTCACCAGATCACCAAATTTATGAGGGGGACATGAATGTGTTCACTAAGTTTCATGGCAATCCATACAATAGTTGTTTAGATATTTTAGTTTGGAACATAGTGGTAGACTGACTGACCTAAAATAATCCTATAGCAACTCTTTAGTTGTACCCTGTGTTCACCCACATCAAAAGGTTTTTTAGGCTCTGAAAAGCTCTTTTACTACATCAGTGGTCGACAAAATACTCTTGAGAGGCCTGAAAACTTTGCACAGTGTTTTCTCCTTCTTTTTACTCAATACAAATGCAAATGAGTTTTCTCACTGACGTAAAGCCAGGAACCAACTAAAGGAACCAACTGCTGAGTCACTGGAGGGACCACAATGTGTGCAATACTAGTCCAAACAAATGTCTTGCAAAGCCTTCAATGCTCACTGTACTTTATGAGTCCTGCTGGCAAAGATGCAAACTTTGCCAGAGCACATGAACAAAAATAGAAAAGGCTTGATGAATGAACAAGAATAGAGAAGGCTTGATGAATAAAAATGTCTCTTTATGGCCATTAAAGAAACCTATTTTTTTGAAAAAGTTTTGTCTATGTACATTTGTGAATTATTTCAATGTCTTCATTTTATTCTCAGATAGTAGAACATTTGTCATATCATCTCAAGTTAACTGGGGTAAATGTGGTAAATATTTTAGTGCAGACGTGTTAATTATTACTTCTCCACAGGTTTTCTTGTTTGAAATCCAACAACTAATGACTTAATTAAAGACATACTGTGTAACAGATAAGGTCCAAATGATCCAAGTACACTATTTGCACTTGTTAAATACAGATTACTTTACCTAAAAAAATAATACTGAGAGTATTCAAAGTGAATGTAATTAGTTCAAGTGCTGCCATCTTATTATAAAACTTTGCGGGCGGACTGGCGAAGCAGCTTTGCATATGGTCAAAGACAGCTTTGTGATGCTTTATGGAGTCATTAAATATGTGGTGAGCCGCACACGGAAAGATAGGTCTTTGTCTGGGAGCCTTGTGGCCTCTATGGCTAAGAGTTTAGATAGTGTGATAGCTGTGATAATTGCGGCCATGGTGTGTTGCCTACTGAAATGTCAAAGGAGAAGAAATTCCTGCAAGAAAAACGGGTAAAGTAGTTCAAGATTGTGTTTACACTTTGTATGATAGAGACAGAGTGACAATAGTCAGGACCAACAGTCAGTCCTGAAAAGACAATAATACGTACACATATATTATACAGACAGAGGCCTAGCACAGACAGTGTATGACACATGGTCAGACACACACAGCAGCAAACAAAGACATATTTGTTTCAGTCAGATTCCAGATTGTGGGGAGCAGGCTGAGTTCAAGACTCTTCCCATGAGCCTCTGCTCTCTCCAACAGTTGAATGTGACTCTATTCACCCCTTATATCTACTGCATCAGTCCAAATCTACTCATCTAATTTACTGAAAGTTATTACATCCATCATGAACAGGAAATTATTTTCTTTTACTCAATGCACACCTCAACATTAATCAAACCCTATGAAACTGCAGGCAGTCGGTTATTAGATTGATTAATTATTATCAATCTGTTATAAATTTGGGACAAAAAGTATGCTGTGTTATGATTTATGAAATGTGTGAACTACTTGGAGCACAACTGATTTATCACACATGACAGCTGGGCAGACTCAATTGTAAAGCCATCACTCGTATGATAAGATCTTCCTCGTGCTTTTCCTGGTTTTCAGTGAAGCCTTTGTTACTTTGCCCAAGATCTAAGTGGGTGTCTTTGCATAACGTGTTCTGTTTTTAGACATTTTAAAACTACCTGTTTCAGGGACTTTGTGACACAAAATCAACTCCTGATTTTAGGAAGTTCTTCTCAGAGAGGTATAGATATTAACAGAGCCATATTATACCCTGAATATAGGAATTTAAATGTAATGTAAGTGTATAATTGTATGTTGTTGTATTGTAATTGTTGTATTAAGTGTTAAGTGTTGTATGACCTACAATTTTGTATGCTGTATATGCATATCTTATCTATTTGATTTATCTGTAATAATATGATATTGTGAAGTAGGGGCAGGACTATATAAGCATTATGCTTTCGCCTGCTCCTTCTCAAACTTATCTTTTTTTCGTTTTCTTTGGTGGAAGCTGATTTGTCTGTTTGTGTTTTTATCTTTGTGTTTTTGTTTTGTTTCCTTTTTTTCTATTACAACATACCGTTTATTCAAGATAAATAAAAAAATCAATCAATGTCTGTACTTTATCACTTTAGAAGGTCTAAATTACAAAAAGCTGTAACTTTATCAGTTCCAACGCCAATTCAACAATTAATTCAACAAAAAAGCCGATGAGGGTCAACTAGTTTGTGGGACACACAGCAAGAACTAGGGCGACAGACATTCACCGATTGCCCAACTTGGACCAACAAGTCCACCAACAGCCGACCGTCTCCGTGGTGGTGTGTCAGGGCCTTTAGAGAAAAAGAAATGTATTTTTTGTGTAACTTGATTGAACCGACCCTTTAATGCACAAGTTCTTTGTCCCATTCAAAGTAGTAGCTCATAAATAATTACGCTCTTCTCTCTCAAACATTCCCAGACAAGTCAACAAACCTCATCTTGAACCTCCTTTCTATAGATACAACCTAGACGGTCAATTAGCCTCCTCAAGTTTCTTCTGTTCATACCCGACTAAACACAAGTTATATATACAGTAGGCTCGAACAGATGTAGAACTCATGCAAGCCTAATTTTTCCATCAAGTTGTTATGCATGGCCTGTCAAGAACTAATAAAGTACACACACCACAGAGAAGCAGTGCCATCGCCCCCTATTGTGACATGTGTTGGGTTCTTGCAATTTCAAAGTGATGGAACGTGATCCAGCTGAGCGCCTCCTTGGCAGACGGGCAGCACGCAGCCCAGGCACCCCGAGGAGAGGACGTGCACCTGCTGTCCCCAGTGACTATGCTCAGCAACAGACCTTCGGACGTCAATCAAAACCCAAGGCGACGCCTAGTCTCATAGATTAATCAGAGGCAAGATTATGTTCAACAGGATTACAGCTGTATTTGATTCCCAATTAAATTCTTCCACGGTAGTCAAGTTACAGATGCTCAAAAAGTGATTCATTTTGAGACTATAAATACACGTCGCCAAGAGGTCCAAGCTTCTGGTTTGTATTTATTTAGGCTAATGCAGACAGGCAGGAGAGAAAGATTTGACAGTTTTGATCTGAGACACGGGCCCAAAATCTTTGTCTGGGAAACCTCTGGGCACAGATTATAAATACACTTAATTTCACACAACTTCAAATATAGTATATAATCATGAGTGTATGGCAATGCTGGTAATAAAATAAAATCAACCTTGACAGATTCTGACAAAAATCTATTGTCGTTTGCTTCACTAGAGAGCTATTTGTGTTCTGCCACGACACTCCAAATATCAACTTCAAAAGCAGCCAAAGCCTTTTTTGTGCAATGTCCTGACTGATAACTCTGTGACGTGATATATATATATATATATATATATATATATATATATATATATATATATATATATATATATATATATATATATATATATATATATATATATATATACACACACACACACATACAGTAGTTGTATAGAGAACTGAGGAACTTTTTAGCTTTACCACTGCAGAGTGTTAATTTGTTTAAGTATGCGTTAATGGGTACTCTTTTTGTGTGGGTGTTCCATTACAACTAACCACACGACCCAATGGTGAAGTTGTTAATAGCAATCAAAGTCAGTAACCGTGGTTACATGCTACAGGTAGATGCTGTGGTGACCAGTGCACCTCATAACAATGACTCAGCAACCTCTAAATGATCTGTGTGTGTTTTATCTGTGTGTGGAGATATAAACTGTGAAACATGGGTATTAATATGTCTGTGAGGGTTCATTTCCCTCTAACTTGGCAACACTGATTGTTGTTAAGTTACAGAGGACTTTTAATGGTAAAACAAATTTTATGCTTCAGTGCTACCAGGTAACTCACTGATAAGGCCACTTTCTATTTGGTTACAGAAAGCTGTATTTCAAAATTACATTGCAAAAACAAACTGCTCATGTTAGCTGAAATAGGCTTCTCTATGGAAAATAAAATCTTCCAGTTAAGACCTCGACTAAGGGGGTTGCGTTAGAACAACATGCCAATGTGTTGTTCTTTTTCACCCTCCATCAAATTGGACTTTAAAGACAGGCTTTTTCTTATATTTTGTGCAAAATATTTACTGGTATATGTCATTTCCTTTACTGCTTAAAGGAACATGCCAACTTATTGGGACTTTAGCTTATTCACAGTAACCCCCAGAGTTAGATAAGTCCATACATACCCTTCTCATCTCCGTGCGTGTTGTAACTCTGTCCGACGGCTTCACCGGTAGCTTAGCCTAGCACAGATCCTGGAGGTATCAGTTCTAACTAGCCTACTGCTCCGAATAAGTGACAAAATAACGCCAACATGTTCCTATTAAATGTTGTGATTTGTATAGTCATAGCGTGTACAAATAACAAGGTCACATGAGACGCAGCCATCTTCTAACCATATACAAACTGGGAACTATATTCTCAGAAAGGCGAAGCACTGCTACTCTCTGCTCGGGGCTTCTCAGGTGCTGCAAGCATATAACTCCACCCAAGTAGCAGAAGTAGCACTTTAACATGCTGTCAACATGTGTCATTGTCACCATATAGCACCACTGACCTCCTGTCATCTTTACCATCAGCATAAGAATCTCTGAAATGCACTGAATATCCTGACCACGGCTATAACATTACAAATATGTGCATCCTCTCATCTTAGTCATCCTCTCAAATGTTGGGATAAAGGTGTGAGGGGGCAGAATAAGAGAAGGGAAAGGCAAGAAGTGCCAGTGAGATCTTTGTTGGCTGAGTGTGGGGTTTCAACCAGGTGGCAGACGGGCGAGTGGGGTGACGACCCCACACTTCCTCATAAAACTGTGTCACTGCTTTCAAGTCATCGCTGCCAGGAAAAGACGGGCATTGTAATGAAACGGACAGTAAATGGGTCCATTTGTTTTGCCCCATATGCAAACACATTTTGAGCTTGCTCGTGGACATTTCGGCATGTGGACAGAAGGAGTGAGGGATCAAACTCCAGTTAAACTAAACCTGACCTTCTGACATTTTTAATTCAGTTGACATTGTTTAGGCCAGAAAGCCTTGAACATAATTTCAGATGGTATTTATTTGATTTAAAGCTGCATAAAAATTGTGAATTTGAGAATTATTTACATTTTAAGCAGAGCTGTATAGTAACGAAGTAGAACTACTTCACTACTGTACTTAAGTACTAAAAAGCTGTATCTGTACTCTACTGGAGTATTATTTTTTTCTCCTACTTCCACTTTTACTTGAGTACATATTTTCGATGAGTTTAATACTTTTACTCCAATAGATTTTTTATGTGCTGCATTGTTACTCGTTACTATTGTGAATTCCTCATGCTACGGAGACTGTGGAGGTCACAGTGTGTGTAGTTACGGCTACGTTAGTTACGGCTACGTTAGTTACGGCTACGTTAGTTACGGCTACGTTAGTTACGTAAGAAATCCCAGAGACCGCGTCGTGTTTCTTTTCATTACGGTCGCCTGTTCAGAAGTCAGAGACGATGTAAGTTTGTACTCTTTCTATTTAGCTATTGTTGCAGCAGATTAAACTATTCCTGAGTTGTTTGAGTCTGCAGTGAGTCCTGAATGTTAACTGTTTGACCCTGTGATGTGAAGCTGCTAGTTTATCTGTATGTTGCTAGCTTGCTAACTTTCCACTACATCACACATTTTATTTCAGTATTTGTTAATAAGTGATTAATAACCCACTGTTGTATCAGATAATAGTAGTTATAACAGCTGTGACATTAATGTACCTTTTTGGGTTTATTTCAGAAATTTCCTTTATATATCCAGCAATGTACAGCTTGTGACTGCCTTAATACCAAGTAAAAAGTTGAACTCCAACAATATGATATTCAAAATTTGACTGCTTTCTTTAATAACTACATAACACAATACTTGTACTTTTACTTTTAGTACTTGAGTAGTACATTTTAAAATAAACTACTTGCAATACTTAAGTACAAAAAATGCTGAATACTTTAGTACTTCCACTTAAGTGGGGTGCTTAAAGAGCACTTCAACTTCTACTCAAGTCACTTTTTTGATAGAGCACTAACTTGTACTTTTACTCAAGTATGGGTCTCTAGTACTTTATACACCTCTGATTTTAAGTCAATTGTTAAGTGACAAGTTAAATGGCTGCCCTTCATGCAACTTTATCACCACCCAGACAGCCCTGTATACAGCTTCTCCAAACGTGTGAGACTAAAACCATCAACACTTTTCACTTAATATCAATTAACCTGACAGTGAAAATCCACTTGTTTCAGTGCCACGCTCCCGGTCACACAAAATGACAGCCACTAATGTGGTGAAAGGAGCATCCATCATGTTATGAAACCCTGCTCCGTCCGCCGCCGGAGCCCAAAAAAGAAGCCTTGAAATCCTCAGTAATGAGCAGCGGCCAAAAACAACTGCTGGAAAGAAACCCATATAAAGGGTGAAAACAGAGTAGGGGGCAATGTGAAACACACTCCTATACAGTACATTACATACAGGCATTAGTGATATATGCACAGATGCAGATCACACTCATGTGGGCTGGGGCCTAGTTCTAACACTGCAGCCCTCAGGGGTCTTTAGACACGACTCATACAGCGGCCAGCTCTTTACTGAGGGGCCAAAGAAGGCCTGTAGGGTATGTTTCAAACACCAGCACTTCTCAGCCAGTTAAAAATGACTCCTGCCAACATAGCCACACACACAGCCACACACACACACACACACACACACTGAACATGGTCCCGAGGGGTTTCTTTTTAACGTAAGAGACAAGACATGCAGAGGCCACGGCAGGTCAGAGTGCTCTCAGATATCAGTTCTATCCCTCTAGTCACTCACAGAAACCTGTCCATCGTCTCTCCACACCGTCCGTACACACACACACACACACACACACACACACACACACACACACACACACACACACACACCACGAGCAAAGATTTTACAACAACTGTATGGGTCTTTAAGTGCTTTAGGTTTATATGAAAAGCACAAAATCTCAAATGAAGGCCTTTGTCCCATGATATTAGTTTTATGCATTGCAAAGGACAGGATTGTCATATGTTCATGTATATAGAGCTGCAAAGATTAATCGATTAGTTACAACTCTTAAATTAACTGCCAACTATTTTGATAATCGATTAGTCGGTTTGAGTAATTTTTTAAGACAAAAGTAAAAATTCTTTGATTCCAGCTTCTTAAATGTGAATATTTTCTAGTTTCTTCTCTCCTCTGTGACAGTAAACTGAATATCTTTGAGTTGTGGACAAAACAAGACATTTGAGGACCTGGGCCCTATTTCAGAAAGCAGGTTTAGTGAAAACTCTGAGTTTGTTAATCCTGAGATGAGGGTAACTCTGGGTTTTCTGTTTCAGAAAGAGAGGTAACTTAACCTCAGAGTCAGTTACTATGGTAACTGAGCCTGTGAACCTAACCTGGTCGGGAGCAGGTTTTCTTCAAGAAACCTTGAGTTTCTCTCAGTCTCCTCCCTCTGACACAGCGCTCTCTCATTTCCTCATTCATTCATTCAGTCTGTATCAGGCACATTTTAGCGCAGTTTGTTATCGGCATGAATTAAAACAAATTGTTGGTTTATTAACTATGTTAGGCAGACTATAAAATGTATTATTTCTCAAAACACGGCATTTCCTTTTGTCGACGATCCCGTTGATGAAGAAGCTGCTTTACTTCTGCTTTACTTCGCAGGGTGTTATATGTCGGGAGATGATATTGAAACCCCGACATTTTAATTTTTTTATAACTTTCTATTTGAGCGGTATAATTTTTCTTCCCAGTCTATCAGTTATGTAGCCTAGGCTACATAACCTTATCCATCCTCATATCACTAACGTCACCCTCTAGTGACAAAGACTAGACGTGACACTCTTACATCCCAGCAGATTATTTGTGTCGCATTACGTTTTTTGCAAACGGCATTTATCTTTACAACATTGGTGATGCAGAGCATTTTAGTAAAGCCACTGTATAGCAAGCACCGTCAGAAGAGTGTGACTCGCTCTGAAACGTGTTTTAAACGTTTTTAAAAGGAGTTCCACAGTATTGCAGGAGAATGATTTAAACGCTTTGAAATAAAAGATTATGGATTACAATTCTGTTGATAATGGTGCTGCAGCCTCAGAATAGTAGCGTAGGCCAAGTACTTTTTCGTACACAGTGTTGCACCTAAATGAAATACATTATAGGTTCAATACCATTTCACCAGTAATATTTGGCTATACTTATGATTAAATATGATATACATTATATTGGAATATACACATTTACTCTAGCAGCAATTTCTCCCACGCAAATTCTCTCTCTTTTGCAGAAGCCGCTGTGTTGTTTTTTTTTTTTTTAACTCGCTGTATGTGCGCATGAGTATTTCCGCCGACCCGTTTGTTTGTGGTTGTTACCATGGTAAATCATAGTATCATAGCTCCATTCGTGCTGCCTTTTTATTGTGGTGGTGCATGCGCATGAACCTACTCTGAGTTGATTGAACCAACTCATATCAGCTGTTCTGAAACCGAAAACTCTGAGTTTCCCATCTCAGGGTAAATCAACTCAGAGTTCAGGGTTAGACTCAGAGTTTGTTAAACCTTCTACCTGAAATAAGGCCGTCATCTTGGGCTTTTGGTAAACACTGATCCATATTTTTCACCATTTTCTGACATTTTATGGATCAAACAACTAATCGAATAATCAAGAAAATAATCAACAGATTAATCGACTATGAAAATAATCGTTTGTTGCAGCCCTACATGTATATATTTGAATGTGCATAGAAATTAAAAATCCAAATAAACAGATATCAAATATTTTATGTTTCATATTATAGCATCATGTCAGTAAAAATGCCGCCAAGGATCTCTGTGTGTTTCTGATGATCAGTCTCTTATTTTCAAAAAGGTTTAACACCAATTTGGTTCTGTCCTCCGATGTCTAACTGCTCAATATTGAAATGTATATATCTTTTAGGGCACCTACAAAGCCTGACACACTGCCACAAGCTGTGACTCACTGTTAACGAAATATTCACTTGTATGTAGTCATCCACTTTCAAAAGTGACAAGACACGTATTCTTGTTTTAACACTAGAGACATTCAAAAAGCAGTTTGGTTTGGTTAACCTAATGTCCTACAAAAGTAGCCTGTGATTGTGGTCAAATATCCCAAATATGAAACACAGCCTGAGTAGTCTCACATTGCCAGACCTTCCTCCACAGCGCTTCGGAGGAGGGTCTGGCTAGTCCACACAGCATTCCGGGATGGGAGAAAAACATTGCTCTGGTATATTGACATTTCTTTAAACCAATCACAATTGTCTTGGGCAGTGCTAAGCGACATTTTGTTACAATAAATATAATTAATAATTATGACATTTGCATAGGTTTTGCCCCTCCAGGAGGTCCTGAACCCCCTGACCCCAGGTTGTTTACAACCCGGGTGCCAAGGTTAAAAGTGACTTTTGTCACAAGTCTTCAGGCGGCACGCTGAACCTGAGTGTCACCTTAACACCGCAAATCCAAAATGTAAATTCACAAAGCTCACCTCCACACTCTCGTTGACCTCTATTCCCCCGTCATTGTCGTCGTCCAGCTGTTTGTGGATGTGCCGCAGCGCCTCCAGACTGAAGCGGTCGTCCTCGCCCATGCATGGCGGCATCACTATGACACAGGGGTCTACAGGGGACAAAAAGGTTTAGGTCAGAGGTAAAGGGTCAGGTGAAACCTAACAAGCAGCCCAAAGAAGTTTACACAATGATTACATGTCCAATTATTGTGTCAGGAACAAACAGAAAAGCAATTATAGCACTTCCCCGTTGTTGTGTCGTTTTAAGTTACAGCTGTATATAAACTATATAGCTGCATCTGAGATGGTACCAGCCAACTTAAAAGAGCAAAGGATAATTATGCAACCATTGTAGTTTCATGAGGTTGTGTTTTGCACATATTTTGTAGCATTAATACAAAGAAATGTGATGGGCAAATTTTCAGTTTTCTGGTTTTACATTCAAAACGCAAAACTATAAATCAATTAATTAAAAAAAACAATTTGCAAATGAATCAATAATAAAAATTAGTTTTAATGACATCTAAATGCCAGGTGTCTTGAATGTCAGAGTCACTTTGAGATGCAGCTTTAAGAGTGACTTGCTGACAGGTTATAAAACAGCAGAAGCAGAAAGAAACATCTTAAAGAATATTAACACACACACACAAATAACTTGTTTTCAAAGGAGAATAGTGGATGACTCGTTTTCCTCCTCTGTGTAATTCTTACAGGCAATTTGTGCTAACCTTGCTCCACCTGCCTCTAAGGGGTTGACCACACCTGCCCTCCAGACATTTATTAAAAAGCATGCCACTTCCTTGTGTGTTTTAAAATAAGGACAGATGAGTTTTAAATCACTGCTCCTGGCAGTCATACTCCTCTGAAACTGTAGCTCCAAATCAAGTGTCTACTGTCTACACTGTCTAATATCTCACAAGGGCCTGCACTTGAACCTGAAATTTGGACCACTGAGTCCCTCAGTCATTTGAGCTTAACTCTTCAAATATTTAATTTGTAAAGACAGTGTTTTTGTGCATCTGATTAAGGTGATTCCAGTTGTGGCTGTTATCGCTACTATCTCAAATGCTGACAACAAAATATAAAGCATCTTTTCACGTCAGAAGTCCACTCAGTGCTCCTGCTGGACACTCGTGTGCTGTTGTCATTCCTGCAGTGTCCTAAGGCATCCCCCTCTTGTTTTTATCCAGTCCCCTTTCAGTCCCACTGGGGAAATGAGCCCATTACTTTAAGCGTTCCAAGCCATGGACAGTTTGAGCTGGCCAGGTGCCAAACCGTCTCAATGGAGCCACAAAACACACACACAGACAGATTGAACAGCCACAAAGACAGTGGGTCATACAAACACACACATATACCAGATACACAAGCTCAAAATCCCATTTAAAAAAAATGTAGGTCACAATCTTACATACATCAGTCCATAAACTGCATACAACATGACCAAAACTATTTCTTAAGCCTATAACCGCTTGTTTAATGTCAATCCAAGTAGTGCCAAGGCCTTGTCCAAGCCCAACAAATAATGATGATCCCTGTTTGGCAACAGTTTCAGGCCAAACACAAAGCCATAAAGTAGCAGAGGGAGACACAACACCCAAATAACAATTAGATAGCAACACACACCCAAACACATGGATCAGGCTTTGGCAATTAGCAGTTTTTCTCAATCAGAGGAGCTATCTGGACGATAGAAAAGCCACCAGAAATGCAAACCAAGGGACAATCAAAATCGTGTTGTAGTGTCAAAACACTTTTGGATGCACAAAATACAACTGCACAAACTCAAAGAAATCAAAATACTACAAATGCTCCATACATTTTCTGAATGCTCAAAAAGAAAAATGCAGAAAATGTACAAATAATCTCATGCCGTCAACGCATCAGTTTAAAAGTTTGACATTTTGAGGAAATACACTTCACTTTCTTGCCGAGAGTTAAATGAGAAGATTCATAGAAACCTTGTGTCTGTATGGTAAATATGAAGCTAGTGCTGGTTACCTTAGCTTAGCATAAAGACTAGAAACAGGGGTAAACAGGTAAAGGGGTAAAGCGTGGCTCTATACATTAAAGAAATGGCTACCAGCACTTCTAAAGCTCACTTATTAATACATTTTATTTTGGTTGTTTAACCCGTACAAAAGCAAAAGTAAAAAAATGAGTTATTGGTTGTTGTTTTTCTAACCTTTAAAACAGATCCAGGCTAGCTGTTTACCTGTTTCAGCCTTTATGCTAAGGGACTGGAGTTTTGGGATCTTTACTCAAAATAGACTTGACCCTCCTTTGCCAGCAATACATTTTTTTTATGACCCTCCAAAAAAGATGTACAGATAGCCACGTTTTTTTTTTACAATCATGACATACATGACTTAACCTCTGCTTTCTCATCTTACACATCACACTCCACCAAGATGTTGGCCATTTCAGTAGATTTACTCACTATGTCAAAAATGAACTGCAGTTTTATTTGACAGTCTGTGTGTTCAATGAGTTTACAACACCTCAGCGGTTCTTCAGCGCTCATTAAAAATTGTAAAAACTGATAACGGAAAACGGTTCTTGAGTGACAGATGTGTGCCTGTGTTTGGAAAATTAAATCTGGTCAGGATAAACAATATGTATGTATTAATTCTCTTGTGTTTTAAAGTCTGGATATTTTCGGCCCATAAAATCATTTTATTTCATTTTCACTGCTGTAATCTGGTAGTCGTGGCATCATGATACCGGCGTGGATCCTGTGGATCCTGTGGACCATGTGAACGCAGGAACTAGGAGTGCTGCAGGTGCGGCAGCACCCCCTGTTGACAAACTGCGATGACAATAAAATGATAGCTTATAAATATCTCGTTGTTGTTTCTGTTCCAACCCCAGGGCATGGAATTAACACCCGACCACCCGCCAAATGCGGGTGAATTTTGCAATTGGCTGTCAATCTACCTGCCACATTGGCGGGTAGCCAATGAGAATTAAGTGATTCAGACACGTAACTATCGGTAAGCAGGGTACGCGGTTACTTACGGGCCTGGTCCAATCAGGGGCCCGCATCACTGGAAGACAGCCATTGATTGACAGCCGGGGCCCCCTATCACATTTTCATTACTCACACAATCCCAGCAGTCCCACGTGCAGCCACTGACCAAGCGGGAGTGAGAATGGGTCAAATTAATTTCCTTGTTTCTGATATGAAGACGAGACGTGTGTGTGACTCGAACATCTCACATTTACGAACAAAACATACAGCGAAAGACCATGCAAAACATTTCAGAATGTCCTGCCAACCTGTATACATTTTAACATCAATGTACGCTGTAACGAAAAAGCTGAATGAAAGCTGAAAGCTGTTTCAATCCTGCCAGTCTCTGCAGCGGGCGGGGCTGCTTCGTTTCCCCTGCGACTGGCGCACGCACACACACACACACACACACACACACACACACACACACACGGTGGATGCAGGAAAAAACGCAGATGAGACGTACAGGATGACCTAAATTGATTATTGACAGCTACACTCGTTATTGTAAGTGCAATGATAAGTTAAAGTCCAATGAGTACTTTATTAAACTATATGAATGTGTGTCCCAGCCCAGGATAGGAAATTAACTAACAATGTAAAGATCAACAAGCAAGCATGTTCATATTTGATTAATTCAATAAATTATTATTTTGTGTCTTAAATCCACCAGCCATTTTCATATTATACCAACATTTGCAGAATCCTGAGCCTTTTTGTAAGGTTCCTAATCTCAGCCCAGAGTAATTAATTAACAGTAATAATTATTATTCTCCCCAAAACAAGTTTCCTTTTTATTCATTTTTTTTTATTTTTAAGAACTATACAAAAATAAATTTAAACTTTTTTTGCAACAACTCATGTGTTATGGTGCGCATTCACCAGTGTTTTGTTGCTGTTGTGGTGCGCGTAGGCTACTCCTGATTTTGTCATCTCATCTCTTATATGCAGCGGCGTAACGAGCCAACACCGAGCCCCTATGCAGGATTATCAAGGCAGGCCCCCCTACTACAGCACGTGATGACGGCGCAATGTCCACGAGTAGGCTACCATCAACAGGACAGGATAGGATCATAGAGACACAGCCATTCCTGTTTTTCACCTTTATGAGGCAAAAAAAAACAACTGGCTGGTAAAAAGTCACTGTGGAAGGTGGATTTAAAAATCCACCTGCCACAGTGGCTGGTGGTCAAAAAAGTTAACTTCATGCCCTGTCCACGACATTTTGTATGTCATGTTTGGGGTGTGGGATGAAGAGAGGGATGATTTTAGTAATTATTGTATCAGCTCTACATCCCCAAACAAGAGGGCTTTTCACCGAGGTTACCAGTGTCTAAAGCTGGCTCCGAAAGGTCTCAGCTCTTTGCTGCCTGAAAACCTGGCTCCGTAGCACTATCACTCAGAGCAGACTTTCACACATGGCACTGCTTCACGTCCACAAAGACATTTTGGATGATCTGATATTCAGGGTCTCATGGCAGAGTTTATCAGCCGAACTCCAGAGCGCAAATCTACGTTTGGTGTACCAAAATCATTGTAAGGTAGAGACACGGTGTCTTACATCTCTGCGTCTTTTTCCTGCCACCGTGCAGGCCCAGATGGTAGCCTACATTTAGCCTAGTATGATTGTGATTTATGTATGCCTATTATAAAGAAACAAATAGTCTGTAACTTTTTAGAAGTTGTCACATACTGTCGGAAAAGAAAGATTTTGCATAGTCTGTTACTTTGTGGCACTTAGGCCGGTTTTTTTGGCCATTATGCGGTTTATGAACATTTAATCTACTTGTGGTTGTTTTAAAATAAACATACATTGTCATCTAGACAACCAATTCTCTCCCCCACTCCCCCCACCACTGTAAGTATATCAAACTATTCCTTTTATATTTGAAAAGTACATAATAAAATACTTTCATTGCTCTCAAATACTGCAAAGAAAGTTGCCAACAAGTCATGACTATTTTGGATGCATGTAAAAAAAAAAGAAGATTTTTTAAAGTTTATCCATAAGAATGTACAGTATAGTGTATAGGCGACCATGTGGAACTTTCTGTGGGTTCTGATGTAGGATCTGTTTACTGAAACAAGACGTGACATGTTAGTTATAGAGTTGCCACTTTGCAATCTGCAGAAGAAGCAAAAGGAGACATATGATTGGACGTGTGCCCAGGCTAAGTTTGGAGGAGAGGACACTGGGGAGTATGTCCATGTCAAATAAGGAAACCAGCGTTGCCATAGGGCTGCACCTGGACAGAGCCTCACATCGATACAGTGCCAGAGGTTGGATAACACAGTGATCACTTGTTTTTGTGTAAAGGGTAAAGTAGGTTGGTTAGGCTGTATGAAACGACAGTGGCTTTAAAATCTCCCCGTCAACATGATGTGTGTGGCACTGAACTAAATATTTAACTTGTGTTTTGACGAAGCTGCTGCAATTACAAAATCACCAGCCACTTCCTGGTATGACCACATTGACCTCTACCAAACTGGCTGGTGTATAAGCGCACATACCATACTTCCTCTAAACACTGCACTACAAAAATAGTGAAACACTGAGGCACAAAGCAACCACAAACACTTAACTTGCCTCTTTAAGCTAACCACACTAGATGAAAATGTGGATCTAACAGTGACATGAAAGATTATGAACACAACAAGTCTCTTTCTCAGATACGCCGTATTTTAGCAGTGTTTGTCAACCTCTGCACCTGATGCTTGAGAACTAGTTATATTATGCATTTGCTTAGCTTGTCAGTGCAAGCCTGTTTGCATATCATGCTTATCTATTTGGTTGTTTGGTTATTTGAACAGGCACAAAACTCAAACACTTTACTTGTGTTTTACACACACACACACACACACACACACACACACACACACACACACGGCTGGCTGCATATCCGATTGTAAATCCAACTTTAACTTAGTTTGTTTTGCAGAGACATCAGAATTGGTTACAAACAACTTTCTTTGATGTTGTTGATCTTTTTTGTATTGTCATTTCTTTATTTACTGGTGGCCTAAATCTGTTCTTCATGTGTGCAGAACCCTTCAAGAACCAACTTCGTGTGAAGCTCATAGAGGAAAAGATAATTCTAAGATAAAAGAAAGAAAAAAATGCTGTCATTCACTGACAGTATTTAGGCTAGGCCACCTAGTGTGCAATTCAGAAATATGACAGCACAAGCCTTTCCTTCCCAGGTGTCCTATTTTTAAGCGTGTTTGAGTATGTTAAGGGAGAACTGCGAGCACTACAATGAGGAACCATGCGACAGGAAGTGGCCAATGGTGACCCCGAGCATTCCAGGGGGACGCATGCAAAATCAAAACAGCCGGGAGAAGTAGTCCCAAAAGATGACAAAATTGGAAAGCACTGGGTTATTTTTAACACATCAGGCTCCCAGTTGTCAGGATATAAAAGCTCAACAATGGCAGAGGTCTCCCTTGCTCAAACACACACACACACGAGCAGATGTTAAGTACACACACACACACAGCAGGCAAACACAAGCAGGAAAGTAGCCGTACAGTAATTCACTTTGCCATAACTCACAAATGCGTGCAAGCTGTCACAGAGGGCTTCAGGTTTGGTTCAAAAGAACCTGATAACAAAAGTGTTTAGCTGTCAGCTGCTGCCTTTAAAGTGAATCCCAACACTTCAAAAAAAAAATTATATGCACAATATACTGTATGCATGTCATTAAGAAGGTTCTGGCTTCATTTTCAAAGAAAGCTGTTGACAGGAGAAGCAGATAGGGAGGAGTGTGTCTGATGTGTTTACAGTGACTTTTTGGGGACTTCCTTGAACCTGATTCCTTGAGACACATGGACATCATGTTTATATAGCTGACATAGCGCACTAACCCCACTGCATTCTGGGTGTGTGCTGTGTTTATATTGTTAGAGAACGACATATTTACAAAGTCAGATAAACATTTTCTTATGCAGGTTTGATGTGGTAATTTGAATTGACAGTATGGGAGTAAAATTTGTTTTTTGTAGTCTAAATTTCCATATGTGCTCTTATTCAACTTAGATCAGCAGTATGACAGGACTGTATTAGGACCATAAAAACTCCAGAATAATTAATTTCTAAGTATTTCTCTGTGCCATAGGCCTCCAATAAAAACACATCAATGAGCCAAACCGTTGCACTGGGTGACATGTTCCTTCAATAAGGATTTTATTTAGTTTATTTTTAATCGATCTTACATACATTCTCCTACTTACTCCCAAATACTCTGTACTGCATCAAATGTGTTTTAATCTGCAGCTGTAAATAGTTCCCAACAAATGCAATATCTACTCCAGTTTGTATAACGTTTGCTAAAAACTACAAAGGCCAATTGCATGCCAATAGCAGGATATGATGGGCTTGATATGCAACTCTGGGGGAGCCAAGTGGCCTCTTCTTACCTGCAAACTGCTCAAGATGTCTTTGTATAGCTATGTCGTGCTCTCACATAGACACACACATTGATTGTCTGTCTGCCTGTGTCTGTCTGTCTGTCTCTCTGTCTCTCTCTCGACACAGATGGCATGTCAAAGACATGTGCACGCACATACAGTGCCTATTCATGCACACTCTTGAGCAGTGACGGACTGGGATCAAAAAACGGCCCTGGCATTTGCAGCACACCGGCCCTATTTTTGTCAATAACCTAGCTTGGAAATAAGTAACTCTGCCTTCCGAGTGAATCTTTCCACGCACCTCGCCGCAGTACAATCTTGAATATTTGTGGCTGCATGCATAAATTAACTTATCAAAATTAACCAAAGACAAATTATCAGTAGTGGCCATAGGGGTCGATAGGGGGGCGGCCCTTCTGGCATTTGCCCAAATTCCAGATGGCCAGTCCGTCACTGCTCTTGAGTGTCTAAGATGGTGCTGAATGGCAGTACAGGTGGCAGCAGACTCAACGAGCAGACAAGGATGAAGTAAGAGAACATGTCAGTAAACACTCCACATGCTAAAACAGATGAGAGTGAGCTCGCTTACACACAGAAGAGTTTCACCTCTTCGTATTTCAGCCTTCTGTGACTCTTAGATACTCTCAGACAAGCTGCTAGTAGCCAGCTGGGGTCAAACAGTTTGTCTCTTCTGTGGAGGAGGCTTAATTAGGTCAAGTTTAACCAGGAGGTTGCCTTGTCAAATCAATTAAATCGCGATGAAAGAGCCACATCAGATGCTGAGTGATAAGTTGCTCAAAACTGTGTCACATGTAGGGCCTAACATGGTGATCATATGAAAATGCTTTTTAGTTAGTTTGAAAACAAATTGATTAAATTACGTCAAGAACCTGTTAAATTCAACTCTATGTCGCATACTACCGAAAGGTACCTAAAACATATTTCCTGTCACCAAGTAACATTTAAAATAGATTTACTGCAGCTTCCTCAGGGTAGGTACGCTGGCTTTCAAGAAATATTAGCGAGCATTAGCTTGCAGGGCAAGCTTCAAACCAATTTCGCCTTTAAACATCCTGGGAAACACATTCTCTTCTGATTGTGACACCAGATGCCAGACAGACTTCATCATACTTGACTTGTAAAATGTGTGAATATTTTAGTGACAGCCAAACCGTATATCGAAAAACGATATTTCTAGTGTGGTTCTATATTAACATACGGTAATGTCTCAGCGGTACTAACCAATAGGTCAATTAGGAAATATTACAGGCTAGGGTGCGCTTTGTCACTGATGCGGTCAGGACCGAGGCGTCATCACTGTAATATTGCGATTATACATACAAAGGTTACCAACAAAATAAAGGTAATAAACTATATTCATATTGTGGGGGGCAATTTGCTCATAAAAATAACAAAACAACAGGTAGGAGTTCTAGTCCCTGCTGAGTCATCAGGCCAACTTAAGCTAATGTTAGCTTTGTAGGATTTCCCAAACTAAACAAATATTGCACATATAAACACAAAACTGCTTAGCTAGCTCAATCGTGTTGTAACTAAAATATTTGCTGATTTTTCTTTCCATGGACAGATTTAGCTACTATACATCCGTAAACTTCAAGCAACAGAGACGATTTCTTGTCCCCGTTTAGCTAACGTTAATGTTAGTCAGCCAGCCAACTTAAACTAAACTAACGGTAGCTTTGTAACACTAGAGATCGTGAGGTTTTTCCAAACTAAATAAATATTACACACACAAACACAAAACTGCTTTGCTAACTCAAACGTGTTGTAAACAAGATATCTGCTGAAAAATATTTGTTTCCATGGATAGATCGTTAGCTACTATGAACGCAAACTTCACATGTAACGTTAAGCCGCTTACACGTGATCTGGGGCAAAACCGTGAGGTAGGGTGCAGAACAGAGAGGCAAAGCGCAGCGCAGGAACGTCCTGGAATTGGTTGCGCCTTAAAAGGTCAGCGGCAACAAGGTCAAGGTTGAAATAATTGTACCAAGGGTAGCGCTGCGCCTAGTTGGGCGGCACCGCTCTCCCCATAGGAAATCAATGGAACAGCCAGCGCAGAGCAGTTTTACCTCAGATCGTGTGTAGGCAGCTTTATGCTATTTTTAACACAGCGCCATGTCATCAACTCACCTGCACAGCTGATGTGATCCAAACATTTCCAATAACTCCAGAGTGCTGTATAATAAGACTAACTAATTTAATCCGAAAAATCACTTTGATATAAATGTGTTGGAGAGCGCAACGTGCGTGTAAAAGCATGGCGAGGTATGTACAAACATGCCGCACTGAGGTAAAAGCGCATACTGCCTGTTGCGGGAAGTGAAAATGGCAAATTGCGCTTTTCCGTGTCATGCATATGCATTCACGGGAGGGTCAAGGGGAAAGTGGGAGTTTCCCATAAAGAGATGGGAGGGGAAGCGTAAAGTGCGCCTAATTATGTATTCCGCGGTATGTACAAAAACCGCCCGTGACAAAAACCTCATTAAGCGTTAAAACAGCTAAACAGTTAGGCTACTGGAAGAAATCAAAGATGACATTGAATCTCCGACTCAGCGTTCACATTCCATTCCAGCAGTTGTTAAACTCCTCGCTACATTACAAATATTGGCATCAGAGTCATTTCAAACAGTCATAGCATCAGCAGTGGGAATATCGCAGTCTGCACTCAGCCGTATCATAGCACAAGTACTTAACGCTTTACTATAATGCAATTTACGGTATAGTGGGCGGAGAAAGGCGCTGATTACCCAATGAACTGCAGGTTTGGTAAATACGACGTAAGCTGAAGTATCACAGCGTGCGCTTTCTGCGGGTTGGCCATGGCGCTGATAACGCTACATTTGCAAATGTACATACATGAGAGCCTCTGTGTTCTCCACTGTGGTTCGTGATTTATTTTCATGAATAAAAAGGTTTCAAAAAATAGTTTTTCATTCAACTCTGGAATGTTGACATGAAAAAGACGGACTAATATTTTTAGTGATGTGCATGGTGTGCTATTAGATTTGAGCATGTTCGAAATGTCTAGTTGACCAATTAGATTGCCTGGTCAGATCTACTTGTTGTATAGTTAATAATACAGGTCAGTGGGGCGCATGGTTAGCTCGTCTGGTTGAGCGTGCGCCCCAAGTACAGAGGCTCAGTCCTTTGTCGCAACGGCCACTGGTTCGGTTCTGACACGCGGCCCTTTGCTGCGTGTCATCCCCCCTCTCTCTCCCACTTCTCTCTGGCTTAATCTCTCCTATAAATAAAGGCAATAAAAGCCCAAAAAATTATCTTTAAAAAATAAAATAATAAAAAGGTCAGTTGGTCTTATTATACATCCATGAGTTGAACACAGATAAGAGATCTCTGAAGAAAATGTTTGTTTTCTCTTGTTTTGTACAGGTAAGTCAGAGACAGAACTGGGGACTCATGTCTTGCTCATGGACACTTGCAGCCTGGAGTCACTGGGCCTTGAACCTTTTTCTTCTGGTTTCATTATTCACTTACTGACTCTTCTGCCATGATGTAACAACACAGTGGCTACAAGTTTAGGCGACCTCCTGCTTGGATGTCAAACAGTATATTATCAGACAGTGGAGGAAACATATATGCATCCTTGGAAATTCTCCGAACGAAGGACTCAGTCCTTGGTGGAATTCGGAGGATCCTCGACATTGGAACAGTCCTTCAACGGACTTCGATGACGTAGCATGCTCGAAATTCAGGCTTTGAAGGATCCTTCCTTGATTTTGAGAAACGCCGTGTGTCAGCCATGTCAGCAGCAAGGTTATAATCGTTAACGAAAAACGAACGAAATAACGGAAACTAGGTGGGAAAAAACATTGTCAACTGTGTTAACTGAAATAAAAATAAAAACGAGGCATTACAAAAAAATGATAACTAAACTAAAACTGCAATGTCTGTTTGCAAAACTAACTAAAATAAAATAAAATGATCGAGTAAATGTACTTAGTTTTCGTCTTTATCGATGTCTTTCATAAAGCAAATAACGTTATACCTTTCCGACCATGACATTTCCCGTAGACATGTATAGTTTCCGACTGGGAACCCAGAAATCCCGACATTCCATGTCAAAATGAACACAACATAGTCCATGCCCCTCGCCTGGCATCATAGCGGTACCGAAAGTCGGAAGAAAGCGGCACTTATTTGATTATGACTGTGTCAGATAAAAGCAAGTGCCTTGCAGTGGAAAGTCGTAAAATATGTGGACAATTTAATACAGGGAAAAATCCCACGAATTTGAAAGTACATTTGAGAAGCGCACACAAGCTAGGAGGCTAACCTATCTTACCATAACAAGGTAAAGGAGAAAGCAAAGCCCCCTTTCCCCCAAACAGAAGCTAACCCCTGTAACATTACAGGCATGGATGTATGAATACAGCGCCAGGCAGCATGACAGAGACAACAGCAGGACAGAGAACACTACAGGAAGGCTTTCACCGGCGACCCGATAGCTGCTGGTTAGTACATACGCAGGAACACAAAAGCGGGAGGAAGCGTGGGTTAATATGTGTATTGATACTGGGATGTCTACACAACTGTGTGACTCGATTGACTACAAAAAGTTCGCCACTTTACTCGAACCAATGTTCAAAACGCCTGTTCATGTATGCCTTCTTTAGTCTGTTGGCTATTCAGGTTTTTTTTTTCCTGGAACACGTCACTTACACATTTTGCTCTTACTGCGGCCTTGTGTAGACTGTGTACATATTTATGACCATATGTAAGCTACATTTTATGTACTGGTGTTATTGTTGAATACATTGTGAATACATATTTCTAAAATTGTATGATGTTTTTGTTGAGTTTTTACTACACAGTAGTTTTTCTGACCTTTTTGAATCCCCCAACAAATAACACATATTACAAAAAAAGACTAAAACTAATAAAAACTAGTGCTGTCAGTTAAACGCGTTATTAACGGCGTCAACGCAAACCCATTTTAACGGCGTCAATTTTTTTATCGCAAGATTTACGTTCTTTTTGGCCTAACAAACTTTTTTCACATGCTGTTGCAACAACTAGTAACGTTAGAAAAACTACAACACCACACCGGACCTAGCTAGACCGAAAACAAAACAACAGACACACTTGTTTGGGCTTGCGAGCCGGCCAAAGAGTAGTACATACCTGCAAAGTAGTCGCTTTTCGGCGAAAATCGCCGTTTTGAATGGGGAAAACGTCATCCACGTGAATCGTGTAGATCCGAAGAGTTTTTAACATCGCCGCACGGGACGCTAGTCAACACTACACATAGCAGCAGGTAACGTTAACCTACTGTTAGCTAGCAGCTGGAGTAGACACAGTTAAAATGCTGACAGCTAAACGGTGTAAAGTGTGTCTGTATTTCACTGGAGAGAATTCTAACACCAGACTGTAGCTGTCGTTATCTGAAAAACAGACTCAGCCTCGCCAGCCTCGTGGTTATTAATGCGATTAATCGTGATTAAATATTTTAATTGTTTGACAGCACTAATAAAAACTAAAACTAAAACTAAGCATTTTCAAAAAATAAAAACTAAACTAGCAAACCCGCTTTAAAAACTAATTAAAACTAAACTGAATTTGAAAACAAAAAGTCAAAACGAAATAAAAATAAAAACTAATGAAAAATGCAAAACTATAATAACCTTGGTCAGCAGTTCCACTGTCACCGTGCCAAACTCATATCAGCTTTCCTGCATGTATGATGCATGCATTTACCATATGGATAAGTAAGATATGAATGCCATTCTTATAAATTCCTGCGTTGTATTGATGCCCTCAGCCGCCATGAATTAGTTACAAGCTTTGCTCTGGGGCAACACACATGTCTGACCCAGTCTTGTGATTACGTAAAAGTCATACGTCAGGTGTGTCTTGTAAATAAAGATAAAAATCCTAATAACATTAAATTCAATACACCAATTAAATGCTCCAAATGGTGTGAAAGTGGGGGGAGGGAGAGGAATGTGATGTCAATGCGTACCAGACGTATCCCCTGCAACTAACGCCCATATGGCAGTGTCATAAGTCAAGCTGACGGGGTCAGTATTAAAGGCAAGTAAATAAAGCTTCTGGAGAGTCTACCATTTCAGCACATCAGCAGCCATTAATAAGACACAAATATCATCAGCCACCTACAAATGCCACCAGCTAGTGTAGAGAGTAATGAGAGAGAGAGAGAGAGAGAGAGAGAGAGAGGGAGAGGGGGGTAGTTAGTTGAAGAGGAAGAAACAAGATACAGAAAGTTGTTTGTACGTTACTCTCAGTTTGCACAAGCTGTTAAAACAGACGTGTCATGAGCGTACATTTAAAAACTGACCTCTTTTACTTAGGTTTGTTACTCAACACAAGACGAAGCTCAAGGTGGCTTTAATATAGTTGGCCAGCAGCAGGGTAAAAAATCTGACAGCAAACGTCTCTATGCGAAAATCAAACAAGGGATTTCTCCATCTTGATATGTTTGCTAAAAGAAACTATTATTTTTTTTTGCCAGGGTTTCTGTAGTTTGAGCAACCGCAATGCTGGCAGGTGAGCTTTCTGAAGCTAGGATTATGGTAGCTGCGGTGTTCCCGGCGCGAGGTGCGCGAGCCATAAAATTACATCACCACGGCTGTCGTTTCCAGCGCGAAAGCTCCGCGAGCTTAACTATGCGCGCTGCACTTTCATTTCAGTTGGGAAAGACTGCCGGAGCAGGTTGTACAAACATCTGTGTGATTATTCATGTACAGCCCACAGAGAGTCAAACAGCCTTAAATATGTGGTCAAAGAGAGACACCACACTGGGAAAAGAAAAGGCATTTTGCTGGAGAGTGTGGAAAAACATGAGGGATCGTTTTGTCAAAGCTAAAAAAAAAACCTGCTTCATGGGAATATAAACCGCTCCGTGCATGCTCGCAACGCGCGCGCGCGCCATCTACGGAAGCCTGCGCAGGGTGTCACACGCGAGTATATCCAAAGCTTAACTCCCCAAGGTGGCCTAAGGCATGTCAGAAGAATGTGTAACTGCAAAAACATCAATAAGCAAACACTACAAGCAGTGCTACTCAAAAGCGCATAATTAGTGGATGAGTTTTGACTCATCCACTAATTATGCGCTTTTATTAAACGACATGCATTCATATTTCTCAACAGCCACCTACACAAAGACAGAGTCCCATTTCCAGTCAAAACATATTCTTGAAAAACCACACGCACACTAAGCTACATGTGTCTAGGCTTCAGACGTTTGACATGTCTCAACTAAACCTGATCCACCCTGAACTGTATTGTCTGTCTGTCGCAATTTTCTAAATGTGAGAAGCAAATGGGTTATGGACAATATAGGTGGAGCTGGAGCACCTTAGGCAACTGCAGAGTACATTGCCCTTTTTGTTTTGAGAGAAACAATGAGTGTAAACAATAACCTTTTTTGTTTACAAAACACTCCACAGGGCACATTCAAGTTTGCATTGCATCTACCCTAAACAGAAAAAAAGCCTTCTACTTCCCTATCTTTGATTCAATAGGGGATATGGAGTGCTTTGTCTTTGACCTTTTTGAACTTAGTCATTTCCACTACAACAGGGTATCTCTTACCCTTCTAAACCACCTTAATGAGTACCAGTAATCCCCTGCTTAGACCACAGCTCAAAAAAGGGGGGACAACTAGAGCAAAACGTGTGGAGGCCCACCAAGTGCAATCTAAAAACTTCCAGAAAAGGAGACGCTCTTTGCTCCCGGGCGTCCCAGGAATGTTCAATAACAGCACCAAACACGAGATGTGTGATGTATGCGGCTGGCCTGAGGAAGAAAAGCAGGAGAGAGGATGAAAAGACAAGAAGAGGCCGAGCACTTGTTTAATGTGCTCGCTTGGCCTTCGACGCGCTCCTCTGGAAATAAGGTTATTGGATTGAATGTCTATGGAAGAGACCAGGGGCAGGCAGCTGAGATCACATGCTAGACTTAAAAAGTTAACAATGAACAATGAAAAGCATGATGAGAACTCAACATGCTTTGGCCATGTAGTAACGGGATTCAATGTTCTTGCACAACTCGTGAACATCTGTGATTACAAGGCAAAATAAATTATTTTAGTCTGCACACAAGGGCACGGAAGATGCAGCCTGAATATCTCCCGACTGGGATTTATGCCGGCTGCACACTGGCTGCGTGGCGTGAGCGTGTCAGCTGCGTGGCGTGTCCGTTTTTATTTCGGCTCCCATGTTAACAGGTACACGCACGTCTCAGAAAACGCGTGCATGCTAGAAATAGGTCCGACACCTATTTTTCACGCGACACGCAAGCGTGTTGGAAGCGTTTCCAGGCAAAATAGAATAGGAAAAGATGTTTATATGTCATTTTGACACGAATACATATTAATAAATGACATTTTGATGTTTGAAAGTCTCTTGGTTTTGACATAAATGCAGATATAAATGTAATTAAAAAAAATATTAATAAATAATTATCGATTTTCAAATATTGCACCTGTTGATACAGAACGAAATATACTGTAGCCTATTTTGCCGTCAATACTGCCGACGTTGTCTTTGCTGTAATCAGATCAGCATATATTTATCAATGGGAAACATACATGTGTCCAGACAAGGCTAGAGGCAGCAGCGCCGCGTCAGACATGTTTCTGGTGTGTAAAGACACGCAACAGAAAAGCCATGCTCACGCCACGCAGCCAGCGTGCAGCCGGCCTAAGTGTTCTTTATCTGTGTCTTGGCCTTAGGACAGGAAAGCTAAAGTTAAGACTCCCCCAACAAATAACACATATTACAAAAAAAGACTAAAACTAATAAAAACTAGTGCTGTCAGTTAAACGCGTTATTAACGGCGTCAATTTTTTTATCGCAAGATTTACGTTCTTTTTGGCCTAACAAACTTTTTTCACATGCTGTTGCAACAACTAGTAACGTTAGAAAAACTACAACACCACACCGGACCTAGCTAGACCGAAAACAAAACAACAGATACACTTGTTTGGGCTTGCGAAAATAGTAAAACAAAACAAGATGTGTATGGAAGCGAATAATAGCTGTAATGATTTGAACCTTAAAAGTTTTAATTTATCATCAACCGCTCTGTACCCTGCCAGCTTCCTAGTACAAAGTCCGTGTAATCTCTGATTGAGCCGAAAGTGTGAAAATTCAGTTGAGCGCGTTGAAGACGTTTCATACCGTTCAAGCAAAACTGGAAGAAAACAAACATCTGAGGGTAAAGAAGCAGGGTAAACGCATCTGACACGGATGATCTCCTGTTGTGTGCTACATGTGTGAAAGGGCTTAGCATTGAAATGTTTTACTTTGAAAAGCACCTTGATTTGATTGTATGTTGTTTGAATTCCCCTCTTTGAATATTTTCCATTTTATTCTGCCTTGAAATTTTAGATTAGCTGCAATTTAGTAAATTTGAGCGGCTTTAATTTTCTTTTAAATACTGCAAACTTTACATATATATATATATATATATATAAATAAATGTACCTACTGTACTGAAAAATCCAAGTAGCCACATAAATTCAAACCACATAAATTCAGATATGGTTTTCAATGTAAATGATACATACAGTATTTGCTATAAGTTCTGTTGTGCATCAATAGATGTGTTGCATCTGACAACTGACTGCAATTTTAACCACACAGATATTTCAAATATGAAGGATCATATTACAAGTACATTGTTGTAAAAGAAGCCTGACCTCATTAGTTGCACCACAGCCGTGAAAGGAAAACATATTCACCTTCAGAAGAAGCAGGTGAAGAAGAGCAGTAAAAGATAACAAAATACTGTACACTGCTCTTGCTCTATGTAAGAATTATTATTACTAACATTTACATCTCGTTGGATCTTACATTACCGGAGCATTGTTTAAGATGTGTGCAAATTGTAAATTTAAAAAATCCACAGCTCAGACCTCTGCATGGCCATGAAAGAGAAAGATATAAAATTGCATTTATATGAAAGAAAGGAACATTGAGAACAGCCTGTTCAAACTATCACTATTAACTTTAAACCTACAAGGTTTCACAGAAAAAGCCTATGTCTTTGTGTGCTCAGTGGGCAAGGACACGTTTTTAGTTTAATTGCGAAAAGTGGCAATAAAAGACAATTTGGTTTTGGACACTAATCACTGTATTTAAATGTGAATGTCTCAGTCAGATGATTTGTAGCAGACAGCAGGTTTGGCTCTCTGCCAGCTTCCTGTGTATGTCTTTTACCTTCCTGCTTGATAGGATTCTGATGTCTTTTTTTAACTTGGTGCTCCTAAATATGGACGCCAGTCTGAAAGCTAAGCATTAGTGCAACACTTCAGACAATAGCAACGTCTATTCTAGGAGTTAATCCAAATAAAGACGCCTGTCAAATCTGGAGAAAAGAAAGCAGCCAAGTTTACGAAAGTGATGCAATTCCCATGGCAATAATGTACTTCGAAATGTTACCAACTTCCTGCATCTTACATCAAAACATAAGCTACTGTCTCTGATGTGAAACACAGCAGAAACAAATCATGTGCAGACAGAATTCCTAATCCCAAATGAAAGTCAAGTGGTTGCTTTCAGGTCCTTTGATGTGTAATACAAACTGGGCCCATTTCGGACCAGATCAAGGGAAGGTTACTGAAAACCCACCTGTTGGTCCGGACATGCTACTGTTAGCAGCACTAAAAAGGATTAGCAGTCAACTCACCACAAATCCCCCTAACCATTCAATCGAATGGAAAACAACCCTGAAAACTATATCATAAAACTTTTAAACTGTATTAATTGATTTTTTTTTTTTGGTCTTGCAGCGGAAATAAGCAGAAGAAAAGGCACACAGGTATGCATCCTTATGCTGCTCTTCGAGTTTTCTATATTGAATTACACTTGCTTTACATTTGAGTCTCCCTGCTATGTTTGGTCTCTACTTGTATATTAATTTGTTATGAGCACAGGTCAGAGCACGAATGTTGGTGGAAACAGACTTGAGAGGGGACAGCATACCAAAGAAATCCACACCGCTCTTTGCCCCTCTTGCCCAGGCCACCACATCACATGCCCTCTGCCAAGGGAAAGTCCCTGAAATCAGAAGGGACTGCTCCTCACGTCCAATATCTAACTTTGAATCCCACTCAAATATATATATATATATATATATATATATATATATATATATATATATATATATATATATATATATATATCCATTTGCCTGAAAATGAATGGAGAATCGGCTGTGGACATAACATCTGTTCACCTTTCTCATTTCTAAATAGTCTTCCTCAGGTAGTCTCACACTGGAAAACAAAAAGAGATTGGAGTAAAGCTTTCTAGGTTTAATCTAGCGAAACTCAATGAATAAAATGTAAGATTTAGCTTGCAGCACTGAAAAAACTAATGCCCACTAACTACATGTGATTAGCCAGGAAATGACATGCAAAGCAAGAAAGCCACAGTGACAATTTTAGACTTCTGTGAAGGGCATGGCATTGGCAACTTCCTGTGTTAAGGTGATGGGTATTATCACAGCAGGATCCCACTCTCGTAACAGGACGAGGCGGTGACCTCTATCCGCCTTTTCTTTCTATGTTTTAGGGATGCAACAGTGATCAATCGTTGCAATAGAGCCATTCATTGTGTGTCTATAAAATATCAGAAAAACGGCCATCAAAGTTTACATAACCCAAAGGGGACATCTTCAAATTGTGTGCCGGACCGATGGTGCAAAACAAATTTTTAATGATATGTATAAGAAACTTTAGCATTCTTCCTTCAAAAATGACTTGATGATTAATTTTATCCGTTTCAGCACTACTATGTTTGCACCTCATTAAACTGAGAACAGCCAATGGAACCTAGACCATGTTATCACTGTATGTTTTTGTGCTTTTTCCTGCCTATTGGCATACAGTGTTGCCAGCTTGTGTGCATCCATCACAAAGGGCTGACCCAGCCAAATGCCCATGCACTGCCAGCTGGGGGATCAACACTTTTAAGTGTGGCGTAGTGGGACAACAATAGTCCCTTCTGGGCTGATTGAGGGCAGAGGGTTCTGCTACTGTCGGCCACTCACAGCAGGAAACACTGTACAGCTGAGTACAGTGACCTACATCTCTTACTGAGGTGCTTTCTGCATGAGTGAATCAGCTTACTGGCTGCTTAATGTTGTATGCTTATAATACCTATATCCCAAACATATACAGTATCTATATCTATATCTCGTTATCATATATCCAGAACATACTAGTGTGTGCATTAGAGATTCAAGAATGTAAAACAAGGATTTGTCTCAGCGTTTAGGTTATTTGACAGTGATACAGTGAAGAAAAATGGCCTGACCTGGCCTGAAATTTTTAAATTAGGTTGCTAATGTTTCTTCGGATGTATTGAAAAATATATAGATAACAAAGGAACAATAGCTCCTCAATGGGGATTAGCAACTTAACAATGCCTCCATGCCAGTGAATCAGGTCATTGACTGTGTCAGAGCTTGTTCCACTCCGATCCCTGCTCTCTGCCATGGCTTGTGACCGTGGGACCATTATCTCACCGGTGAAACCTATTTGAAAGTCAGACTGGCCCGATGCCACTGTGACAGATCTCGATAATGATAAGGAACACTCTGAACTTGCCGCGTCAATGTCAGCAGCACCCACAACAGGGAGCATGATGGAAAATGCACATGGAAAACTTGTGGCTTTATAAATACACCAGTCTGTTCTGTTTCGTAATGGGCCTCATTAGGTTGGATCACAACCCTAAAGCCCCTGATTGAGATGGCCGGCAGCTGTCCACTTCTGGGGGAAGTCGGCTGGGCAACTGAGTAGCGTCAGTGCGGCAATGCGTCGCGGGCCTTTCGTTTGAGGTTATTAATGATCTATAACTTGACCTATATATGGATTTTGCATTAAAGCAGCATTTCATTGATTTTTGGCCACTTAGGTGCAGCAGAAACAAGCTGAAAAACACAAAACGTGAATTAATCAAATTGATATGGAAAACAGTAGCCTTGTTACCCATCCAGCAGAGCGACATTATCATTAATTTACAGTCATGTTTGTTGCCACCTAGTGACAGTAGGTCCAATATTAACTCTGCTTTTTTAGCTTTGTCAACTCCTGAGGGAAATCACTGGCTTTGAAGCTGCTAAATGCTCCACCATGTTCACCAGCTAGTCGATAACTTTGCAGTTTGTTGCTGGGCAGGTAGTGTACAATGGGTTTTGTTTAGAGTTTTTTGCACACACAAAAAAACTAGCTGCCAGCTAAGGTTGAGTGGAGTGGAGAGATTAAACCAAAAACATTAAAGATGCAGTCCGTAAACCAAAATGAGCTGATAGTTTCTAAAGCTATGGAGCGTTTTCGGGTCCTTTTTTCTTTTTGGCTCATGGGGAACCCTTCAGAACAGTCTGTTCTAGTCAGGGAAAGGAAATGGCTTTGCCTGTTGAGCTGTACTCCACAGAACCAGGACATTATGACTCGCTCCACGTTCACTCTGAAACTCTCTCTATTAGGCCCCAGAGCGAACCCAGAGCTCTGAGGCTCCAACACCGCAGTAGGAAGAAAGCCTGGCTTTTCTCAAGCGTGAGTGTTACTTTGATAGAACATGGTCTAGCCAGCAGCGACAGAAGTATCATAAAATGCAAATTCATGTGCTCGCTGCAGTACTTAAGCGAGCACTGGCGAGAGAGGCAAATGTTGAACCTCCTTTCCAAACAAATCCCATTATTTATGCAGTCACTTTGCTCTGAGATAGCCAATGTCACCTCTGATTTAGCTATATAAACAAAGCAATATCCAGCAAATTCTCTCCAAACTTGGACAATCTCTGAATGAAATCTGAGCAAAAGATTTATAAAACATGTAAGAATGTGTCAAATAGAGTGTGAGAGATCTACTCATGTTTGCTTTACTGCTTTTGAGTCTGTGTAATTTAACCCATAGCAGCAAGTTTCTGTATTTGTAAGTTATGTAAAGCTTATGCAAATGATAGTTGTATCTGAGACGACTATCATCCAGCAAGCACATTACTTGAGAACTGGATGTTCTTTGCAGAAGGAGGGAAGGGCTTTGTTTGTTGAAACGCCAAACAAGCTAAGTACACCATTAAAACGGGAGAAGACCACGTTCACATTGCCACTTAACCAATCTCCTTTACAAATGCCTTTCTCTTTTATGCAGAAAAACACAATTTTCTTCCTCAGGGTGTATGGAAATGATTTATGATTCCTATTGTTAACATCTACTCTGAATTTGGCCCATGTTAGGAAGAAAAAACTGCAGTGCATGCAAGTAAATTTACAATTAATGCAGGAACCCTACACAGTTAAAAAGTCACACAATGAGGAACAAGATTTTGTTGTTAAAGTGCTCATATTATGCTAATTTTCAGGTTCATAATTGTATTTAGAGGTTGTACCAGAATGGGTTTTCATGGTTTAATTTTCAAAAAACACCATATTTTTGTTGTACTGCACATTGCTGCAGCTCCTCTTTTCATCCTGTGTGTTGAGCTCTCTGTTTTAGCTACAGAGTGAGGCATCTCACTTCTGTTCCATCTTTGTTGGGAGTCGCACATGCTCAGTAGCTAGGTAAGGACTACTAGCCAGTCAGAAGCAGAGTATGAGGGCGTGCCATGCTAGCAGCTAGGCGAGCATTATAACGTGTTACAAAGTGATGCACGTTCGTCACGGAAGTAAAGGCTGGACTACAATAGAGCTGTTTGGAGCAGTTTGTGAACAGTGTTTTCTCTGGAAGATGGTCAGTCCCTTTGGGGTGGACTTTGGGCTTTTTCACTTTGTAAACCTATTACGTGCACAAAAAAGATATATAACACAATAAAAGAAAGGGAAAAAGGCAAAAAGCATAATATGAGCACTTTAAGACAAAGACCTGAAACATGTCACATTACTTCAAACTGACATATGACATGAGTTTAACACCAGCACAAAAACAACGCTACACCTCGACATTCAATTCAGATCTTGTGTAACACCAAAATCAATTACTACATCAGTACCTGATTCAGCTTTGTAAAGGTAGATCCTGCAATACAAAATCAGTCAAGTAATCTGTTAATCTTCTGTTTTTTTTAATTACATTCTAGACCACAATAGGATGTTGATGCTCAATATGACGACAGCTGGTTGCGGTTGCAATAATTACTGACAACTATTAACTGGCACAATTATCTGACAGAAAAACTAATACAACATAATAATCTCCGAAAGGATTAGTGTTTAGCCATATTGGTGTTTAAATTTAACATTTGATATTCAAATGTCTACACTTTTCAGACATGGTGGGGAACTCTGACATGACTCATTTCTTGTCAAGGGTGCTCTGCTCAAATGTGACAAATTGCACACTTATGTAATCCTCCTCCATCATCATCCTCCGCTTTATTTCTGAAACAAAATCCCAGCTTCTGGGCCAACTCTGGCCCTCTTTTGAAGATCCTAAATAACAGGGGAGCTGCCTGACCCACCAAATGTTAAACCCAACCACCACACACACACACACACACACGCGCACACACACACACACACACACACACACACACACACTCACAGCATGCTAAATGGCAGCTTTGAACCCTAAACTGCTTTAATAACAAAAGCTTCATCTCTAACCTCATTTACCAGGGCAAGACATATTTTCTACAGAATGTGTGGGGCAATTAGGGCTGACCCGAAATAGGAATAATCGATGCTTCGATCGAGGGAGCATGATTCGACTGCCTATTTCATAGTCAAATCTTCGCAGAGGTGTTATGAAACGAGGATCATGCCATTTTGGCTATATGGGGGTGCTCAATGTCTGATTTTACATAGAACTACCTGTTTTTTTCCCAATAAGTTAATATACAGCCTATTGTGATATAAATATCAACATTTCATTCTGTAAATTAAAAATTTTAAAGAAAGAAACTTTAAAATAAATCTTTTTAAAGTGCGTGAATAAATCCAACCGCTCCATGACAGATTTAAGTTTCACTTTCCATGATCCGTGACAGAGCATCTTGGCGGCAGGGATTTAAATCTTTAACTAAAAATGTCTGGGAAAAGAAAATCTAAAGTGTGGAAAGTTGTGTTGTCCACATGATACAATCACTTTTTACCGGTACTGCCACCTCCTGCATAATACGCAACCCTAAAAAAACCTGCGAGGGCGTCTCTCACATAACGGCTTAACGCTGAGAAAACAGCGTTTGCTCTGTGCCGCCTGTCACGGGGGGCCAGCTGCTGGCTGTTTGACACGTGAGCGTGCGCTCCAAACAATTTTCAATTAATCTTCTACAGAATCTACACCCTTGCACCACTTATTAATGTCAAGCCCCCCACATGAGTTGACGATCAGTCGACGATAGGAACTGAAAGCAGCGTCAGGAAATTAACAATTTAGATGCATTTTTACAATTCAGATCAGCACACATGAAGCGTAAAAGCTATCGTTATCAGTTTGTAGTGTTCCACACTTAATGGATTTAGTGCCATATGGTCAAACAGTGAAGTCTGTATCACCCCCACATTTATGACTTATTAGACATTTAAAGCTGTAGGTTTTAAAAATGTATAACCAAGATAAGTATGTGTAGTCACTGTAATCTCAAGCCGTCCACGCCTTTATTGTTGGGTTTCATGTGGTGTGACGCACAGCCTGTTTTATAACAGTATAACAGTAGCACAAGCGGAGAAGAGTCAGCAAACTGACAGCAGTTATACAGCAACAGTTACATAAAGTTAGCTTGCATTAGCCGCCATAAGCTACTGGTCATGCCAAACCAACTAAGGCTGTAGCAACAAAACCCCTTTGTGTATTCAGTTGAGCAATGGTGCGTTTTATTCCTTATGAATTCAACTTTTTTTTAACAATGTGCTATATCCTCTATCAAATGTTAGTCTTGCTTTAAAAGTACAATATGTAACATTTCTGCATTAAAATGTCTAAAAATGACTATACCTATGTTATATATTTTGTTGAGTAGTGTACTTACACTATCCTAAATGTTTCCAACAACGTTCAAACCCAGAGAAATCTGTTATTTTATTTTAATGACACGGTCCGTTTAATAACCTTTGACCCCTCTGGTTCCTCTAACTCCTGTCAAAACGCTGCACTCAGATGATACGTTCGAGAGTAATCGTAAATCATACAATCTCACAGAACAGTTACACTCAGTAACTGTTATACAGCTTGCTTTCTGCCACACAGCATCATTTTGTCATTGATTACATGCCACTTACAACACAGTAATACAGCAGAGATCTTATTTATTGATACATTTCAATATCGATTGATCCAGCTTAACGTAATGTGCTACGCTGACAAGTAACGTTAGCTCATGCTAATGCTCGATGGGGAACGTTAACGTTATAAAGTTACAACATCGATCAACACGTTCATGAAGTTATTTTAAGTATAATTGTTTTGATCAAGGTAAAGTTACCGTTAAACAGCACTGGGCTAACCCACGATTACGTTCGCCAGCTAACGTTAGCTAGCTGTATAGATAGAAAACAAATCTAAGAAAACAAATCGAAAGCAACACCCGATGTAGCTAGACGTATCCTCGGCTGAGCCGCAGCTCCAAAGATACTCAGCAGCCAGCCCCAGCCGTGAAGGAAGTCTCTCAGCGTATCCTCGGCCGGTCCGGGGCCACAGCTCGGCACCAGAGATACTCGGCGGCCAGCCCCAAATGCGAAGTAGCTAAGTCTCTCAGAGGTGTTGAGTAACATTACAACAAACCCTTTTCCCCCCGGTGCTGAAAACATCCAAAAAGTGACACTGAGATTAAATATATTGTGATGTTGTTAGCTGCTGGCTAATGTTAGCTTGCTTGCTTGCTAACTGGTCAACTAGCTAGCTAGCTAACGTTAGCTACCAATAAATATCGAATCAAGAAAACGTAATTATGTGGGGGAAACTGAAGCTATTTTATCAGAATGACATGAATAGACGTTAACATAACAAGGATAAAACTGTAATGGATAAACCTATCCGTGAACAAATCTATTTTAATCGGCAATTGTATTAAACTACAACTCCCATAATGCCACTACACAACGTCATCAAAAGTCTGTATTTACATCCATTGTTTTGATTGAGAGACCCCTTGCGGCAGAAAATTACATACTGTACATTTAAAGCTTTTCAACCCATTTTGAAGGAGATTTGAAAAATGCATCACACCTTTAAACCAAGAATAAAAGACATTTAAGTAGCAACACAAACACAATTGAAGATCCACTTTAGCAGCTGTTAATCTATAAAGGAAACTGCATTTACAGGAGCTACATGAACACAGACACACACACACACAGACCTGTGTTTTCCTCGCCTGACGCAAAGATCAGTGAGAAGGCAGCTGACCTTTCCACGGAGCCGGCTGGGAAATGGGTAACGCTGCGGTCATGTTTACTGACACTGAATTAAGTCACGACTATCCCTGCATCCACTGCACTTCATTGTCCCATGGCCCATTTTTACACTGTCAAGCAGTTGTTGTGTAAAAGGGCAAATGTGCTTTTTCCTCATTCATTAATATATTATATATCTCTGGTTTATTTTCAAGAGCTGCTTAACACTTGTAAACAGACAGTCATGAATGCTTAACAGCTGTCTGGGACTAGGTTTATTACTTTCTCCGCCAGCCTTAACGGACAGGCAGGTGGTAGATGTGTTGATGAACATAAATATATAGATGAGTCTATATACTGTAGACCTCGATTGACATGGCCATATGTGCATCTTCTGTTAACGTTAGCAGCACAACTCAGAGATCATTTAGTATTTGTGCAAACAGCCCAAAGTGCAAAAGAGTCATTAAATACTCTTGTAATTTGCTGTTTAAATGTAGCTTCATGTTACAAGTGAATGCTAATATTTGCATTAGTGACAACTTATTTGACTCATACTTGATAATCAGCCTGAAGGATATCTGCTGCAGGTAGAAGTTTCAGCCACCTTGAGTTGCATTCAGCAGTGGGTGGAGTTTGTTCAGCTGTCATGGAGATGGTTCTGTTGACTTGAGCATTGCATTTTTTTAATCACATAATAACAGGTGGCCATATATGGAGGGGAGATCATAACCGTTGTTTCTTTTTAAGGGTGGTCAACTGTATCATCTCAACTGAATTTCATCCTCTGATGTAGGTCATGACATGCTGAAAGCTGCATGTGCATATGTACATCATGTGCATCATGTGCATATGTACATTCACACATGGACAGTCTGGTCTATATGTTATCATGTTTTTATCCTGAATCATTGTTGCTTTAACCTAAATTTAGCATATGGCTTCAGCTAGATGCCTTTTATACATTAAATGTTGCAAAACGTTCCTCTATGTATTGTTCCTGTTAAATAATCAAACATAAAATAAAAGAAATTATCACTTTTTGCACATTTTCTTTCATAGGTTAAGGCAACTATCATGTACAATGCCTGTTTCACGAATCAATATTACCTAGTTATAACAAGCTGCAAATATATGGAAATCCTCCTCTCTTAGGTTATGTCAATAGCACAATTTCAGAGGGTCACTTGTGGTCTTCTGGCAACGATCAGCAAAATACCTACTAATGTAAACAGAGAGCATTTAGGTGGCCTTCCTTTGTTAGAAGGGAATCGTCATCTTATAGTATTAATTTGATACTAACTAGCCTACTTACTACATCGCATATAGGTATTTATTATTGTTCATAGATGTAGGTTTACCCTCTACAGCCTCCTAAGTGACACATGAAGGGCACCATTATAGTAAATACCCTCAGTGGGGATGCATCCTGCATTCCTGTCATGTCATGCGTTCCTCAGCAATGTACAGTACAGAGGGGGAGCGGATACAAAAAAAAGGTGACGGTCGACATAAAATGCATCACTTTCCATTAATCCCCTGCGCAGGAGATTCCTCGGCTTTCCCGGAGAAAACCACTGGGGGGAAAAGAAGGGGGAGAGGGGAGGGGGGGGTTATACTATACATGGAGACACTGGACTGCGCTTACCTGTGATGGCTACATTTGCAGCATCAGACGAGTGGCTGGGAAGATCATTCGAGTAAGTGCACTCCAAGCCCAGTACCGCATAGATGACGAGTCCACGTAGCAAAACATTCAATACCTTGTGGATGTAACTCATGGTGGGAAAATGAGGTGAAAAGCGAGTTATTCGTATCCGTGGGACTGGGGATGACTGGGGCAATCCAGAAAAAAAAATGTCAGACTGGAAAACACAGCAATAGCCAGTCAAAAAAAAACTGTTTTTTAAGCAGTACAAGTATGAGGTGTCACGAGAAAAAGAGACACCTGGAAAATGCACCAACTTAAAGAAAAATCCCGCAGTAGACTAGTTTGCAAACCCAGCCGCTAACAGCTAAAACAGGAGCAGTCAATGCGGTCAGAAAACCCTAAAAAAAGACCTACAAAATAATAGTTCATCGTGGGTCAACGACAACTTCGAAATAAGACCCCCTTTAAAAAGGACTAGCCTCTAATGGGTTTACTGTCTGTTTCAGAGGGGTGACTGCTGTGAGCTACGACAAGCCAGTCCCCCATATCTTATTTATATCAATTAAAAAAAAAAAAATATATATATATATATATATATATATATATATTATCTAACAAAAAAGACCGTGTAGTGAATAGACACCAAAGGAGCAAAGCACATGCAGCCTATCTGAAAGAATTCCCTGTCCAAAACAAAAACAGACCAAATGGTAGTAGTTTTTCTACCGTGGATATCTGTGAGCCAGAAAGAATATCAAGTGCTGTATTAAATCCTTACGTAGGCCTGTGACTTGGAAGAAAATAGTCTCTGTACTTCCACGTACAGTATACAAACACCGGGTACAGCTTCAGCATATTGAACTCGCAGCGTCTCATAGGTCCGCCTCTTCACACGAAAGTAGCAAATCCCATCGCATCAAAAAATACATTCGCTTCTTCTTCCTCCGTTTCCCCTAATCCTTTTCCGACCTATATCAACCGCACACGACATCCGCCTACTTTCTAAATGAAGTTTTTAAGTCAGCTTTTCACGGCTCGTGTGTGATACTGTATCCTCGTGTCATATCAGCTGCTCGCCGACCGATGCAGACTGGGGAGGGAAAGCCGAGCGGGGCGGAAGTCAGTATGCAAAATGCGTTGGCATCAGGAGAGAGGGGGGGAGGGGGGGGGGTTAATTTGGCCACGACTACTGCCGCGAGAAAGACATAAGCGGAGGGATTTGTTTTTGATTTCAGAGAAATTCAGCGGAGCATTACTTCTACGCCGGGTTTCATGTGGTGGTAATGGGTGACACAACTCACTGCTGCCGGGTGTTTTTAGACGAGCTAAGAGGGAGTCTTGAACCGCCTCCACAGCATGGATAGGAATCTTCCTCACTCAGAAACATAGCGGTTTTTTTTCGTTTTTTTCTTGTCATGGTGACGCGGAGGATGGATGATACCCACTTGTTCTTCACTTTCCCACTCCGGGCTCCGGGCTCCGGGGCATGCAAGTTTTCCTCTTAGCTAAGCCCTCTCATTGGCTCGAGTATCCCAACATGGCAGAACATGATTGGCTGGTTCAGAGAGCACTTTTTTGTCACTTTTGAAGACGCTCAGCCCGGGAAATAAATTCCTGATAATGATAATACCATTGTTTTTTTTAGTATCAATTATCTTGATTAAGCTATGCTATTAACTTTGAAGCCATCTGCTGCCACCTTTTTTTTGGAAATTCTGGGGCCCTTAAAAAAAGTCCCCTAATCCACCCCATACTACTACTACCTTTATTCATACCAATATCGATAATAATAGCAAATATATGCCCCCACCCAACCACAGACTACTTATAATAACAATAGTTATTATTAACCACTATTTACACCACTAGCAAGCCAGATCACGTGTTTTGACTCCATAAATGGGTTAGACCCTAATGTTAACAGCCCAGACTAGCAGCTAGCTTCTACACACCTAAGTAGCCCGTATGAGCTAATTAGATGTATGTGAATTAATTTAATTTAATTTGAATTAATTTAGCCAGTGTCCTACATACGTTGTCCTACGGCAGGGGTGGGCAATTCATTTTCCCAATGAGAATGAGAAACAGGGACTGTTGTGGAGGGCCGGACCAATAGGCTAAACTCAATTCTGCTCAATATTAATTTAATTTAATCAGGCGGCACGTTCTCAAACGTCTCTTTTTCTCTCTGGGCACATTAGCGCAGCAGAGTCCACCAAACACTCTTTAATAAACTCCCCTTCAGAAAATGGCTTACTGTTTTTGGCGATTTTTGTGGGCTATCACAAAGCTGGTCTTGACTGCTGTATCCCTGGATGCCTTGTTGCTTTTGCAGCTTAACTAGCAAAGCTTCAGATGTCCGTGCCTGCTCTGCATCAGTCAAGTTGTTGTATTTCTCTGCGTGTTTAGTATTGTAGTGGCGATTCAAATTATAATCCTTTAACACAGCGATCTGTTCTCCGCAAACTAAGCACACGGCTTTACCTATGACTTCAGTAAATAAATACTTAGAAGTCCATGTTTGGTTAAAAACTCGGCACTCTGTATCGACCTTTTTTTCTTTCCCATGAGTTGACATTTTTAGACATTTTAATGCAGAAATGTTACATATTGTACAGCCTGTAGAGCATATGGCTTAGGGAGGTTAGCTTAACTGGTTTGTAGGCTATACTTACATACTGAATAATATGATTAATCATGCACAAGTTGAAGGAGCTGATGGGATAACATTTCACTGGAATTGTACCTCATACAATTTCATGTGACAAATTAAACTGATTGATAAAATATCTAATAACATAATAGCAGGTATTCCCTATGTATGGCGCATTCATGCTAAAAAGGGGTTTGGCTTTTTGCTTGAACTAGTGCAAGATGAAGTCTGTAATGTGTGTAGGTTCATTATTTCTTGATATCCCACACTCTAGCTAGATTACAATTACATACCAATAAAGATTTATCCCCAAAAAATGTATTTGAGGGTATCAAGAAAAACATTAAGAAAAAATCCTAAGAATTTAATTTGAGCCAACTGTGAAAACGATCCTCCTCCAGTGCAACCTAAATATGTTAAGTTCAAGTTCATTTATTTTAGTGCTTTCTCAGAAGCATGTGTCAGTCGATCTCAAGTAGTTCGGTATGCAACAACATAAAGCAGAAGCCAAACGAGCACAGCACACTACTCTTAACTACTTCAGTGCAGAGGTGGAAAGTAACGAAATACATTTACTCACGTTACTGTATTGAGTAGTTTTGTTGTGTATTTTATATTTTTCAAGTAGTTTTTTAAATAGGTATTTTAAAATGTATTTGATTACGTTTTGAGTGAAATATTGTATTTCGCTACATTACAAATCCTATCGGTTACTAAGTTAAAAAAAAAAAAAAACCTTCGACTAACGAAAACCAAAAGGAAGAAAACAAATCGCGCCCGGAACAACTACAGCAGACCATAGACTGTTAATGCACCAGACTTGGGCATTCTTTTCATTCTTTTATGCGAACTTATGCAGCTCTTTCTTCTCTGTTTGCAAGTCGCAATTAAAAAGAAGTATAAGAAGAACTGCAATGTGTCGGACCATTCTCTTAATACATCCATGGTCAGACCCATGGATGTGTCTGCGAGCCGCGAACTGAGCGGGAGACGTTAGCATGGACGTGAATGACCTGTTATCCCCATAGACTGTATTATTAGATCCAAGAATCACCACTCTGGTTTGATAGAAATAAAATTCACCCATTTACATGTGAATTTGTGCTGGCTCTATACACGCTAAAAGTACTGTTTATTTACATGGAGTCTGGTGGGATTGGGGCTGTTTTATGTTAAAAAAAAATGATCTTACTCTTTAACAATAAGGTCTATCTCTGTAGGGATTTCCATAATGTTGTCAGACACTTAATAATAATAATAATAATAATAATAATAATAATAATAATACACAAAATAATCTGAGCCTGTCAGTGGCAAAAACAGCACTTTTAGTGAACACAAACCGACGGTGTGCATTTTACATTGCAGCCCGGTTCGTGGCTGTTACTTACAGTGTTCAAACGTGCTCTGGTTAATTGGCATTTCTTTAAACCAATCATAATCGTCATGGGCGGCGCTAAGCTCAGCATGGAGCCGCTGCAAAATAGCCTTGGAAAGGAACTTGTTTTGGTGGAATATGTACGTTCAAAGGTTGTTTTAGTCATGAGTGATAAAACTCAAATTGGACAGATAGTCTAGCTAGCTGTCTCAATTTACCATACAGAGATCTGAGGAGCAGTTAACCATAGTCCTCATAAATCTACCGGAGTTTAAAATTCCAAAATAAAGAAAGCAGAAGGAAACGGACATCGGCGAAAATACATACATCCGGCGGAATCTCCTGCGGCACCGGAGCAATCCCAGAAGTGGAACGTCGAGGATATAGACTACTCACCTGTAGTGTCTCCCCATAACATGGGCTGCAATGGTAAATTGGCATCATAGATTTTTTGTATTTTCCAATACTTTCCACCGCTTGGATTTCTTAGACTTTGACTTTTAGGATTAATATACATTAATCAGATTTTCTGTTGCAATTTGTGGGAGATTCACCCCTTTTTTCCGTTAGTAAACTCACCGTACTCGATAATGGCTTTCAACGAGAAATCTTTCAGCAATGGCCAACCTCACAGTTAACCTGCAATGCAACACATCAGCCACTAGGAGGAACTTTTGAGTGAACTACACAGCAGGTAATCGTTGTCTCAGGAGGAACAGACTTCTGGGGGCCAAAGGAGGTGCATGATAAAAGAGTCAGCTGTAAGTGTCCTAGTAAACAGGTGGCAGATGTAACAGGGAGAGACGAAAGAGAAGAACAGCATAATTCGATACGAGCCCGCAGAGGGGGCTACAGGGAGGAAGGCAGCCAACAACGAGGGAGGAATTGAGCACATGCACACACATGTAGGAGGAGGGCGAGTGGAGGGGGGGGCATGGTTCAGAATGTCAAGTCCCTCAAGGCTGCTACCTGTCACTCACCTTTTCTGCCCTAATGTGAGCTTCGAAAATATAGTACGCACTGTCCAAATATTTACCCTGTCACACAGACTGAGAGAAATATCCAATTAAGGAGCAGGAAAGATCGGGCAGCAAAGTACTGAAGCAAGAATGACTAAAAAGCTGCCAAACATTCCAAGGACTAAGCCTTTTAAAGCTTTATTCAATAACCCAAGGATGCAATTTAACAACATTTTATTTCAATTTTTTTAAATTGTGTTATTTGAGGTCGCAATGAACATTAAATGTGTTGAAAGACATTGGCATTGACTGACAAAGAATACTGTTAATAATATAGAAAATATGAATTGATTGCATTAAAATTAAAGGTGAAATACACGATTTTTGAAACAACAGGTGAATATATTTAGGAATGAAATGCATCATTTTAAATAAATGTTCATAATGAAAAAAATACTGGCAATGGAGGTGCTTAATGTCCCTTAAGCAGTAATATGCAATGTTTTTCATAAATACAATAAATTATGTGTATACACAGCAGCTTTCAAGTTACATATTAATCCAGCTTGACTATTTCTGTCAACACAGTGGCGCACGCTAATGCTTCCAATCTCCTTATTCATCAGCAACAGCATCATCTAATAGTGTTAAAACAAGCAGGAGCTACAGAGCAGAGTAAATTGCAAGAGCTAATTAACACTTCATTAGCCAAGCTTGGAGATACTGTTGTTCTCTTTTGCACGCTGCTATCGCGATACAATTACTGTTTCATGCAACTGGTCTTCTAATGAGCTTCTCAACTGATCCAAGCACTGCTGTGTGTATCGTGTTTCCTGTAGAGCATATGGCTTAGGGAGGTTAGCTTAACTGGTTTGTAGGCTATACTTACATACTAAATAATATGATTAATCATGCACAAGTTGAAGGAGCTGATGGGATAACATTTCACTGGAATTGTACCTCATACAATTTCATGTGACAAATGAAATTGATTGATAAAATATCTTATAACATAATAGCAGGTATTCCCTATGTATGGCGCATTCATGTGCCAGATGAAGTCTGTAATGTGTGTAGGTTCATTATTTCTTGATATCCCACACTCTAACCTGGTGGTTCTTGATGGATGATTTATAGTGTTGGTGTGGTTATGGCATTGCAAAGTGGCATTTTTGGAGTGTCTCTTTATGCTCCAAGTGGTATGTACGTACCACTACTCATATTCCTGTAGTTCCCCTGCTCCTCAGATGGCGGTGGCAAATAGAAAGATCTGGATGAGCGGCATGACTTTCAGAGTTGAAAGGTCAGCGAGGACAGCCTGCAGTGTGTATGTCAAACAAAACACAAATAAGAATTGTCATCTAAATTCACACCCCTCCTGACCAAAGCAATCATACCTTCGCCCACTAAGCCCATGAGAAGGGCTATAAAGCACACCCTCACCCAGAGACATATTTCAAGATCGGTAGGAGATAAACATTTAGGAACACTATCATGTTTGGAGAGAGGGTTTAATATTTCAACACTGGGCCTGAGGTTCTAAATATAAGATTAGGAGCAGTATGTTATGATATCTTCTATCCACTGGGGCAGGTGGTAAATGAGCAAGCAAATAGTGCCGGCCAGCACCTTAGAGGAGCAGATCAGCCTGCCGCCCCATGCGTCATATTGTAGTTTAACCCTTTCACCCTCAGGGGATAGGGGAGGATGGGGGAGCGAGTGAGGCAACTCATCGTATGGTTTACTCTTGGTTTCGTAATATGATAGTGGGACCACAGTATGGGAGTGGACGCGGTATACAGACCAGGCATGCACAAGAATAACATTACTGGTTACTATAATAATGCAAAGCAAGTGACAGTGTAGAAGCTAAATGAGGATGCACTCATTTAGCTATTAACACATTAGATATTAACATTAAAGTTATTAACATGATTCTGTGTAAAAAGATGGCATCAGTTAAGGCTTGTCCAATAGTCTTTGTAAAATAACAAGTTTGTTCCATTTCAGTGGAAAGTGGTGTTGTGATAAGAGGCAGATGACTGAGGGAGTGTTGGCAGGATGGCACATAGGGAGGGTTAAGAGGGTAAGGGGTTCTTAAGTGTCCAGCCAGCCATTTTTTCAGACGTGCATGCAGAAGACTGGGTTACTGGTACTGGCTGGTCATCAACAGCTATTTTCAGCCTTGCAGGAGTACGTGGGGGACAAGGAGAGGACTAGAGTTTCAAACGCACACACACAAGTCTACTGTGAGACGAACATACCTCAGCTGAGGCCAGTGACGTCACTTCCATCAGGTTCTCAGCACGGAAAGCAAACACAGCGGCTGCTAGGACTGGAGGAGGTGTGCGTTTGTGTGTATCGGTTATCCGAGAGCAACGGACATGTAGAAGTAGAGGATGGCATATGGGGAAATAAGGAAATAAGAAAAGTATAGCAAGGGATTTGGAAGATTATAATAATGTCCGTACAAATATCAAGGCTATTACTGCAGAGTTTGTAGCCAACTATGAATGCAACCACTCTTACCTGCAACTACCTCCAGTGAATCGTAACCCAGGATTCGGTCCCAGAGAAGAAGCAGCTGGTCAGTAGACAGATAGCCAGAAAAGGCACGTACCATCCACTTAAAGGCTATGCGCAAGCTGGGGGCAAAACCATTGCATCTTAAGGATCCATGAATAGGTGGTTTCTTTTTATTACGAAATTGTGATTCCAGTAATTAACCACAAGATGGCAGCAGCTTATTACAGAAATAAGACGTGTGTGCAAGGTGAATATGCCTCCTATTCTATACAACAGCAAAACACAGAAATATAATTTAGTTTTAAGAACCTGGATAGAAAAAGACATATAGTTATCACAAATGGCAAAGAAAGAAAGAAAAAAAGTCTCTTAGATGTATCACTGCGGACAGGCACATGTGCAGGAAGAACAAGTTATTCATGATAGTAAGTTGCCTGGCGATAAAAATTGGTCACATAAAGATTTCACTTTAGGAAAGGTGTGCCCTAAAATACAATGAAAGAATACAGAATAGCAAAACAAATACTGTACCATTGTCACATGTATCCAGTTGTGGAATGTAACTAACTACATTTATTTGAGTACAAATTTGAGGTACTTGTACTTTACTTGAGTCTTTTCTTTTCATGCCACTTTCTACTTCTACTCCGCTACATTTCAGAGAGAAATATTGTACTTTTGACTCCACTACATTTATCTGACAGCTTTAGTTACTAGTTACTTTACAAATTAAGATTTTTGCACACAAAACACGTGTAGTTATAAAATATTATATTTTATTTTAAATTAAACTACCCAACAATATACAGGCTTACACTTAAAATGATTAGCCAATTAAACACTTAGATGACTGACAGAACTGTTTGGATCGTTTCCAGCTTCTCAAATGTGAGGATTTTTCTGCATCGAGTACTTTTACTTTCAATACTTTAAGTACATTTTCCTGATGATACTTTGATACTTTTACTTGAGTAACATTTTCAATGCAGGACTTTTACTCGTAACAGAATGTGTGTGGTGACAGTGTGGTATTAGTACTTTTACTGAAATAAAGGATCTGAATACTTCTTCCACCACTGCATGTATCATTGTTTCGAGTGGAAAGATAGTTAATGTACTGTATGTGGATGAATTACTCTTTTTAAGTTTGTCATTCAACTGTTGAGCAACACAGGGCCACATAGACAGGGTATGAAGCGGTGTGTGCAGGCTACTTACGGCTGCGCCCCGATCTGTCGAAGGTGGTAGAAGAGCTGAGGCAGGTGGGACTGGAGCAGCCGCTCAAACTGCAGGCACAAAGACACAATCCCCTGCAGAAACACGTGCACAAGTTTAGCATATGCATGAAGATAGATGTCAGGCATTAATACACAAACAGAATATTTTGATCTTGACAGTTTGCAGTAGTTACAAAAACAACGTAATCACTGAGTTTACCGAAGGAGAGGAGGAGATGGAGTGTAATCTGAAGAAGTAGCGAATGTACATTTCCCTGAATACACTGTATAGCTTGGATGGCTCGTTGTACAAGAAACACAAAGGTGCCACTGTGGGACAAACGCACACACGCACACGCACACGCACACGCACACGCACACACACACACACACACACACACACACACACACACACACACACACACGTTAAATCCTGCTCCTGCAGTGTTGCTCCTGCAAGTTAAGTGTGAGAACTAACTGCAAAATATACTCACCATACATTGAAAACCCATGAAAAGGGATTACACCTGTGCAAATTAAATGTTTCAGTCAGAGCCGTTAATACACAAACATTTATTGTATTAGCAATGTAGATAAGCAGCATATAGTTTTGTCTTCATACAAAACTTTCACTGATGACCAAAATATTATATGTGAATAAGTAAGAAAATATCTCAAAATATTGTATTTTTGTTGTTTCCTATATAAAATAATATGATGTGAATGTAAAGTTGCAGGCTCACCGTTGGGAGGATAAACAACAGCACACTCCTCATCTCCTCCTCTACCTATTAGACAGACACACAGATCAATCACTAAACTGGACTTACAGCACAGTGTAAGGGTTTCCTAATCACTACTGCCATGCACATGCACAGGTATCTGTGTGCAGATACGTTGCATTAGGTCATTTGAGTTAAGTGGCACTCCTGTGAGTTAATGTGATGATGTGATGTGTCTAAGCGTGTGTGTCCTTGGTAAAGGCCACATCATCTCACCCTGGATGAAGGATTTAGGAGGAGTGGCACTGTTGTATTTGAAGTGCTCCAAGACGGCGGTGTCTCGGGAGAAACACAGCAACACCTGCGAACACACAGGCTTGGTATCACATGCTCACACCCATACACACATGTATGCATGGATTACTTGCACAATATGTAATAATTATCCTTGCCTGACGACAGGGGATAAAGGAGACATGTAGTTAATACACTTATTTTTTGCTCTGGCCTTGAGCAGCCTTGCCCTTCCTTTTGGGTAAAAAATCTATTAAACCAGAACACCTGGAGCCAGCGGTAGACATTAACAGAGGCTCAGGTAACAGCTTGTTTCACAAAATGACCCTATAAGTGGGAGCCCTTTCCATTACAGTCCAATTTATGTGCCTTTTTGAGAATTGATTTCATTTCCAGAGTTTATTAATAGGAGACTACTAGAAACTAAAATTACCGCCTTGCGGTTGTATGCCTCCGGCAACCAGTGAAGTTGTAGTTTACATCCATGTCCGTCCAGACTAAAATAATAGTGTATTTTTTGGCGAAACATGGATGCTTCACATACATCTTCAACCTGGCAGCACAGAAGATCTTTACAATCACCACGGTTTCAAGGTGGGCACCCAGTATTACTGTCACCAATTCAGTATCTGAACAAACGTCTCCCGTTCTGTTCCTGAGTTATGGCGTTGAATAATGGCCAGAAAAGTGTTTTATGATGCCACAGTGAAGTTAACATTGGACCTTTTGGATATAAAAGTAATCACTTCATCATTTTATCCTATTAGACATTTGTGTAAAATCTTGTCATAATTAGTGTATGAATTCTTGAGTTATGACCAAAAATGCATTTTGTGAGGTCACAGGGACCTTGACCTTTGACCTCCAAAATCTAATCAGTTCATCCTTGAGTCCTAGTGGACGCCTGTGCCAAATGTAAAGAAATTCACTCCAGGGGGTCCTGAGATATATCAAGTTCACAAGAATGGGACGGATCATACGGACAGACAGACAACCCGAAGACATAATGTCTCCAGACACGGCTGTCGCCGGGGCAGAGGCATGACAACGGCAAATGAGGACAATAGCACGTGAATCTAGGCTGCCTCTTGTCTGAGCTAGTTGCCGGGTACAAAAACAGGGTGGTCTACCGTCAAACTTCAAGTATTTTTGTCTGTGATAGATTGTATACTGGGAGGCAGCACAAAGTTTAATAAATGTTCATCTTTAAAAACCATTAGTTGAATGAATAGCTCAGTATATGTTGTATCTACTTCATGTAATTTGAAAGACCAGAAGGGCATTTTATTTAGTATAAACTCTAAACTCTTGTAGATGTACCCTAATCAGGTAGAGACCATCTATATCCTGCAATGAAAGGTATTTATTTTAATGAACCATAAATGAACACTCATAAACATCCACAATGTGACGTCTCTTTAAACATTGAGATGGGAAATTGCACTTCTTTAAGCTTCCTATGCTTTCCTCAAGCATAACTTGTGTGAATCCACACTCACCCCACAACGAGTGGATTCTTTCACTGCCTAGAGAGTTTCCCATCAGTTAATATTGACCGTGATAACGGAGCTTTGTTCTTGCTACACCTGTGTACTCATCGGTTAGCCACACCAAGGAGCATGACATATTAACAGCTGCTGAATAAACTGGTTGCCAAGTATATATGCTTAAATGCTCGCTATCAGCACCAAAGGCAAACAGAGCGATGACTACCAGAGAAGCTAGAGATCACAGGCCGTACCCTTGTCTGGGATGAATAGGTAACTTTAGGTGAAGAGGAATGCTGTCATGCAGTAACTGTTCTTCCATGACAGTGACAAATAAATCATTGGCAATGCTTAATCTCTTATTTAGTGGAATGAAGATGTTTAGTTTTGAATAGCCAGTGGTTTAATTTAATAATTTGTAGGAGCCCATGTAACTATGTTGAAATGCTGACTTCTTAAATAGAGGTGATAAAGAGCTATTACCCTTATAAAAAATAGTCAAGGTTTAAGTTTAAGAGTCAAGGTTACATGCTTTGTGTATTTAAGGTTCGGAAAACAAACAATTATGTGCTAAAGTTAGAACAGTTTTAGTAATTTAAAATGAGAGATTTTTGTATGTGTGCTCTCCTCACTGGTTTGATGAGGGCTCAGTTGAGATAAAGGTGATTGTTGCCTATTTTATTATGGATATTTGATGTTATAGAGAACACTTACAAATTGAAACAGAAGTATATAGGGCAAGAGTACTAATATGGTAAGTAATTAGAAATGAAGAGCTGAACTGTGAGAGAACAGACCCTACCTGATAGAGGAAATCTTCAAACACAAAGTAGTAGTCGTCATTACTGGCGGTGAGCTTCACATCCTGGTGGGCAGGGGATTTGGAATTAAATTTGATCTCAAATGTCGAAGAAGAATGTAAATGTAAATGTTACAGCTAACAGCTAATTTCACTAATATTAGAAAAGTAAAAGAAAACAGTAGGTACAATAAATATGTATACAGAGATTGTGTGTATCAGAAAATATTTCCAGGGAACAACCTTGGTATTAAAGTTAATGTTACACAGGACAAATGTCTTGGTGATGGGACTCAAATTCACTAGAAAACCAAAGCTTTCAGTGTGTTTATAATAGGGGTGTAAGAAAAAATCAATACACTTGAGTATCGCGATATTTTATTTTGCAATACTGTATAGATTTTCAATTTTTTTTTTACGTTCAAAAATATTCATCTAAGACAGTGGTTCATGTTTATGGTGTGTTTAAACCCCCTACTGCTAGATGGCTATGCTGAGACACACCACTAGTGTCCTTGCCTAGCAGTGCCTGACTTTTTGCTAGAAGCTAACAATGTAGCTATTGCTGAACTTTGGCCTACTTTAGCTTATAAAAATTAGCTCACTAAGAACCTGTGAACCACAATCCCAAACTGGTAGTTTGATTTTCTGTGTACTGAATTGTTTACCTAAAGTAAACTTCTTTGACTTTTATGAACATCATGTCTTTTTTTAAATATTAGTTTTTCTAAAATGATACTTTAAAAAAATCCCAATATATCACCTTACGCATAGTATCGAAATATATTGCAATATACTGAATCGTGACCCATGTATCGTGATACGCATCGTATCGCCAGATTCTTGCCAATACACAGCCCTAGTTTTTAATTTACTGTAACTTCTTGGCTATGCAGCTTCATAAACATAAACAGTGACAGTGTAGAGGAGTGTACCTTATAGATGAGGTTGTCCACCAGCAGATCATGCTGTATAACTCCAGCCGTCAGCTGTTCATAATGCATCACATCCTAGAACGGCAGAGATCAAACATGATTTATGTGTGCAATAACTTGCATGAATATTATATCCAGAGCCCTGTATGTGTGGTCTTGTTGATGAATTAAATTGTTGACAAAATGTTTGTTTACAAAGTTGGTGTTAATCCTATAATAGGATTGTCTGGACAAAGTGAATGTCAGTCTGATAAATATGGTACGTAAAAGATTACCCTCTTAACGAATACTGTTAAATCAAGTCTATGTATTCTGACGGCGATGACAGAAGGATTAAACCAAGCTTAATGGATGCGTATCTTGTTTCCGAACACATGGTTAAACTCAAACGTGTCTCCGGTTTAAGACAGGTCAGATCAGCGCTGCGGATGTGAGGAGAACAGAAACAGAGATGGTCATTTTGACAGCTGAGGTAGAAAACTGAAACCATTATGGGAATATGGACAGCATCAGTGGAAGATTGAAAATAAGTTCTGCTAAAATACTTGAAAGTGATTATATATATTGGAAATAAGGGTCACGGCAGTTCACTACTGCAATTCGTAGAGAATAAAATCTACCTATAATGAGGGCAAGACAGCAGAGAATAGTGACACCACCCAGACTAGGTCTTCTCTGACAAAACTTGATGAACTCATTCAAAGTTATTTTACGTGTATTTAACCTAAATGGCAATAATTGTTTTTTTGTGTTGGATAAACAGACAAAGAACCTCACATTAGTTCTTTTGGTGTTTGTAAAGCAATAGTCGGTCATCTTAAGCAATTAACAAGATGCAGGTTACACAATTGTGCACTACTCAAAAAAACAGAAGCAATACACATACTGTCCTTAGCCAACTCTGACTGTTTAATCTGTTTGCCCTTGAGCCGTCCAGAGCCATTCTAACACTCTCCAGACCTCAGTAAGTCTCCCTCAGAAATCAATCTTCCCATGACAAGCATTGTTTTAATCAACTTGGCCTCAACGGGGGGGGGATTCTGGACTCCAGCGTTTACACAGCACTTTGCCACACAGGCAGGCAGCTGCTCTGTTTGGGCTAACAGTGCTAAATCGCCAGCATTTGATTATTTTAGCATTTGTACACACAGGACAAGCCACAGCTAAGATAAAGCTAAGATAAACAGGACAGGGGGTTAATACACAGATTATTTTGCAGGTTAGTTGGAGTCTATGTTGGTTTTTACTGTACAGTGTAAATCCCAGAATACAAAAGTAACAGTCCAATTGGAATTCTCCACTGAAACAAATACACAAGAAGCCCAAAAAAGATCTGACCATTAACTGTGAAAACTTCACCTTGTAGTAAACATGCTGTTTGGGAATCACTGCAGCTGTGTGTGCACGGCTGCTTTATAACAAACACTGACAGCTGACAGCCGCCACCAGAGGGGTGTACCACAAAACAAGTTCGACAGAGCCAGGCTTTCTTAGTGTTAGCTGGCTCAACAAAGTCTAAAATCCCGATCAGAGATAACGGGTACCACAAAGGTGGTTATCAGCTTGCTTTGTCAACTCGGGCTTTCATCCTCAGGCACTGTATTTTTCTGCAGTTTTATTACTATTGTAACATTACAGCTCAACAAGCTTGCATTTATAATGTATTCCCTCGGCTGAGAATCTGTATCACTCATAGATTCGCTATTGACTATAGAGCAACATTTACAAAGGAGGTAATTAGTAAATGGTGCTTCTTAGCCAATTTCAATCCGAAACTCTGAATATAACCTGCCCTGGACCAGGTTAGCCGTGCAGCATAAGTTACCGTGGTGATGTAGCCAGGTTAAAAAAAAAACACCTTTGTGACACTCTGGCTTTAGGCTCAACATACCTCGCTAACCCACTAATCTCACTTCAGGGTACACCCCTTAGGATGCCACTCTGCTGTGTGTTTGTGTGTGTATATAGTACCTGTGGCTGGTTAGTAGAGTTAAGGATGAGGGCCCACAGGTCTGCCCGGAGCCCAGTGGAACAGCCCTGCCTACTGTACTGCTGCGCTGCTGCACTGTCCTGCTCCAACACCACTGGAACAAAAAGAGACAAAAAGTTAAGACACGAAAGAGAACAGGGGTGCATGTTAAATTAAATCAAATTATTATTATTTTTTATTAAGTAAAAACAAATAATAAATGCACTTAATTAAATGTAATTAACATGAATTGAGTTGAAATACATGCATTACATCAAATAATATTGAATTCATTAAGTTCAAATTAATTAAATTCATAAACACATCAAATAAATTATATTAAATCTATTTGAATTCAATGTAACTCAATACATTTGACTTGCCAACCAAGAATGCATCTGACCAACAAGAATTATTATAAAGTCTCATGATTTGCTGGCAGAATTACATAATATGTACAAACAGCAGCTGGGAAAATGTACACCTGCACGTCTTGAATGACCGCACAACAACAACGCTAAAACTGTTAAGAGGTGTGTTTTCAGGGATGACCTCCATTAGGACAGAAATAAAACGTCTTTCAACAGGGATCCAAAAAAACATAAGATAAATTGTGAAAACTACTACAAATATGTCATAACACTGATTAATCATATTCCTCTGTAAATTTATAAACATAAAAACTCAAAACAGACATTCCAATAATGGTAATTATTACATAACTTTCCAAAAAAGCACAGGCATGTGCTGGAAAACAACCTCTCCCATATCTCGATTCTACCCTGAATCTCTGTTGTGACAGTAGCCAAAAACACAAAGCCCTTGAATTAAGGTGCCGGCCAGTCATAAGATAAACGGATATACTTCACGGCTCTTAAATTTCCTTTTTGAGCGCACTTAACATTTGGCCGGGGCTACAAGTCAGAGCTCGGAAGCCAACACACAGCCAACCTATGGTGAAATAGTGGGCCAGGGCTTTGTGGCTGTGTATATAAAATACTGCTTGAGTTTTTAAGGCTCTTGTCAATTGATGTCTGATTGGTGCCCATAATAAGGTTGGTGTTTACACTGGATTCATAGCAGGGCAATGAGATAAGACATCTTTTGTGCCGATTACTTCACCTGAGACAGCGAAGAGGAGGATTCATTAATGGCAGGAGCTGACGTACGATATTTCTAAATATACTGGATGTATTCTTTCATGCACTCTATATGCAACTAATGTATCTTCACAACATCTTTATAGCAGTGGCTATAACAAGTATTCACCTCTCTCTTTCAGGTTTCATTCTTTTTAAAAGATTATTTAGATATATTTGGATATATTTACATTTCTTGACACTGATCTCCAGAAAAAAAACCTCTGTAATGTAAAAAATTAAAACCAGATCTGTAATGGTCTGAAGTAAGTACAAATATAAAACACAAAACTACAAAACAGAAGGCAGACTCCAGGCTGCAACTGTAGCCTCAGGTTCCTTAACTTAATATTGAGTTAAAGGGAGGGGACTAAATCAGCACTAATGATGACTAATGAATAATGATAATGTATTAATACTCCTGGAAGCCTCTGGTTGGTGCTTTTGGTTCCGAGTTGCGTCGGGTGCTTGGACCACGGTATACCTGCTTGCAGGTCTAGTATTTGTACTTAATTAATATCAATTTGTAGAGAAAATGTCCCACATGTATGCATTTACATACTGCAATTAAATAATAAAATAAAAATAAAATACAGAAATACATTTAGAAAATCTTTTAATCCAAGAACCAAACACTGACCTTTTTTCCCCATTTGAACATACTCATTTTCAAACAAGTCTGCACAGAAAGACAGAACAAAACAGATACATTAACAATCACCTGGCAGTGGCTCAGTTTTTCAAACTAATGTTATCGCTTTGATTTACAAACACAGAGACAGTGCATACAATTCTATTTAAAGCCTAAACACCAGGCTGTGACAATGTCAATATCTGGACTTAACAGAGATATTGTTTGAGAAAACCCAGACAGCCGTGTAGCACAAGAGAGGCCAGAGTGGTATACACACCATTAAACCCCAGTGTTCATTAGGTAAACACTTTTTTTTTGTTATTCCTGATTAATTACTGCAGAACAAATTTGTTTAGGCTTGATATTAAAAGGCTGCTGAATGGACATCTTTTTTTTTATTACCAATCATATATTATATGCAACATAATCGATAGGACAAAAAGTCCTCTAAAAGTGAAATACTATGAATAGCCATTTAAGCTGCCCAATGTCCAAACCAGTATCACAACTGGAAATTGTTCAGCTACACATTGTCCTGCATGCTACGTGTCATGCTGACAAGATGCCGAAACCATGGAACTAGCTGGCTTATTAAAGGAATAGTTTAACATTTAAGAATATATGGCCATTTGCTTTCTTGCCAACAGTTACATGAGACGATCAATACCCCACTCAGACATGTGAGTGGTATCTTCTTCTAATCTACCTCTCAGAAAGAAAATATCTAAGTGTATTTCCCAAAATGTCAAACTATTCCTTTAACTACGATGGCACATGAAGAAGTGTATTTGCACTTTTTGTGAATACCTGGATGAATGTGTGCATGGTCATCAATCCCCAACTGCCCAGAGGTCAGGTTCAGCTCTGAGTAGGCTTGTCTCTAAGAGTTTAACACAAAAAACAAACACATATCACATACGTTGCTTTCAAATCCATTGTGCATTTTCTGGGGCAGCAGATAGATACACACAGATGACCAATCGCAATGAACCAGACATCCACATGTGTCCATACCAGCTGTGGGATGTCCCTGACATTGAGGGGAACCTGGATGAGACCCCAGTGGCTCCTGACACTGACGTCCTCGCTGCTATCATGATTCGGGTTCTGCAAGCTGATTAACACCTGGGTAGAAAGCAATAATTTACAAATGTACCATAAAGGAATTCATTTTTTTCTTAAAATTCCAGTTCTTCTTTAACTTAAATAAACTACACTGAATACTAATACGGTAACACTTTACTTGAAGGTATCTACATAAGAGTGACATGACACATGAACCCTAACCCTAACCCTAACTCTAACCCTAACCCTAACCATAACTTGTCATGACAAAAACCGAATTGACTTACTAAAAAAAGCGTTATGTCATAAACGTTTATGACTTGTTTATAATGTTTATGACACGTTCATGACAGTATCATGTCACTCTTAGATACCTTCAAGTAAAGTGTAACCACTAATACTCTGAGCTGCAAGAAATCTGCTTACCTCCAGAAAGTCTTTAGGGGCATATACAGGCCTAAAGCGAGTTAAATCTGAAGAGACACAAAGGCATTAATGTATCTCTACAATACATTAGTTGACAGTACCACTTACTGTACAGAGGACACTTTATAAGTGGTGCTTCCAGCTGATACATGGACACAATGTTTACATATGTGCTATTCCAGAACAGGTTTAGGAGCTGTAAATCCTAGACTACACAAATGAATCCAACCATGAAGTCCATTTAATCAACTTGAACTTGAATTTACTTCACAACGCATTTGTGACAATCAACTTCAATTTGGAAACTTCTACAAAAGTGAAAAGAACGGTACAGGACAGCTGAGGCACATTTCAGCCAGCTTTAAGTGGGACTTCCATGCACTGTCTTTGTAGCGTGGTAAGCAATTTAAAGTGCTATGTAATCCCTAGAACGAGGGCACATTAAGGTTTGGACAGAAGGAGGGGTGCTGCTCGTTATCACAGCTCCGTCCAAGAGTCTGGACAGCTTCTATATTCCCAATCCAAAGTGTTTATAACCGGGGGACGGCACATCTTAAATGTTATTAAATGGCAGTGAGCTGTGATAGCATTGTTAGGACACAAGGTTACCGTGTTCTTTGTAAAAGTACTGGCTTGAAGTGCAAATGGTTGGTTCCTTGAGAGGTTTTCATTGTTGTCTTCTGAGACTAAATGATAATGCTGTTTTTATCTACAAAAATAAAATATCAATATACTGTAAGCATTCCTTCTACAAATGCACTTTTAACATACACTTAAGCCCAAAGGCTGTGCTTTCAACCTTTGAAGCCTGATATAGGCAAGAAGAAGACAGAACACCAGAATCAACATCTGGAAACCATATTATATACTTTTCAGATGTTGCAGAGTCAAGCCCAGTCCCTAAGAGAACCCTGGATAAATACCAGATAAAGTGCAAACATGGAAGTGGTAAATCTGGTTCAAAGATGTGTTAAGCTGATACACCAGTGTCTGACTGATGCACCAGCGCACAGACGCATCAACACTAATCTTTCATAAAAGGCAGATTGCTCAGGGGCCAAACCCCTGGGTAATGTCTAGAGACCTGGTTCATCTGTGCCCATCTCGTTCCATTTGTTGGTGAGCTCCTTCTGCTCCACTGGGGGCCTCTGCGGAGTGGGCGGAAAGAGGAGATTTCAACAAACAAATGCCATACAGCCAAAACAGAACCAATCTTGGAAATGTCAAATCTGAAATGTGGTCATAAATACAATTGTGTGGGCACAGAACCAAATAATAAAACTGATTTCAAACAGCACCGCCTGCTAATTACCAGTCTGCAGCTACAGAAGCATTGCTAACTTTTTCTGACTAGCTCTTGTCCAAAACTGATACAGGCTAAAATATGCTTCTTGCATTATGCAAAATTGAAGGCTTTTGCATAGAACTTGAATTAAGTAATGTAATTATTCTATGTTAGCTGTGATTGACAATATTTTAGATACCATGCGAGCCAGAGGCACTCCAAGCTCTGTACTCATGCTGTTCAGGCTTTTGAGGACACGCTTTTCCCAGCTGGCCTGTGTAAGAGAGCACACACACACACACACACAAACATTTGGCTTCAGATACCATGTTACAAATACCTAGGTTATAAAAAACAGGCGCTACATCTCTGAAATCGGTCAGTCAAACAGTCAAATAGGTAGAAAAACAAGTGAGGAGTGACGGAGATAAGAGGAGACAGACTGACCTGTGCCTTGCGCATGTAGGCCAGCGGCTCTTTGAGATGCTCTGGAGGAGCCGTGGGATGGCTCGGGGGCAGTTGGCTAGAATAAGCAAACAAGAGAGGGGGCGAAGAGCTTTACAGTACAATAGAAGAAGAATTTATACAAGTAAATGCCACTGTGTTCATGAGGGATTGAAGCCACTATGAACACAAACAATTATATACTTTAGTAAGTGCTTGACAGAAGTAAACGGTCAAACAAAAAGCAAATCAAATATTGAGATTTTTCTTAAAAACAGGCAGTCAGTCACCATTAGTGTCCTGTGCATTAAGTTCAGATGAGTCAGAACACATCTCCACCAGATGCAGCACGTCTCATGGCTTTTCCAACTAAGCATGCTCAGGGCATATTGAATGACTCAAGGTCTAAGTGCGTTAAACAACATTCAACCTAATCTAAACACCTATAAGAGCACATAGGGCTGAGTAATGGTCAAAAGAAGGAGGTATTAGTCAAAGTTATGTCATCCTTTAAAAGCAAAGCATTAAGCGTCCTATGTTTCAGTCTGAGGCTCAAGAGAGCATGAGGGTAGGTTACCCTCAAAGGTAAGAGAGCACAGTTGAAGTACACAGTTGAACACTTTTCAAAGCTGTTTATTGAAGTTCAAAGAGTTTTACATCTATTCAGCTATTTGAATTTAATCAAGATTACTAGAGAGAACTAAAAGGGCACATAAATATGGATTATTATTATGGAGTAATTAGCAGTGATCTCTTAATAGCCTCAAATTCAGTGTTTTTTTTGCCAAAATAACTAAAGTGAACATATAAAGCCAATAATACTGAAAGGGGAAGGAGACAAAAACAAGAAATAATGTCAGATAACAATGTGAGGTACAACTATTTGTACAAGAATTGGTGCCAGGCAACTTTGCATCCAAATTATCTATAATACCCAAAACTCAACACACCCAGAGTTTGATACTTAGAAGCTTTATCATAATTCTTACACATATCCCACTCTCTTTGGCTGAGCCAACCTGTGTAAACAATGTGCAGTATATGCAAAAAAATAAAGACTTTTTCTAGCATATAACAATGCTTCACCTCCCCGGTGGGATGTTTATCAAGTTAAATGCATGCTCACAAGTGAAATGAACTATTACAATAAACACTTATGTTTCATGGAGTACCATGGATGTAGTTGTACATACTCAACTCTAGAAACATCCATGTATCACCCAGAGGACCTGGTAGCTCTTAATATGTGTGTGTGTGTGTGTGTGTGTGTGTGTGTGTGTGTGTGTGTGTGTGTGTGTGCATTAGCTTTTACTTGTTATCTATGTTGCTCTTAGATCCCAGAATAATAGTAAAAGTTAAAGGAACATGCCGACTTATTGGGACTTTAGCTTATTCACCGTAACCCCCAGAGTTAGATAAGTCGATACATACCCTTCTCATCTCCGTGCGTGGTGTAACGCTGTCTGACAGCTCCACCGGTAGCTTAGCCTAGCACAGATCATGCAGGTGAATGGTTCCAGTAACCCTATTGCTCCGAATTGTGACAAAAGTGACAAAATAACGCCACCATGTTCCTATTTACATGTTGTGATTTGTAGAGTCACAGCGTGTACAAAAAACAACGTAACATGAGACATAGCCATCTTCTAACCGTAAACAAACCGGGAACTATATTCTCAGACAGGCTTGCTGCAAAGCAAATCATTCCGCCCAAGTACTATATTCTTCCGCCTGAGAATATAGTACCCGGTTTGTTTACGGTTAGAAGATGGCTGTGTCTCATGTTACGTTGTTTTTTGTAAACGCTGTGACTCTACAAATCACAACATGTAAATAGGAACATGTTGCCGTTATTTTGTCACTTATTGGGAGCCGTAGGATTACTGGAACCATTCACCTGCATGTTATGTGCTGGCCTGATGCTGCTGGAACCGTCAGACAGCCTTACAACACGCACGGAGATGAGAAGGGTATGTATCGACTTGTCTAACTCTGGGGGTTACGGTGAATAAGCTAAATTCCCAATAAGTCGGCGTGTTCCTTTAAGTGTCAAACTTGAGAATCTTTAGGCCACTCTTTTTCTATTAGTGCACAATATTATGATTCAGGTTAAACACATAGGTGTGTTTTACATAAAAAATATGCTAAGGTCCTAAAGGTGTTACAGACATTTTCACCCACCAGCTGCAGTGAAGATGATTTCCTGCACATGCATTACGACTAATAAGCAGGGGTGTTATTAATAGACTGCATCAAGAATTGGTCAATTTTGCTCCATATCTAACAAGCTAGAAGCTACCCACTCCAATGAGGGACAATACACAACTTCTCTAAGCTGTATAACTGACATAGTTTAGTTAAGTTAGTTTAAGATGTTGTACAATTTAAAATGACAAATAAAACAAACAGCATAATGTACAGCGCAGGAAGTGGCAGAAACCCCAATGGGCTTATTTGAAGCTTTCCTCTGAATTTTGTTAAAATTGCACCCTATTATAAAGAACACAATAGTGATGAAAACGTAATAATAACAAAATATATCAAATAACCACAATATCAAAAAAAATAGCATGAGGTGTCCCTCTTTTTGTCTCCTGAAATACACAAGGAAAATAACTAAGTATACAGACCTGAGTGCATATTTTGACAATATACAGTAATAAAATATTGTTAATGTTAATAATGTTTGTGTATATGCCATTGCTTCACACAAATAACACTTGAATATAACTTACACATGCAGCTCTCTGTACACTGCATTCTGTAGCTGCCTTTCCCATCCTGTAAAACATTAAAATACACACACAGAAAGGAAAAAAAGTTGTTAAAACCTGTTAATTGTATTGCTGGCAGTGTATGTGGTACAGAAGAATTAGCTAATACCCACCTGATGTTTTGAGAAAACTGCGTACGTCCTCTTTAAGGGACTCCAATTTTATCTCAGGTTGATGTAAACACTCCTACATAAGATTTTGGAAAGAATACAAAAAAAATAGACATTTTATTAGCTATGTAGCTTCTGTATTTTTACATTAAGATAAACTAGAACTACAAATGCAACTGCTCACGACACTGAGATTGACAGCAACCTGCTCGTTAGCCACATGCTCGCTAGTTACATCACTCACTTTGGCTTGTCTCTCTATCTGAGAGTGTAAATGGCTTCCTTTCAGCCGCTGCACGATCTGAGCGATGGTCAGAGATAACTCAGAGCCCTCTTCCATCCTCCTTATCAAAGTTTTGCGTCTGAAACGGCACAGTTTGATCTCTTGTGTACTAGCTACAGCAGCATCCGGCGATGCAGCAGCCGCCCCCTGCAGAGGTTACTTAGCAACTGAGGACGGTCTGTCAGTGCGCGTGTAGGGGAAACAAGAACCAGATACTTTGGTTCCGATATGAAATATCTCTATTCCGACAGTAAAATACATACACTTCAGTTTCACAAATAATATCCTCTATGATAATATCACATTTAAAAAACACTTCACATACATTTCAGTGGTGGATGTAACTAAGTGCATTTACGTAAGTACTGTACTTAAGCACCGTTTTCAGGTAGGCCTACTTGTGCTTTACTTGAGTATTTACACTTTTAATCCACTACATTTTAGATGGAAATATTGCACGTTTTACCTGACTACATTTATTATAGGCATATGAATTGTATGATCAGATTACAACACATGTTATAATCAAACTACCCAAAATCTTATAATGTAGTTAATATAGCTCCACCTCAACCAACTAATACAACAATCAGTAAAATGTTGCTGAATGCATCCGTTTTTACAGTCCAATAACATAATATACAATTATAAACCTTATGTGGGAAATAAACATTTTAGATTTTAGATTTGAGATTTAGTACTCAATGTACAGTATTGATTTTGGTGAAGCCTATGATTATATGTGTGAGTTGTGAGGTTGTCAGATGAGAGTCAGCTGACAATCAACTGAAAGTTAACATTAAAGGTCCCATATTATGCTCATTTTCAGGTTCATGCTTATATTTTGGGTTTCTACTATGTTTGCATGCTTTAATGTAAAAAAGTATTTTGTTCATAGGCCTACTGCCTATCTGTATTCACCCTCTGTCTGGAGACAGGTTCAGGTCTTCTCACCATGCTGCATGAAGTAAAGAGATTTGATTCATCACACCATCGACTGCAATTTTTCAGAACTAGAAGAATTTCTCTGACACAAAGGTCATTTATATGCAGATTGAATGTTTAAACTGTTTATACTTTGAGTAGTGCTACATTTATCTGATAATACCTCTCTACTTTTATAAATGAGATTTTGAATGCGGGATTTTTACTTGTATGGAATGTTTTTTACATTCTGGTAGGCCATTGCTACAAAAGTAAAGACTCAAGTGTGATTAAAATAACGTGGTTTTAGCAGAGAGTCACATGATACAGGTAGCCCACATGTGTGTTTCTGTCATTAGCCTACATGAATTCCACATGTGCATTTTTGTATGGAGCATAACTGGAAATTACCCCAAAAGGCCACTTATTGCTTCAGTTTGGTAGAGGTGAATTAGAGCAATTACAGTGTGTGCTTGTATTCCCACCCAGGCAAATGCAATTAAGGTATTTCTGTTGTGAAAATAGTGTTTTCTTACTAATATCACAGTGATGTCCAAAGACTGCTTAAACTGAACCATGTTACATTGTGACATGGACTTACTTGTGTCACTAAGAGCCACTTATCTCCTGTACTATTTGATTAACAACAGCCTTTAAAAATGTCCCCGACTGTTTCTTGAACAGCTTCACTACCAAGGCTTTCAGTTCATAATAACAATGATGTGCTAATAATTTCTTGTCTCTTGCACGGAGTAAGACAATAGTCACTAAAGCTCAATATGTGACTGATTCCAATGGCAATGGCGTTGTTGTTTGGGCACTACAGACTAATGGCAGCGCATCTCTCCACCCATCACAACAATTACAGCACGAGTCAACGAGCTTCCATATTGCTGCTGACATGTTCACATAAAATGCCACGCTCAATATCATGCTTTGAAATGTGACAAGGAAGCGTGGACATATATAGCCTACAGTAGATGAAGCACAGAACCCTCCTGGCTCCGGACATCTGACATTTTAAATTAAGTTATTCCAGTTATGCACCTTGAATTTTTTGGCTTAAGTATTTCCTCACTTATAAATTATCCGGGAAATTAGATATATTAGAGGTATTAATAAAGAAGCAAGAAGAATGCTTAATGCAGATAGGCTACTGTATTACCTAGCCTACTATTACTGCAATGATTTACGACTCAGTGTTATGTTTAAAACAGTGATTTACGACTCAGTGTGATGTTTATAAAAAAAAAAAAGAAAAAAAAGGAGATGCTGACTTGCACAGACCCAAAAGGCGGGCTGAGCACTCAAGAATGCGACCCGTCGCACACTTCGTCAGAAGCTGGGCACGAGTGGAGCGCAGCGCACCAGACTGGGAGCGCACGGAAACTTGTAGAGAGCAATATTATTATTTTTTTTAAATTGACTGACAGGAAATATAGCTACAATTGTAATACAACTCATCCTTCATTTTCTTTTTTTGCAAGAGCATGACGACTGCTGCTCATATGACTGATTTGACTTGAGGCTACAGGAGAGAAAGCGAAATGGAGACATTTACAATACACGACATGCTCATGAATTCAACTGACCTGAACAAGATTTTATGTAATTTTGGGATCAAGAACATTTCGGAGTGCGAGAGCGAGCAGGAACCTTCACCTGAACCTCAAGGTACAGTAAATGTATTCATCTTTCCTAACTATCACATGCTATAGAACATCCTGCCCAGTAGTAGATAATTGTATTCATGAATTGATGATGTTAATTGTGTTCCAAATGCAACCCAATGTCTCTAGTTTGTGCCAGAAGAGCGACTGCTATGGGCATGTTTTGCGTCAGTGCGCATTACGCATATGGCTCAGGGACTTCACAAAGCTAATAAAGTGTGCTCTGGATTAATTGGCACATAGCTCGTACATTTATGTGGATAAAATCCATTAAAGGCTTATTATGGTGATACTCAAAGAGATACTGGTCGTGCACTGTCACTAGATAGGAATAAGAATATTAGTTATTTAGGATGTAAATTAAAGAGAGAGAGAGAGTGTGTGTTTGTCTGTGTGTGTGTGTTTGTTTATGTTTATTTCTTTATTTGATCAGGGACAGTGCACAAAAAACATTAGTCTAAAAAAGAAGAGATGTCATGTGCCAGGTTATAGCAAAAAATGCTAATTTCCACCCGCAGTCCCTGGACAGGTTGATGTTATGGACAGGACAGGACAGGTGTGTGTGTGTGTGTGTGTGTGTGTGTGTGTGTGCGCGTGAGAGAGAGATAGAGAGAGAGAGAAGAGAGAGAGAGAGAGAGAGAATGAGGGAGAGGGTGAGTCAAAATAGCACAACTTTTAAGAATGACATGACCAGACTTTATGTGTGTGCACCCATGTGTCTCCCACTCCTCTCAGACATCAACCAGACGGTGCGGATCGTCCTCTACAGCCTCATCTTCCTCCTCAGCGTCCTGGGCAACAGCCTCATCATCGCTGTCCTGGTGAGGAACAGGCGCATGAGGACCGTCACCAACCTGTTTCTGCTGTCTCTGGCCATCAGCGACCTGATGGTTTCTCTGGTCTGCATCCCCTTCACCCTCATCCCCAACCTCATGAGGGACTTTGTCTTCGGCACCGGCATGTGCAAGCTGGTCATGTACTTCATGGGTGAGCAGAATTATGACATCAAGTATGTTTTGGTTGTCTTTGAATTGTGATGTATCTTAATTCTTGTCTTTTTGTAGTCTTAAATCTTCCTTCACAATTAAGTTATACCATTTTATGAACTTTCATGACAAATGTCTCTACATAATGTTTGACAATATCACACAAATATTGTTGAAATCCAGATACAAATATTATTGTGATAACTCAATTTATCATTGACAACAACAACTGTGCAAATGACTAAGGTACACAAAAAAATAGGTAGTTAATGATTAGTTACTGCTGTTTGAAAGAGTAACGAATGATTAGTTACTGTTTTTTAGAATGGTAGTTACTAATCATTCGTACTCTTTCAAAAAACAGTAACTACCCTTCTGAAAAACAGTAACTAATCATTCGTTACTCTTTCAAACAACAGTAACTACCATTCTAAAAAAAACAAAAACAATAACTAATCATTAACTACCTATTTTTTTGTGTACCTTATTATAAAGTGTTACCAGAGAATTTGCCAAATTAGTTCAACTTTTGCAACCAAGTTTGATTTGAATGTGTAACAGTTTTGCACTGATGCTCTGTTGCCTTCTAATTCAAATCCATTTCTGCCATCTCCTAATACTTCTGTCGTGCCCGATGCAAAATGATTCAACTCTGCATACATCGTGCATTAATAATGTGTTTCATTATTGCGCTGGTAACTGTATTTTGAACTAAGAGATGATAATTGAAGTCATCTTAGGCCATGCCCTGCACAAGTTTCCTTTCCCTGTTCATATGCTCCTGGTGCTTTAATGAGCTAAAACAGCTCTAAAGTCAAGTCAAAAAGGAAACAATTTGTCAGAAAGTGTGGATTCACCTGAAGCTATATTTGCAGGACCAGTACAGTTTTTCCTGCTACTATATTTACTATAGAGTTTTTATGTGCAATAAGGCGGTTGTTTCCTGTTTTATTCTACAGTAGATTCACCCCCATGAATAATTACATTGTCTATAATCAGAGTCACAATAAAAAATAAATATTCATGATTGACATGGGTAATAAAACCAATTGGAAATGAAGAATTCCATCTGTACAAATCTCAATCAGTTTGGGGCCATTACCAACGGAACTTTGAAGCCAACTTTAAACTCAAAAATGTGTTTTGCTTATTGCCACGTCACTTGGATGTCTGAGATTCACTGTGCAGAATCATGCATGTCCACTAAAGGCTGTTTTCACATTCACCTGCTGAAGGGTGAAAGTTTCACTGCACTCACTCTGAATCTGAGGTTAGGACATGAATGTATAGGTATTTGTCCCGTAACATGGAGTTATGGATACCTTTGAAGCTTATTTCTTCATTTCTTCGTTGTTGTTATGGAACGGCACTGGAGGTTGGACCCATAAGCAGATGTGACACACAGGAAATACGTTAAAGTGATTTAATAAAGATAATATATATATATAGTTAATAGTGTAAGGGGCAAGGGGGTGTGGTGTCCAGGGGATCCAGTGGTGAGTGGTGGGTGCAGGGCACTCTCCAGAGCGTGCCCAGTGAATCAGTGTCTTTTGTTTGTGGCGTCGACCATGTGGTTATGGCGTCCTCCAGAGACAACAAACAATTCCAACACGTGGCAAACTTCACTGCATCCAGAGAGAAGCAGGCAGGCAAGCAAGCAGGCAGGTAGGCACAAGCAAGCAAGGCAGACTGCAACAGGAGAAAACACAGATAATATTAGCCAACAAGCTAGAACACCAGGAAACAGAATTACACAGGGAGCCAGTAGTTACAACGATACCACGCAAGTGGACTGAACAATCTGGCGACAAGTGGCTCACAGAGCCGGCCTTAAGTACTGCTGGGGGATGATTAGGGAATGAGCTTCACCTGACGCAGCCTGCAAACTAAGCCACGCCCACAACTCACAGACACAGAGCAAGAGGGAGAAACATGAGGGATAACAAACAGGGAAACAAACAATGGACACAAACAGGGAGAGGAAAGGGCTGATGACATCATGACAGTTGTTGTGCAGAAAAGAAACACAATCTTGTTATTATGACCAACATTAGGACACAACCAATCCAAAATGCCTGCTTCTTAAGATAAGTTTTTGGGCTTTTCCACCTTTAATTTTTGACAGGACAGCTAGGTGAGAAAGGGGGAAGAGAGGGGGAAGACATGCAGGAAATTTGTCACAGGTCGGATTCGAACCCTTGACCTCTGCGTCGAGGTATAAACCTCTCAGTATACATGCGCCTGCTCTACCCACTGAACCAACCCGGCCACCAAAATGCCTGCTTTAGTAAAGCTTGTAGTTAGACTTTAAACCAGTAAGCTTATATAGTCAAACACCTGTGCGAACTCCTTCCAAATATCATACTGCTGAGTTTGTGTTTGTTTGTGGCAGTGGACAGACTTTTTTTTTTTTACAATTTGTTTTTAAAAATTTAGAAGCAACAAGACTGATTTCTCATCAATTTTTATGTCAATTCCCAAGTTAAATTACTTCCATTATTTCGCCAACGATCAACAGCAGAGGCCACACAGACAATCAATCACATCAAGGACGTGAATCAACTCTCTCTTGGCTATGATTTGCTTTGTGACTGTGATAAATTCCAGAATCTTTTTATTTAACCTCTCAGAGAGCCTCCGCTGGGAGCTTTGTAATAATCTGCAGTCATTACCTACAGATGGAGCACATTTACTAATATTTCATTCTCATCCAATTACAGGTCCGCTAGGAAATTTGATTTTCATTTTTCTCCTTACTTCCTGGTGCTCCATTTAGTGAGATCAGAGCGCTGCCATCCAGAATTATTACCTCATTTGTCCCAGTGTTTATCTGTTGATTTGTCACTGCTCTCGGATTGTACACAGCGATCATTTGAATGTATTTATAGTTCTTCTTGTTATTGTTACTGAGTGTCTTAACGCTGTAACAGGCAGTGTCAGGATGTGCCTGTGGCTGCTCAGCAGTGAAATTTAATGGGACGTCAAATGAATGTGCCATAGCATCACAGGCACTGAAGTAAACAAGGTGACATGTGGGGCCATGGCAGGGGGAGACAAAACAAGACCAGGGTGGAGGGATGTATCACCTAATTAAAGGAATAGTTCGACATTTTGAGAAATGCACTTCATTTGCTTTCTTGCTGAGAGTTTGATGAGAAGTTACCACTCTCATGTCTTTCTGTTAGCAGGAAGCTACAGCCTTGTTTGTACCTTAGGAGAGAGCCATTTCCAGTCTTTATGCTAAGATAAGCTGACAGTCTTCTGGCTGTAACTTCACATTTACCGTACAGACATGAGAGTAAGCTCAGTCTTCTCATCTAACTTGTATTTCCAAAATGTCGAACTATTCCTTTCAAAAATGACTTCTATGGTCAGATATGGCCAGATGAACTTTTATAACAAACCAGCGCTGAAACTAAAAAGCTTGTCATCTATTTTGTTATTTTCTGATCTGTGCAGGTGTCTCAGTGAGTGTTTCCACGTTCAACTTGGTGGCCATCTCCCTGGAGCGCTACAGCGCCATTTGCAACCCGCTGACCTCCAGGGTGTGGCAAACCAAATCCCATGCCGCCAAGGTCATCACTGCCACCTGGGTGGCGTCCTTCATCCTGATGCTGCCGTACCCCATCTCTAGCACCCTCAAGCCCTTCACCCGCATCAACAACAGCACCGGGCACATGTGCCGCCTGGTGTGGCCCAACGACGTCATCCAGCAGTCCTGGTGAGCTGAAAAATAAGTGCATTAGGGGAGCTTGGTACCTTTACTGTCCCAGCGCGGTGTCTTCACACTCAGATGCGCTCCGATTGTGTGGCAGCTAAAGTAGCCCATTTGCTTATTTCAGATGGACCCTCTACAGTATTGATTTTCTCAGTCTGGTGCTGCTGGTGAGAGACGACCACTTGGGGAAATCTTCTGGCATGACACAGATCTTACCCTTCAAAATAAAAGCACACACTTTGAAATAATAAAGTAAATTTGTCAGGTTAAATTATTCATAGAGCACATTTGAAAAACATGATGACCAAAGTGCTTTTCGGGACCGAATGAAAAAAGTTACACTTTACTTGAAGGTATCTACATAAGAGTGATATGACACTGTCATGAATGTGTCATAAAAATTATAAACAAGTCATAAACATTTATGACATAACGCTTCTTTTAGTAAGTGTCATTCGGTTTTTGTCATGACAAGTTATGGTTAGGGTTAGGGTTCATGTGTCATGACTGTGTCATGACAGTGTCATGTCACTCTTATGTAGATACCTTCAAGTAAAGTGTTACCAAAAAAACTTTACAAAAAACTGTAAACAATGTAGAAAATATTCAAGTCTTATTACACATTAAATACAACATAAACAGTCATGTTATCATGATGATATTAGGGGTGGAAGATATATCGACTCAATATCATTATTGCAATATATCGAAAGTAGGTATGTAATAAGTATGCAATATTTTGTTTATTTTGTGGAGCGCTGCGTCCCGTCCGTTGGCTGTGTGGCTTAGTTGTGTTTGATTTAGAGCCCGCTTGAAACGCTATAATGATCATGTTTCATTGGCCAGTTACCGTGCCACTTGCACGTTAGTGCACATCAGCGCACGGGGCCACTACGTGACAAACCCTATGGAGCGTACCACGTGTGTGCATATTTCGACAGAGTGACAGTGTAAGTGAAGAAATAGATAGAGACAACAAAACAGAAAGAATCAGAGAAGAGAAAGAAAAGTTGTGTCCTGTTCTCTTTATTTATCTATTTTATACTGTACAACCAGTAAAAGATGTCCTGTTCTGTAGACATGGTCATTATTTATTTATTCATGTTGTACCAGTCCAGTCAGTTGAAATAAACCTTGTGTTGTAAAAAAACATGTTTAATTTGTTATGAATCTATTTTGATGTGTTTTCCCGTAAGTTTTGTAATTTTACATGTTTAAAAATATCGAAATTAATATCGATATCGCAATATCACATTTTGATAACATCGTGCAACCATTGATGATATTAGTCCAGACTCAAAGGCAGGGGACTCTAATATCAGCAAAGCATTTTGACTCTGGTGTTGATTTAAATAAGATACACTGACTGCTCATTCGCATCTACTTACTCCTACGATGTGTCCCTTGCAGGTATGTGTCCCTGCTGCTGCTGCTCTTCCTAATCCCCGGGATCGTCATGATGACAGCCTATGGACTCATTTGCCTGGAGCTCTTCCGCGGCATCACGTTTGAGATGTCCAGCAGGAAATCTAGCAGAGGTATGAAAATGAAACATAGCAAGTGATCAAAAGCAACATTTTCCTTTTAAGGATAAGGCTGGCATTATTCTATATTTTTTCTAATAGTAAATAAATTCCATGAAAAGACCAAAACCAAAATCAGTCTCAATACTTTAGGACTTCCCAAATCCGTCTGTGGCATTCAGCCCCAAGCTGACTGGTTTCTACTGAAAATGTAAATCTTTAAAAACGCATCAGAAGTATATAGTTCCATGTTTTAACAAAAAGGCTAAATAATTCCCAAAACAGCTGGGCACTGTAGATTTTAGCAAACATGGAGTAAAATGTGCATTTCTTTGGGACTTTTGAATATCACTAGATTGATTCTATAACTTGACATATAATATGCTCATTTCCCTGCTAATCGTTTGGAAATGCAGCCCTGTCTTTTAGGAAAGTCTCCCATTTGTAGGTCTTAAGTGGCAGGAATGACCCCATTTTCCTGGTCATGTCCTGCATATTTTTATACTGCTGCACTCTTACACTCCAGTCATTTATTTTCATATTCTCTCCTCTGGCAGAAAGACAATCCAGCACTGGAAGCATCAAGCCCGGTGACAGTGATGGCTGTTACCTGCAGCCGTCTAAAAAGAAGAGCATCACAGTGAGTACAGGCACCTCCAGCAGCAAGCCCATGGTGGGCCGTGTGTCCAGCAGCAGCTCTACAGCCAACCTGATGGCCAAAAAGCGTGTGATCCGCATGCTCCTGGTCATAGTCTTCCTCTTTTTCCTGTGCTGGACTCCCGTCTTTGTGGTCAACGCGTGGCAGGCTTTCGACCGGCGCTCGGCCTACCGCCTGACCGGGGCGCCCATCTCCTTCATCCACCTGCTGTCCTACACCTCGGCCTGCGTCAACCCCATCATTTACTGCTTCATGAACAAGCGCTTCCGCCAGGGCATGCTGGCCACGTTCACCTGCTGCAGCTGCTTAAGGAGGAGCGGTGGAGGGAGCGGCGGCTTGGGGAGATCAGCTGGAACTGGGGTGGCTAAAGGGGAAGTGGGCAGATTAAGAGCAGGGCCAAAGACCACTGAGCAGAATGGTCATACCCCGCCAAGCGGAGCCAGCACACGCTTCACCTACACCGGCATCCGTGCATCAGCCTGGAGTGAGCTGACTTAAACTGGATTGATGCGTATGTGTGCGAGCTCTGGCCTGAGTGCAAACACTTGGAGGGAATCGGCTGTGTTGTTTTAGCGTAAAGTCCTCACAGTGCTTATACGACTAGTTTATGAGCAGATACGCTGCTTTAGCTTGAAGTGTGACATGGCAATGTGCAATAGGTAATGACTGTGGAGCAGCAGAGTAGATTCAGTGCTCTCACAGCAGATCAACACTGCCAGATGTTTCCCTAAAGCTTGCAGTGTCCTGGATGGCTGACTAATGCCTGATCATATAAAGCCTTGAAGGGCCTCAAGTCTGACATAGCAAGGGAGTGTTTTTATGAAGCACAATGCCAATTAATCTCACAACCACTCTCCATATACTCTCTTCAAACACATTACAGAGACCAAATAGTCTTTCCATACAGTTCATTGTTTGCACCAGGTGAGAAATATCTAAAAGCACAATCTGTGCCAGAAGGATTAGACTACACCATTGGATTAGTTCGTCCAAATTACAAGAAATGTATATATTTTCTTACTTACCAGTCATGAAAACAGTTCACATCAAGATCATCTTCACCTAAATTGAATACAATGTTAATGACATTTGCCTAGAAGTCGGGAAAATAAATGTAAAAAGTAAACACAAAATAGTCAGCAGTGATGTAAACTATTTATGATTTGTAGGAAAACGGCTAAAACATGAAACGTAAAAACAAAAAAACATACTTATATTTGTAAACAGGCTTGTATTTGTCATATTCAGCAGCGGCTGCCTGTCACACTGCAATGTAACTGTAATCAGCAGCTTCGAAACAGTCCTCCAGCGCACAAATAGTTCTGCTTTTGTCCTTGACCCACTGTGTGTGTGTGTGTGTGTGTGTGTGTGTGTGTGTGTGTGTCTCTCTACAGGGGTTGTACTGCGTACTATAACTGGAGAGGCCTTATCATTTTGTGGGACTTTGAACACCTGTATCCCCTCCTCTTCAAAGCAAATTCCCGGCATTACCCACCTGATTTCCACAGATTCATACTGTTAAATATAGCGTATAGTTTATGTAGCAACTTATTCCCATTTTGTTTTACTGTATCAATATGTTGCAATGTTAATATTGTTGTATACATTCTTACTTAAGGGTTTGATGCATTAATGGAGATTTTGAAGCATTTTGTTTTTTTGCATGATAATGTGCCTAATTTGATGGAAGGCCTGTTAAACCTGCACATAATTGAATGTAACCAGTGATTTTACAGGTTGATATACATCTGAAATTGGTTCTAGGGACTGCGTTGTGTTCTTTTGGTAATGCACAGACACACAAGCCATCTCCTAATAACCAACGTCTGGTTGACCATATAAAGACCTCGAGCGCCCGGTGTGCAAATGCATCTGCAAAGGCTGGGGGCAGAGTAACTTGGGAGCTTTTAACAGCTTTAATAAAAGTGGATCTAAAGAACAGAGGACATTAGGGCCCAGACAAGTGGCAGAAAGAAAAGGTGGAATCTGCTGGGACTTCTTCCCAAGGATAAGAGCTCCACGTGGGCTTGGTAGATTGCTAAAGCCCTGGGAGATGCTGTCACTGAAGATGCACGTCTGGGTTATTCATTTCTTTCCGCTAAATCCTGAATTATTTGTTATGTTATTTGAGTAAAGTGTTTTTTTTTTTGTTTTTTTTTTAAAAGGACATGCTTACACTTCTGACGACAAGTAAAAACATAACACAAAGTGAGATTTTATATCACTTTTTTATTTCTCATTTTTATGCCAATATTGCAAGTTTTTTTTTTTCTAGGTTTTTTTTCTTCTTTTAATGACATACAGATTTGAGCATGATCTGGAGCTGCAATATGTACAAAAACAAAACTAACGTATGTTATCAAAAAAAACCGTCCCCTTTGTTTTGACGTTATTGCTAAATGTTACAAACGGCACAGGTTTCTACCATCAGCAACCCTTTGAGCACTGAGTATACTACCACAATGACACCTCTGCTTACCATTTACTAGAATAATACACAGATACAGTGAGAGTGAAAGGACATGGAGAAGGAGAGGAGGGGAAAATGACAACAAAAAAAGTGATCCAACTGTAGCAAAGCTAAGCGTAACAGGCTGCGTGTTAAAAACTAAAGGGAGGGGAAAACTCCTAATGTACACACATAAACATGAGCGGTAAAGAGTGAGAATGAAATGTGTGAGAGGAAAAGAAAGGTTAGCGCTCTGTAGTGCAAACAGCCAAATAGTATTAAGGAGAAGTAAGGCTGAGTGCGACAGAGAAGGGCTCCACACTCCTTTTTTTTTTTTTTTTTTTTTTTTAAATTAGTTTAAAGCTGCCTCTCACTCTGCCCTGTTTTGTTTAGCAGTGCATGAAAACTACATTATAAAAGACATTTGGCATATTAGAGGATACATTGTTCAGATCTCATTATAAAAAAAACAAACAAACACAAGGACAGCTGCTTTTGGAAGAGTAAAACAAATATGGCCAGACACACAAGAGAAAGAAACCGGTTAAGATATTTTGTAAAAAGCAATGCTAATGAGATGGCGGTTTTTTGTTTTCTCTCTGTCGCCAGGTTAATACAGCGTGCGTTTTTAAGAAGGCATGTAACATTTTTTTTTTTACCCCTTTTGATAGTTCATCCCCTTTATGAGTGAGGCATGCTATCAAGTCATTCTGTATCCTCCCTATCTCTCAACGTTTTAAGAGAGAAATAAACTGTAAACCAGCTCCGATTGTCTAGGCGACACATTTTTAAAAGCATGCATCACCCCCTTTATTAGTTTGAGCTAATGTGACAAAGCTGCTCTGTTCAGACTCGCGCGAGGCGACATAGTGAAGCTAGGGGTGGTTAGCCGTAATAGGGGATTCAGCATGTAAACAAAAAAAGCTAAAAATATCCAAGCTCGAGGGGGAAGGAGGGCTGGGGGTGCTAATGAAGAGGCTATGTTAAAAACTCGCTGAATTTAGAGCTAGTAGAAAAAACACTCAAGTTTAAAATCTACAGTTAAGATTTTGTGATCTCCATTCTGCTGAGTAAAGGGTTCAGGTTGACCTGCAGCTCGGCGCAAGAGTTCAGTGTGAAGGAGCGCAAATATTGGGTTTGGACGCTACACTGCCGCTGCAGCACCAACTCCTCGACGAGTCCAGGGCAGACAGGAAGTGGCCTCTTTTTAAAAAAACAAAACAAAACAAAAAAAAAAAAACACTCCCAGGCCAACGTAGGCAGCACGGGCAATAATGCACTTCTCTTTTTCTTTTTGACATAAGACAAGGGGAGACTTTGTACCAATAATTTAAAAAATATCAATATTACAATATAAAACATTTGACATTAATGACTGACAGCTGGGCCAGGGTGGCGAAATGGGGGCATAACTTAATCTTTTTTACACTGAGGATGGAGCAAGCAAATCCTTTTTCGTTCCTATTTCAAGGGTTTGTTTGTAAGAAAATTCTGAAATACTTCATTAAGCAGACATTCAAGTTACAGTATTGTTTTTGTTTTTTTCCCCGGACATGTATACAGTTGTACTGTAATACTTAAGATCACAAGTATTGCCTTTGAATGTTTATCCACAATTATCAGACATTTGGATCCTGGTGGAAGACAGAAACACCCCATTAATCTCAGGTTCTTTTTTTTTTTTTTTCTTTTTTTGGAGAGCAGTTGGAACACACTTTGAAATGGAGCGAGTCTGACTCAATATTCCATTACAGCAACTACATATGACAGTCACACACACACACACACACATACACATATTTGCTGGCTGGTGAACTAGTGCTCAGGCAGACAAAAACGATGAAATGACCTGTACAATATTGCTGTTCTGTTGTGGAAATGCACATCTTCAATAATACACATTTAGAAGGCCTTTATACTCCTACAGGAGACGCGGTCGCCATGAACACAGATGAGTGCAACTACTCGGACAGTGAGTATGTACACAGGCTTGTTTCTGCAAAGATAATAAACCACAGGAGATTTTTTTTTTTTTTTAAGGAAGGCTGAAAAGAGCTTACAGCGCTCAAGAGACATTGTACCAAAAGTGAAAAGGTGCTGGGCACCACATGAGAATAAAAAACGGGCTTATTGTACTTGAACACCCAAAAACAACTGAAGGCTGAGAGATCCTTCAGAAGGCTGCTTTTGCATGACAAGGTGGTTCTGGAGCCGCGGCGATGAGCTCAAAACAGCAGAGCTCCTGTGGTAAGAAGCGAGGCATTAGCTTGTTTTTGTGCTATGCACAGGTTCTTCAGAGGTGAGTAAACAGCAGATAAGAAAAGGTGAAGTACTTTTTTTTGTAATTGAAGTTATCGGTAAGGCCACATCAAATTGAAAAGTGTCCATCTTTTTGGAAAACCACTGGAGTTAAATGCCACCACAACTACAGCACACATTGGAAGAAACCTAGCTAGCTGCAGTTTTAAGTTTCACTACATTATGATACGTTAACAGTGACCAATAGAGCAACAGATACAGGATATAAGATATGTGAGCGGTTGGACTGTGTACACAGGAAGAATATACAGTACTAAGGCTATCCTTTTAAGTCAATGACTATGCTTGTTACATTAGTTTGAAAATGACAAACTGACTTGTTTTTGTAACTACGGAAGTCTAGTTTTTCATGTATTCTGCAAATGTTGCTATGGCTCCATGTGAGATGTACTGATGTGTATACTTTCCAAAGGAGACATAGCGCACATAGAGTATTGCAGGCAAGGCAGAGGCGTTGCTTAAAGCTTTTCTTTTTAAAGACTTCATAAAAACCAAATGAGAAAACATAGGCCCTCTGAGGTTATTCCCCTATTTAAAAAAAGAAAAATAATAATAATTAACCTTCGCTTATGCAAATAAACAACCCAAACTTCAGATTTTTTTTCCCCAACAGAAGAAGCAAGAGTATCAAAAAAAAAAAAAAAGTTCAATCCAAAGGACTGACAAAGCAGGCATTTGTAGCAAGGTCGCAATAACATACAGGTTGGGATTTTGGACCTCAAAGGGGGAAAACAAAGCCCAAGCTCAAAGGAAGAATAGAAACTATTTGGTAACAAAAGTGTACTATATGTTTAATACAAAAAAGGTATGGAGAAAAATGTACCTTTACTAAAGCTTATACAAGATCCTTGGTCCATAAAAACTATGTTATCGTCACGTTTTATGTGTGTCCCATTGCATCCTTGCGCTCCCTCCAACAACAATACATCCAGCCCCCTTTAGGAAACCACAAATAGATGCAAAATAACATAAAATAAAAAGGAATAATTATAAAACAAGTGTCGGGAGGGGGTTGGGAGCAAAAATATACTTTCCTTTCAAGAGATTTGTTTGTACACGGTGGATGTATTGTTGTGGTGGTTTCCATTCTTACAGCCGTAGAAAGGTGCTGGTGCTCTGAGCCTGCAGGAATTTCACTCATTCCAAACACCAGAACTGGATAGGCAGGTCCCGACAGTAACCACAGGAGAGGGGGCGTGTCAAGGAGCACTTCTCGCTTATTCCCGTTAGCTGACAGCGTTGTGATGTCACTCCTCCTTCAGTTTCCCCCTGCGTTTGCTACTTTCTCCCAACAATTTTTCCATTTCAGCTTCTTTGTATCCAAAATTAATACGCAGCACTTTAGAGTGAGTCAGTCTTTGTTATTATTTCCCATAGTCTTTATATACCTTGTGGTACATTTGCTCTCAAGGCATATAGTATTGAGTGGCCCCCTGTGTGCGTTAGGAGACCACAGCTGCGGCGGTGGAGGATGAGGATGTAACTCCTGCGTTGGAGGTGCTGTTGGGGCCGTAGATGCCGGGGCCGGCCTCCTGGCTGTTGTTGCTGAGCAGGCTGGAGTTTCCAGCCCGCAGGATGGCCCCGGCGGCACTGCAGTGTGGCCGCGGCCCGGGCTCCGGCGTGTAGGTGAAGGTCAGTGTGGTGGAATAGATGATGCCGTCGTTCCTAACCAACGTGACGGGCACCTGGACGGGCTGCCGCACCCAACGCCAGCCCTCGCGGAAGGCGGAGATGTCGGGCACCACGCACAGCATGCTCTCCGCACACCTGTACAGCGTTTGGTGGAAAGGAAACAACGCAGAGAGTGATGTTAGAGTTATCAGATTCTGTCTATGATACAAAGACAAGGGTCACTTTGCAATCTGCATTTAAAGCTAGTATGTTAACGTTAGTAGCAGCCCTAAGAAAGATTCCCTTTACAGGTTGATTGATGATAAAATGGAGAAAACTACCCTTTACCAAATGAGTGACTCTAAGGGGGCTTTCACACCTCGTTTGGTCTGGAATTTGGAACTTTTCAATTTGATCCAAATCCAAATTACAGGTGTGAAACCTCCCACGGACCAAACAGCCGAAATTTGGTTCGCCCAAAAGAGGAAGTCTGAGTCTGGCTCAAACTGAACCATGGTCCGGTTCGCATTTGTTGAATGGTTTTGACTTTCAGACCAAATACAGGAAGTTCTGGCAGGCTGGCATGGTCGTGGCCGGTTAATGGTGAAATGTTCTTTCCATTTTTGGATAATGGCCCCAACAGTGCTCACTAGAACTTTCAGAAGTTTAGATATTCGTCTGTATTTTGACACGTTCAATACTTATTTTCCCCGCTGTATCTCCAGAATGTCAACATTAGCAAGGAAAAACGGTCATGTTTTCAGCTTTGTGACAATGTGTACATTTTTCTAATTATCCAATGTGGTTTTAAATAATCTATTGAGCTTAGCAAGTAGGAAAACGTTCTGAAAGCAAAACACAAAATCTGAAAAACTCAACATCACCAAAATTGGAGATCAGGGTACCCCCAGGATTCATCATGTTAAATTTAGGACTTTTTAAGACCTTTTTAATACCACCTAAGATGAAATTGAATGCCAACTTCACGGCCATATAATGAAAAAATCAGTGTGGAGAGAAAACAATTATTGACCATGTAATGTTACCTGAATTTAATAAAACATTTTATTATAATCCTCCACAATCATATTTAATTCACAATAGCTTTGTAAGGTGTTTGTACTCTAATAGCATAAGATAATAAAGTATTTGTTGCATGAAGAGCTCTTATGCTACGAAACTAAAAATACAAAATAAATACGAGATAAAAAACAAAACGTGTGCATTTTGAGGTGTTACAATTAGCTCCACCTTGGCTAGATAAGATAATATTTAATGTAATATAATATGCCAATGTAAATGCCAACTGCTTCAGTGATGGTTTCATCCCGTTCTGCATTTGCATCTAAAGGCTGCTTGACAGCAGCGGGGATAAAGAGTTTTCCTCACGCACATCTGAGTGATGCCGTCAAATGTGCGCAGTGGCGGATCTAGAAAAGTTTACATGGGGTGGCGAGAGGTCTTGGCAGGGTGGCGTGGGAAGACGGTACACAGGAACCCCCATATGTAAATGGCTTGTGTGGCAAATAGAATTATCTTGTGCAATTTTACAGTTTGTTTGTTTGACATTTTGTTTGATCATAACTACTGACAAGAATAGAATAGCAAATAGAATATAATGTGTCTTATTTGATCAGTAATTATGATCAAACAAATGCTATGATAGAGAAACTGTAAAACATCATTAGATAATCTATGTATATATGTAAATCTTTACATATCTAACCCTATAACATATACAACAGAATAGAAATAGCCAAAAACTGAAAACATGTCATTTTACTGAAGGATATGTTATGCTACTGTACTGCAAATGATATGGAAGGAGAATTAAAACATACCATGGGGACCAGGGAGTTGCAGGCCTACCCTCTTCCTCTGCCTCCTGATCGCTCCCTGCCTCTGTCCCTCTCTCTGAATCTGCAGCCTCCTCTTCATCCCTCACAGTCCATTCTTCCTTTTCCTCTTCTCCTTCACTTCACTGGAGAAATCTCCATCTCCTTTTGTGGTCTCCTCCTGCTCTGACCCTCCTGGTCTCTCCAATTTACTGCCTTCTTCATTTCCCTCCTTCTCTTCCTCCTGTGCACTTTTCTCAATTTTCTTTGCAAAACAACTGGCAATATCCCCACTCTTAGCTTTCCTTTTCACTTTTTGGCTTCAGCTAATCTGTCCAGCTACTCTGGCCTGCAAAAGTCAAGATGTGAAAAGCTCTGGTTATCCTTGTATTACATTACACTGTAGGGCCATGTAGCTAATAAGTAGCCTATACCAAATATAAAATCAGAAAAGATGTATCACATGCACACAACAGTTATGTTTAGACTAGCCTACTTAATCCCATTGTATTTGTTGTTTTCCCAGTTTGACAGTAAAGGATGTAACCTGGTAAAGCCTTATTGCTGTGATATGTGAGAGTAAGTGGATGTTATAGTAGTCATACTGCTTAACTAACTAATCAAATACAAATGATCAAGCACTGTGTGCTTGATCAGTGCGTTTGTAACGTAACGCCACGGCAACCCTCTGTAAACGTTATGAATTCAAACATGACAGTTTTTAATATTTTGTATTAAGCTTTATTAAGCTGCTTGTCTTTACTAAAATCAAAACTAATCAAAGGGCAGAATGCTCTTACAAATCACGAGGGAGCAATTTCACTTTTGGCTTACCTAACAGACGTGCTGTTATTGCTGATGCTGAATCGCCATGCTGAATCACCATTGGCATACATTACATTCATTACAAATTTAACTTCAAGTTAAACGTGTGTTTAAACTTCACCTGGGGAAACTGACTTTACCTTCAGAGGCTCGGGGTATCTTAAAATATCCAATATTGCCATAAAGCAGAGCTGTTACTGATTTGCAACATTGCCCACATTCTGACGGTTGACAAATTGTCAAATTGTCAAATTGCCTAACCCCAAGTCTATTATATGTTTAAATTTATACAGCAGAACAGAGACTTTTATTATATATGAAGCAACAACAATAATAATCTCAGAGGTCAGAAGCACTGCAGTCAGGGAGGTCCCACTGTTTTGCTGACAGTGGTCATATTGGACTTTCATGTTCCCACATCGTCTCTGGCTCACTATTGCTTGGTGGGTGGTACTGATAAACACAGAAAATGTAATCAGTCTATAAAACTCAACATGACAGAGGAAAAGCTAAGGCATTTTCCAAGGGGGCTTTTAAAAGGTCTCGTCAAAAATAACCACAGGTTTGAAGCCGAAGGTTTATACCGTACAACTTGATTTATAAGATTTAGGCCATTACGCATTCATAGGATCTGCAGCATTAAGTCTGACAGAGAGCATTTTGAAAGCTTTAATGCATTTAAAATACACTGTACACTATTAATATCTTCATTATATTCATTGAAACTAAACTCCATCATTTTCTATGGCTGTATGATCCCTAATAAATCCTCAAATTAGTCGTAATGGACTATTTCTATGTTAATGAGGAAAAAAAAAAAATTCTAATGAGACAATGGATCTCATTTTGGCCAAGAAATGGAAAGAGTCCTTCAAGTAAACTGGTGAATTACAGTGTGAATAAAGAGTCAGAGGCAGGGGAAGAAACAATACAAATGTACATAGTAAATTTACCTAGAATTAGGCTAGTATTGCCGCGGTAGTCGGGGTTACCGGTGTTACACAGTGTCTGTGCATAAACAGCTTACATTATTTGCCCAGGGTCAGTTTGCTTTTTTTATAAAAATAAAACCCATTTAGTTCATTTTTGCATATGAGCGCCCACGTGAAAGTGTCTGCTCCGCTTCGTAGAGCAGCAGAAGTAGTACAGAAGTACAAAGTAGCAGGAGTCAGATTTCACTCATCAGGATGATAATGGAGGATTTGGTGTCAAAGTGAAAAGAAAAAGCGCAGAATCCAATCATTTATATCATAAATATTTATATAATTTATAATAGATTATAAGTGTGTTTTCTTGCCCAGCCCAATTGGTTAACATCATATTTATATACAGTCTATGGTTAACATGGGCGCTGAAGGGAAGCAGGCAGGGCTTCCGCCTCGTCTCAACCCGGCGGCTGCCAAAATGGGCAGGGCAGCAAAAGCTGTAATGCGTTTGCAACGTGATCAGTAACATTGGTGTTGTCACAGGTTTATTAACCGGTGGGATCCCTAAAGCAGGTGTGACCACATGCGCACGCAGCGACCAGCAGTGAGAGTTTGTGCGTTTGGTGTTTTAAACGTGTCTTTTAACGTTTTAAACTTGGTGTCATGGTTTTCTGTAAAGAATAGGAACTCCCTTAATCAAGTTGTGAAATGGTCCAGTAAGCCTATCGGTGAATCCCAGATGTACCCAGCGTCCCTGTACTGTAGACAGCTACAGCGGATAACGGATTCCATTTTAAATGACAGCTTGCACCCTTTGCACAAGGACTTTCAGCTTCTCCCTTCTGGAAAGAGGTTTTAAGTTCCAAGGTGTGAAATGAATCACTATAAAAACAGCTTTGTCCCAGCTGCAATCACACTAATGAACAAGCTGAACAAGAACATTTGCGCAAAAACTTTCTGGAGCCTGTATTTGTGTGTCTATTATTTATTCAGTAATTGGCTTTTAGAATATTTTATTTAGTTTTTCCTTTTCTATGTATTTTGGATGCCCTGCACTTTTTAACTGCGCAGCAAATTTACCTACGGGTATAAATAAAGTAACCTGAACCTGATTAAAGTAACCTGAACCTTTAAGAAAAATGAAATGGATGCAAAGACACACCTGTACATGGTCTCGGCCTCAACGTCTCCGAACCAGACCCGCAGATTTGGAGTGAAGTTCTGTCCTGTCAGCTCCAGCATGGCGACATCGCCTCCACCGTTTAGCTGCAGACAGAGAAGATCATTTAGTAACCTCGCAGATATAGGACTCAACATACACTACACTACACTGTGACCAGGTTTATGTTCAGGAAAGCTTTTGTTTTTTTTTTTGGGGCGGGGGGGAAACGGACTCTTCAGTGTGTACCTGTAAGCTCTCTACCACAGGCACAGGGGTGACAGGCGAGTGGACGGGGCCCATGCCCTCATAGAAAGTGTATTCAGCCTTGTCTGTGCTGATGATTGTCCAGGAGGCGCCGTCGTTGATCATCTCCTTGTTTGGTTCCTTTGGGCATGGAGTGGCCTGGCAGAAGGGGAAGAAGGGGAGACATGACCTCAAAGCACATCAGGGGCAGAGATAACCACCGATGGTTACATCCAATCAAGACTACTCTCCTCAAGACTGCAATCAAAAGGTCCATCTTTACAACCTTCAAAGTAAGTAGTAATGCTGGAGCTGAGTGGACTGCACACTCTTCTTCAAAGAACAAAATAGCACCCTGTTCTTGAACATCCCCATACCGTATAATAAAGACGAAGAATAGATGCAGAATTGAGCTCAAATTTACTTCCAATTCCCTATTTCAGAATGCTAAAGCAATCATCCGGTGAACAGTGTAGGATTAATTGCACCTGAGGGTGAAGTGACCTCCTCCATGGATTCATGTCTCCACGTGAAGAGATGTCAGATGTAATAAAGTGCTACTAACTTGAAACTGGATGATCCTTTCTTGGGAAAGGCACAGGTACATGCGTTCTGTGTCCTTCAGGTAGAAGGCACACTTGTGGAGCTGGGAGACGGGGTCATCGGCATCCAGCAGCGCCGTCTGCTTGTCCACTTTACGGATGATCTGACAGGAGAAGAAAGAGAGGGATTAGACAACTGTAAGATAGAAGGGAGAATGGAGAGAAGGGAAAGGGAAGGATGGAAACATAGCAGGGGGGAGGACAGGAAAGGGAAAACAAGGAAGAAAGTCAGCCAGGAATGAGGGAAAGAAAAAGACAGAATAGTGGAAGAAAAACAGTCAAGAAAGATGGATGGACAGAGGGAAGGCAAAAAGAAAGCTCAGTAGGTGCTTTTTTAAATCACTACTAACTGTAAAGGAACATGAGACTAATGCCAGGAAAACATTCTTTGGACAAACACGGTCTACAAGTTATTTTTATATTTATGTTAAATTAATATTTTTGACATTTTGGGAAACAATTATTCGCTTTCTTGATAAAAAGTTATATGACGATTGATACCAGTCTCATCTCCAAGCCTGGAAACGGGGAAACAGCTAGCCTGGCTACAAAATCCAAATACCAGGACCAAAATTCTGAAATTAACACGTATCTTGTTTGTGTAATCTTAAAGGTCCCATGGCATGAAAATTTCACTTTATGAGGTTTTTTTAACATTAATATGAGTTCCCCCAGCCTGCCTATGGTCCCCCAGTGGCTAGAAATGGTGATAGGTGTAAACCGAGCCCTGGGTATCCTGCTCTGCCTTTGAGAAAATGAAAGCTCAGATGGGCCGATCTGGAATCTTCCCTTTATGACATCATAAGGGGAAAGGTCACCTCCCCTTTCTCTGCTTTGCCCGCCCAGAGAATTTGGCCTGCTCATGAGAAAGAGAGAGACATCATGGCTTGCAAACAAGGGGGTAAGCTTCTCCTCGGACCACGAACCTCCTATGGCGCCATTTTAATGCTACAAAGCAATCACCCCCGTTAGCATCCCATTGACTGCCATTCATTTTGACGTCACTTTGACAGAGAATAACTTTACATCTGAAGAGTTTAAAGACTATTTGTCCATTGTTTATTTATAAAGAAACACGACAATGTATAAAAGGCTCCATTACCTTGTATCTCACGTTATGGCTCCGTAGCAGACGTTTTTGTAAAAATAGGCTAACGATTGTGTCATAACCACGCGACTTACTGTCGCATAGTAGAGGAATTACCGTATAGTACAGGAGTAGCGCGCAGGCAGTTTCGTCTCACATTAGCTGTTTAAGTGTAATTACTAATGTTAACTATCACTTTAGTGATCAATAATTAGCCTGTGCCTATGTTATCTCCTTACATATACCTACGCTCTCCGTCTCTGCAAGATTGGGAATTATTGAGATTTCTCTTGGCACAGCTACCAGAAGACTTCCAACTTTCAGACAGGTTGCTCACGGCACATTTACGTCGTCTCTCTCAGTTGGAGGCTGCGCAGTACGCTCAGTGCTCACCAGAAAAGTGCTTCTAACGGCCTTCACTGGTCTCCGTCCAGAGCAACGGGATCTGTTGGTCCACTCTTATATATAGTCTATGCTTGCAAACGAGCGAAGCATGGCAGTTGGTCAAGGCCACACCCCCACCCAGCCCCCCCTCTCTCCTCCTCAATAGCATTTAAAGCTACAGACACAGAAATGGCACATCCTAAGTAAAGCTCATTGTGGGACTGGCTCTAGTGGCTGTAATTCTGCACCAAGGCTGAATTTTGGGAAAGAGACTTCAGATTTAGTATTAGGGGACCACCGAGGTCTATATAAAGGCATCCAAAAAGCAGCATGTCATAGGACCTTTAATAAAGAAAAACAAATATATTGACAACATAAAGACCTTTCCAGTGAAGATTTTCCCCGAAAAAGTTGGTCTAATATTTCAAATTATTCCTTTAAATGGTTGGCATGATTTGGGTTTCATTTTCCTTTATTATATTCTCTTAGCTGATGATGTAATGAATCAACATTCACTGCTGGGATCATTAATGTTTCTATTTCTGTTCTGTTTTTGTTTTTTGTTTTTTTACCAGTCTGGGCAGGGCCATGCCAGTGACAGAGCAAACCAGTTTGACTGTCTGGCCGTAGTGGATGTAACCGTCTCTCACAGTGAACTCTTCTCCTTCTGACTCCTCGTCATCCACTGAAAAAGCACCATGCATGACAAAAAAGGTCAGTGCTGCAACAAAGCTTCAACATTTTCTATATACTCAAACCCACATTCAATCAATCTCTTTCTTTGCCCGTGATGAATGAGCTGTGTAATAACTATAATACAGCATGGGTTACCTTTACATGAAGACAATGTGACAAGCTGTCAAAACACATTCCTCACTTAACTCCGTTGATTTTAAGCCTTTCTAACTTAATGTGTTTGTACTTGTGTTACAGCAACAGTTCTGGCTGAATGAGACTTACACAGGTGGATGTAAAAGGCGCCCCACTGCTGGGAGCTGGCGTGAAAGTTGCCGCCCTCCACGTGTAGATAGCGTGTGCTGACTGTTTGGGACCGAAGCCGGTTGAACAGTGCCACCTTGGTCCCTGATGCAATGCACACTGTGGACAAACATGAACAAGAACACACAAAGACGGACCGGTTACATAACAACCCAAACATGACATGTCGCTTACATGTCAGCTGTGTTAACAGGGTGATAATCTCAGCAGAGGTGATGTGTACACTACAGGTGTGCTACTTGTGACATAACTGGGTTACTGGACACATTTAAGTGAAGCTACACTGCCCTCTAGTGGTTAGAAAAATAATACTGATAATAAGCTTAATAATAACCTGTTGTTACAGCACCTTTAAAAAAAAAATAGGAAAAAATTCAGCAAATAAATAAACTAACTAAAGTAAATAAATAAATGTAAAGAAATTAAATAAAAATACATAATAAAACAAGATTTAAATAAATTCCATAGTGAAATAAGTAAATCAGTCAGCAATATAAAAAAAATACAAATGCCTGACATTTCAGTGCTTTCCATAGTTTATTTTTTCTAAAAACAATGAGTTTTTATGCCTAATTTTCTGTTTTGTGCTACACTTACACTTTTTATCCTTTTTTCTTAAATCCTTTTTTTTTTTTTTTTTAATCCTGCTGTGTGAAATCTATCGCAATGACATAAATTTGACTGAAGAATATAACCACGAAGTAAAGATGTCGGCAACATTTTTGTACTACAACAAACCACAGCTATTGACAAACAAAAGAGATTAGTGTACACGACCATCAAAACTCATCAGTATCCCCGGCACAAGTAACCGACAAAAAAAATGTGAATGAGACACAGACGAATGCAAACTTACAGTCAGCGTTTTTGAGGGACTGCTTCTTTTTGGAGGGCTTGGAGATGACTTTGATCCTCTTGCTGAGGAAGACACCGATGTCAGTGCTGTTGCCGTAGAACATCTTGACAGACAACATGAAGTGCTTTCTCTTGTCGGAGTCGGATATGTACAAGGTTTTGGCAGTGCAATAATTCTGGGTGGACATGGTGGGGAGGCAGAAATCAGAACACATTAGATCTTTCTTTTTTTTCTTGCTGCAAATGATTAATTCTGTGAAACGTTTCCTAAAATAGACAGACACACAAAGTGACACAAGAACACCGTTCACATTCCTATATTTTCTGAGCAACTTCAGTGATGATTCACCTCATCACCTGTTACATAATTTTCACCACTGTCATCGGAAACATGGTTAGAAAAAAAGAACCTTCAAATGCACTGAAGGCAAAATGACAGACTTCCAGTAAAGTGCCTGGAGTGAAGGTGTGTAGCCATGGCAGCTTCAAGTGAATAACTAGAATAGGTTTTCTTGTGAAGGTAAATAACAGAGTGACACTGTGTGTGTGTGTGTGTGTGTGTGTGTGTGTGTGTGTGTTGTACCTTTCCCTCTAAGTTAAGCTGTTGCATTTCTTGGTCGCTGTTGCCGATGCCGATGAAGGCACAAGGCTGCGACTCCTGCTCGGAGCAGCCGTCTCGCTCCATCTGTTCCTTCTTTTTCTTCCAGCCACTGCCCATCAGGTAGACGCAGGGAGGAGGGCAGAAGAACCTGGACACATGCACACATATTTATGAATTTTTTAATCAAATCCTTAGACCGTCTGAAAAATGCGCTGTTTTCTCCTTCATTGATGTTCACTTAAGCATCTGCTAATGTAAAAAACACTTAAGTGGTTACCTGTTGAGCTGAGTGGGTCCACATGTTTGCAACAATTTTTGCCCCTGTAACTTGTATTTCAGTCTGTTACTTTAAATATAAGTGTTTTTATTTCCACTTGCCTGGACGAAAAAGAAAAAAATAACATCTGCATGGCTTTAAGATAGACTTCTACATTATTTGTCCTAAAAAAAAAAGTAAAACACATCAACAGAGTAATAATATTTTTGAAAAGTACATTTCAAGGACAAAACTGCTGGACAAGACAGCAATTTAGTCTGGATGTGAGCACCTACAAAAAAAAAAAAAAAGAAAAGGACAATGTGCATCTCTTAATTTACACCAGAAGAGGGCAGACCTGTGCTAAGCTTCAACAAGACAGTCAGAAACTTTCATCATCATACTATTATATACAATTGAACTAAGCACTATTTCCTCAAGCTGTCAAGCCTAATTTAGCAGATGTTAATATGAGCAGTCCAGCATGAAACTCATCTGTTGAAATAAATATTAACCATTATTCAAGAAAAAAGGTAACTTTTTCCATTTCGGGATTTCGTACTTTTTTTGCTCTTCTCTGTTAAAATACTTTAACGTCAAGTACAGAACTCCATTAAGAAAAATGACAACTTAAGCCTTGTCAAAAATGTGAAATCAACTCATCACTGAACCAGCATAACTTCATGTGCGTCAGTGTGGAACTGGAAAGGGACCTATTTCGCAACACCACTGTCTGTCTCTGTGGGTGTTTGTCTACTTTCACCTCCTAAAAAAGTGCAGACAGAAATAGGGAGACAGCACATTTGCATTCTCCATGCACCCACTTTCTTGGGCTCCCTTATTACAATACAGACAGAAGTAATCAGAGGTGCGAGACAGACGTACTGTGACTCTGATTGACCAGAAATCCCTTTAGCTGAGCACACTCATTCAGACACTTGTTTGTGATCCGGATGGACGCTCTACTGGCTATAAATATGTAGTTTTCAGCCTTGCATCGGCACGGCATTGAGCAACTCACAATCCAGCAATACTGACACTGAACCTATACAAGCGTGCATGTGACAAGAGTGGTTGAATGGGTCCTCTCACTGCCATTTGTCTCAGTAGTGTCACTTTAAGTGGACAAGACAGCTACAATTTATCTGAGGAATTCATCTCAATCTCAACCTTTCACCATCTTTCTCTCATGGTGTGCTCCAACTCTCTGAGGTGTTTCAGAGTTGGCCCGCAACGGCTGATTTGTCAAGAGATAGGCCTGATGAGATAGCAAGCAGCGCTACAGCTCGGGTCAAGAAAACAGGCGGATGATGGAGAGCTGAAGAGAGTTGCATAATGAGCGAGAGAAGGGGAAGGAAAAAGCTATAAAAAGTTTGAGAGTGAGCGGTAAAAAGGTGAGAGCAGAGTTACAGAAAGGGTTTGAGGCAGAAAAGATGAGTTTGAGAAAAAAAAAGTGATCACCCTGCGTGGAAATTACAACAAAGACAGACAGCAACAGGTTAAGTTGCACTGTATACCTCTGAGACCTGTTACACCGAAATGCTCCATGGTTTCACCAACACATTCCAGCGAGAGCCTTTTATCTCCCCTATATTCCCATCGCCCCCAACTCCCTCTCCTTGCGCCTCTCTGTGGCCTTCACCTGAACGTGGCCTCACACACGAGGTCGCCACTCATTTCCTCCTCTGACCTTTTGCTATGGGAGGTCAGAAAGGTCCAGGTACCCACACTGCGCGCAGGCAAGCTGGAATGTGTGGTTTTCATTCACCCCTTAGCCTGAATGCAATGAAGGCGGCCAAGTTTGTGTTTCCACATGATGCCAATAACTCCCTTTAAGGCTTAGCTGTTTGTAATCAGTGTCCTCAACAACAGGTCAGTGTGTATAAAGGCTTGTAAAACAGCATTTATAATAAGAGGTTAAAACATTCTCACAAGTGAATCTTTACCCTTGTTTGAAAAAACAACAAGGAACTGAAATTGCAGTGAGACACGACAAAATTTGAATATAACACGCCTCTTTTTTTTTTTTACTTTAAAAGGAATATTTCATCAGGTTAGATGAGATAGCACTCTCATATCTGTCTAAAGGCCCTGACACATCAAGCCGAACAAGTCAGGCACATAACTCCCTGTAAAACTACATTTCAGTTTTTGATTAAACAAACAAGGCATACCTAGTCAATTAGTGAGCTTAAGAGGTGCTGGTAGATAGATTTTGTTGCCTTTTGTTGTTAAGTAACTGGCTGCTGGCTATAGTTTCAAATTTATTGAACAGGCATGAAAGTCGTGTCAATCTTCTCATCTAACTTTCAGCAAGAAAGCAAATTTCACAAAATGATGAACTATTTCTCTGAGAGTGGAAGGAAATCCATCTTCTGAATGTGAAGTGTTACTCCTACCCAGACAGCCAGAGAGATTACACATACTGATGGTGATCTATCCGTTTAACCTTCAAAAACCTTCTCAGCCTTATTTTATTTTCTCAAATCCAACAACTTCCAATGATTATCAAGGCCTGAGGTAACCTTGATCATACCAGGGTCATACCTTTTCTCATTGCCATAGGATTTCTGTGCAACTTTTGCGTGCAGGATCATGACAGTTTGGTCACCTCGCTCCTTCAGGTAATTCCTCATCGCTTCTCTGCAAGATGAAAAGAGGGAAACAGAAAAAAAGAGAGAGAAAGTTGTCCATTAACAAGCCATTTTGTGATCTAGCAGATGAGGGGATATTGGGTGCGTGGAAACTTAAAGCTGAAGCAGAGGGAGCCTCAAGGCTTGATGTGGGGGTCACTGTGTATTGTCGAGCAGGTTTTAAAAAGGCGACGCTTTAGTGTAAAACAAAAAACAAAACAAAAAAAACATGTGAAGTATGGAATGAGAACATACATAAACACACATGCACACATACAGTACACTCGCAATGACCTCTGAAAAGCCTGCACATTCTGCTAGCCAAAAAAGCTATGTTCTCCCCCAGCTGGGTCAGTTTGAAGTGGGGGTGGGCTGAAACGTTAATGACCAGCTCAGGGGGACAGTGAGGAGCATGAGGGACAAGAGAGGGGAGGAGGAAGAAACGCAGAGGGGTGGGGGGGTGGAAAAAGAAAACACCAGAGCTGAAAAAACAAAAACAACAGAGCTGAGCTCACCAGCAAAGATTCCTCATCTCATGTCAAAATGTTGCAAGGTCCGCGCTCCAATTACTTCTGTCAACTCCAAACCCTCCCACACCTCCTTTACACAAACAAGCCTCAAATAATTTTAATATCTGGGAGACCAGTGGAGCTTATGCTGGTCTGAAAAGCAAGAGGTCAAAGATCAGGCTTAGATGCACAATTAAGACGCATCATATGCATGGACATCAACACACCCTGACCCAATCCACGCACATGCACAGATGTCAGTGACACCTGACAAGGTAGGGTGCTTCAGAGGGCTTCCCACTCAGACACACACAGCTTTCCACTCTGCCACGCAATGCTGGGCCGCACACTCGGGTTGGACAGGGCCTTTTGTTATGAAAAGCAAGGGGCCCCTCGCAGTGTGTGTGTGTGTGTGTGTGTGTGTGTGTGTGTGTGTGTGTGGGAGGGGGGTACAGAAGAGGAGGAAGGCTGAGAGGGATTTTGGTTCATCCATTTCATAATGGACTGGGAAACGTTTAATTCCTCGCCTCACTGTGTGATGAGACAATTATTTTTCGGGATGAAAGCTGTAATTTAAGTCTTGCGGCAAAATAAAATTATGCTCTGTTGTTTTTTCAATATTTTCTAAATTACTCTGAAAAACGATAGCGATGGAGGTACAATCCTAGAATTCCAACATTTGAGGCCATTTAACTGATCTGATGCAGTCCGATACCATTTATGCACGACATGGAGAAAATTATTTTCTTTTCTTAAATCAAGCCAGGGGAAAACAAAGGTGCACACGACTCAATCTGACTTGTTTGCAAGGATGGGCTTCACTTTTTCTTATGTTTACATTAACTGACCTAACCTTCCTCTGGGGCTAAAGTGAATGATACACTCACCAGGGTCATACTCAGATACAGACACAATAACATTACATTACATGTCATTTAGCTGACGTTTTTATCCAAAGCGACTTACAATTGCTATATATGTCAGAGGCCACACGTATCTGGAGCAACTATGGGTTAAGTGTCTTGCTCAGGGACACATTGGTTGATGTATCGCAGTGGGAATTGAACCCAGATCTCCCACACCAAAGGCATGTTTCGAATCCACTGCGCCATCACCACCCAAGGGAGGCTCCTGAGCTCACAGCTATGATTGATTATATGGAGAACACACAGTTCAAACCTGCAGAGCACATGTCACTGGACACCTCTGATGATGCCTGTGACCGGCGACATTTACCGGAAGGGTGACATCTTAGATAAAACAACACACAAACACACACACACCGGGGTTGCATGGTAAGCAGCTTAACCACTAGGGCACCTTGACGCAGTTATTTTTAAAGCAAAAATGCCAAATTTAACCTTCCAGATTCCCAAATATGAGGGTTTGATGCTTTTCTTTGACATATGTGGCACTACAATGTATATATTATATTATAGTTTTAAGACAGTTGGTCATACAAAACCAGCAGTATTAAAACGGTACCATGCGTTATAGGGAAATAAACAGCATTTTTCAGATATTTTATACAGACCAAACAATAAATCACTGAATCCATAAAAATAAGCAGCAGCATTAATAAGGAAAAACCAAACTCAGCTTTATATGCAAACAATCTAAACCATTTATTTCCAAGTGTGCTGGTAACTAAACTGCCCTGCTGGATATGCCCTGTATTTGAACACCACCTTGCAAAGTCTAAATCAGTCTAAGTCTAATCACTTCCCCCAAAAAGCTAAAAGTTGAATCAGCCACATACCTCTGCCCCTTAAATCGATCTTATATGCGGGTCAAGACAGTGAGTAAATATTCAAAATACATTGGTGCATGCATAGTTATCTTATGACCCAAGAATCTCATAATAGTGTTGGTTAGGTTTCGTGCAACAGCCCTGAATTGTGGTTAACACTGTTTCACTACTCACCAAACAGTTCCAGACCATTGTGGCTAAGTTGGGGAGAGACGATTCCCCCATCAAGACAGAAAAGCTCCACCATACGCCTAAGCTTTCACTCACAGTGGTTCTTCATGTATTGTCATCTGCAATGCCCTGCTATCCACTTCACTGCTATCCATAAATAACCCCTGAATAGATAACAAAGATGCCCCACATGTGGCAGCACTCAAATGAAACTGAATACTCTGGGATCAAATGAATTATATAAATCCAGTGGTGGGTCCATCTTTACAAACGTGTATTGTGTAGCCAAGCATTGTTGAAACCTGCAGAATTTTAGATTAAATTCTAGTATGTATAAAATGATGCTCTAAAATATTTCCATCTGACATAATGTTGCAGCCATAAAAATCATGGTATCTTGGCTTTGGATTATTTTGAATAAAAAAATACACACACACACACACACACACACTAGGGCTGTCAAAATAACGCGTTAATTTTGATTAATTAATCTGAGAAAAAATTATGCGTTAAAAAAAAATAACGCAGATTAATCTATTCCATATTGACGTTTGACCCGGAGCCGTTCTAGCCACCATTGGACTGTAAAATGAAGGAAGGAGAAGAGAATGTGCTGCCTTGATCATTAATTGGAACATTTACTTGTAAAAATCTTCTTCCTGCCAACCCTGGCTACCGAAATCTGGTGCCACTGATATGTCTGCGCTTCTCTCTGATGCTCTGAAGACGATACAGACAACACAAACACCGCTGCACGTGACGCTAGTTAACACTATACTCGACAGCAGCTAACGTTAGCCTACCGCTAGCTAGTAGCTGGATTAAAAACGGTTAAAATGCTGACAGCTAATGCTAAACGGTGTAAAGTTTGACTGTGTTTTACTGTAGCGGATTCAACACTGGTATGTAACAATCTGCAGCTGCCGTCGGAAAAACAACACAGACGGTGCGACCAATGAAACTGGTAAACTACAGCCTCGTGGTGCATTTGAAGTTATTGTAAATGTCCTTTTCCCATCGTTCAACAGCAATTTACTAGTGAAATAAGTTATTGTTATACATTATTATTAAATCATTTAATTTTGATTGATTGAGATATATATATATATATATATATATATATACACACACAGTGCTGCTCATAAGTATTCATACCTATGCTAAAGTTGACTAAAAAGAGGAATAAAAAAAATCATCTTTTGGAAATTGAAATTAATGCCTTAATTAAAAAAAATGAGAAAAATCCAAACTTTTAAGGACACCAATTTGTTTTGTGAATGAATAATGTATTGTAAATAAATAAATGTTCTTCCTTAAAATACAGGGGCCATAATTATACATACTCCTATGTTAAATTCCCATAGAGGAAGGCAGATTTTTATTTTTAAAGGCCAGTTATTTCATGGATCCAGGATACTATGCATCCTGATAAAGTTCCCTTGGCCTTTGGAATTAAAATAGCCCCACATCATCACATCCCCTTCACCATACCTAGAGATTGGCATGGTTTTATTTCAGTTAACCTAATAGCTGGTTTGATTTGCATTGATATGGATCTTATCTCAGTTAGCTATTAAGCTAACTGAAATAAAACCATGCCAATCTCTAGGTATGGTGAAGGGTATGTGATGATGTGGGGCTATTTTAATTGACACACCCACACACACACACACACACACACACACACACACACACACACACACACACGGAATTTTTTTAATGGAGGTGGGGAAAGTTAGGGTGAAATCAAGACCTCAAAAAGATTAAAAGCATATGCAAAAGAGGGGAAAACAATCACTTAAACATGAATTAATGACAATGACACTCCCAGTGCATAACATGCAGATGAGTATAATGTAGGCATATAAACTGTAGTCAAAATGACTAAGGCTATTCACAGCATAACAGCTGAAAAATGTGTAGATGTAGCCAATTCATCATCTACACATAATTGCCGATTTACTAATAAGCATAGTCTTGTATGCTTGTGCCTGGCACATGACGTACCTCATATTTTATGCACCATTAAAAGATAGGCTTGAGTAGTAACTAGTAAAAAGGCATTAAGGACAGTGATACAATAATGAATAAATAAAAAAGAAAATAGTTCCAGCAATGCAAGGTTAAAAATATTTTCAATTTTAGGCAACAAGACTTTATGAGACAAAGTGACATTCAGAGAGCAAGATAGAGATTAGGTGTCTTTCTGAGAGCCAAAGATGGGAAGGAGAAGTGAGAGAGACAGTGGTGACCAGTGCACAGCTCCATTTCCTATGCGAGTAGTGTGCAGACACACAAAATGACAAACATAAAACATGCATAAAAAGAATATCAACATGCATATAAACATTAAGAGCAGGATAAACCAAAAACAGTTGAATATAACTAGAGAGATAAGAAGAGAGCGATATAGAGAGAGAGCGAGAGCGAGAGCGAGAGCGAGAGCGAGAAAGAAAGAAAGAAAGAAAGAAAGAAAGAGAGAAATTAATAAAAAATATACACTGCAAACTGGGAAATCAATGCCCTATTTCATCAGAGACAGGAAGTTAGAGTAATGGCCACTTCAATTTATCTATTCAACAGCAGGCACTACAGGGGTTGGGCATGTGTGTGTGTATGTGTGAGGGGCTGGGTTAAGCCAGGCTACAGATGCAGCAGAGCAGACAGGCATCTGTCCTGTACATCTGCCACAGCGTCTACAGCAGAGCGATACTGTCACAAGACCCCCTGTAAAAGAACACACACACACACACACACTTGAAGGGGCTGATCCCCTAACATAGGAGGCAGCTTATCCAGCCTATATGTTAATGTGGTGTTGTGTCTGTTTGTGTGTAGATTTGTGCATGTATACCTGTGTGTCTAAGACGTGTGTATGATTGTGCACGTCTGAGTGCGCTTATTTCCAGTGTATGTGTGTCGTGTATTGTATTTCCAGTCGAGTAGCCTTCCTGACGGAGCGGGCCTGTAGGACCCAGGGCTTTAGCTGCCCTAAAACGCCCCTGCAGAACGATGCACTATTTTAGCTGTCCGGTCTGCAGATATAAAGAGACACGACACCATGATACACAGGAAAGATACATACACACTAAAGGAGTTGTGTTTTCATCCTTTCAGCTGCTTGATTAAGACTGTTTTGTGTCCGTCGTATTTCTGGCCATCTAAACCATCGGACAAATAGAGGGGCCGTTGCAAGCCAGCGGACTGGCAGCACATGAATGAAGAAGGGGACACATCAAAAGGTGCTGGGGCCTCTTTTTTTCCAAAACCATGCTCGGCAGTTCCAGGCAGTATGCAACCCCTTATTTTCCCCACCAAGAGCCACGTGCAAAGGACAAGTGCACGCGCACGCAGACACACACACACACACACACACACACACACACACACACACACACACACACACACACACACACACACACATCTGTTCCCAGTAACAATAAGAAACACCAACAAGCTAACAAGTGCACACACAACACACCACACACACACAAACGTCCAGAAGCAAGCCACAACATCCATCAACGTTATGTGTTCAACCAAATGTTGCTCCAAATGACTTGGAACAAACATAAGAGGAACAGAATAATCAAAAACTTGCAGCGCTGCTAGTCAAAGCTATGCTGAATGCAGGGCACAGCTTAGGGCTTTGAGTTTTGCCTACAAACAACTGCTTGTGTTCAAATGAGCCCCATGTCTCGTCATGGGGCTCATTTGAACACAAGTATATACAGCGGGGAAAATAAGTATTGAACGAGTCAACATTTTTCTCAATAAAGATATTTCTGATGGGGCTATCGGCATGAGATTTTCACCAGATGTCAGTAACAACCCAAGTAATCCACACATACAAAGATATCAAAACAAATAAGTCCATAAATTAAGTTGTGTGTAATAAAGTGAAATGACACAGGGAAAAAGTATTGAACACACTTGCTGAAATTTATTTTATACTTAGTAGAAAAGTTTCAAGACGCCTCTTGTATGAAGAAACTAGTCGCACACATTGCTCAGCTGTGATTTGTGTGTCTTCACATCTTGAAGGTTCCGGGGGCATCATCTATGAACTCTGATCTTCAGTTCTTTCCAGAGGTTTTCAATTGGATTCAAGTCGGGTGATTGACTGGGCCATTCTAATTTTCTTTCTCCGAAACCAATCGAGAGTTTCCTTGGCCGTGTGTTTGGGATCATTGTCTTGCTGAAATGTCCACCCTCGTTTCATCTTCAGCATCCTGGTGGATGGCAGCAGATTCTTATCAAGAATGTCACGGTGCATTTCTCCATTCATCCTTCCTTCAATTATATGAAGTCTGCCAGTGCCAGATGCTGAAAAACAGCCCCACACCATGATGCTCCCACCTCCAAACTTCACTGTTGGTATGGTGTTTTTAGGGTGATGTGCAGTGCCATTTCTCCTCCAAACATGGTGTATGCTATGACAGCCAAAGAGTTCGATTTTGGTCTCATTTGACCAATTATATTCTCCCAGTATGTCATTGGCTCGTCCAGATGTTGTGCAGCAAACTTTAAGCGAGCTTCCACATGCCTTTTCTTGAACAGTGGTGCCTTGCGTGGTGTGCGTGCATAGAGGCCATGGCCGGTTAATGGTGAAATTATGTTCTTTCCACTTCCGGATAATGGCCCCAACAGTGCTCATTGGAACTTTCAGAAGTTTAGATATTCGTCTGTAACCAATGCCATCCGTATGTTTTTCTACAATAAGCTTGCAAAGGCCTTGGGACAGCTCTTTGCTTTTACCCATCATGAAATGCTTCTTGAGTGACACCTTGGTAATGAGAAACCTTTTTATAGGACATCAATTAGGACTAATCCAGCTGATATTAATTTGCACTAATAGGGGGCAGGATTGCTTCCTAAATACTGACTGATTTCAGCTGGTTTATTGGCTTCCCATGCCTTTTTACACCGCTTTTTCTCCATGTGTTCAATATTTATTCCCATTATCATTCCACTTTATTACACATAACTTTTGTCATGGACCAACATGTTATGATTTCTTGTATGTGTGGATTACTTGGGTTGTTACTGACATCTGGTGAAAATTTCATTCCGATAGCCCCATCAGATACATCTTTACGGAGAAAAATGTTGACGCGTTCAATACTTATTTTCCCCGCTGTAAAAGCATGTCTCAGAGAGTGAAAAACTACAGAGATCTAACTCATGAACAATCAATAGCAGAACAAAAATTATGTAATACAGCGGGGGTCAACCGATAACAGCTGTCCAATGGTGGAAGAATGGACGATCAGGCCAGAATCACACAGTGAAACTATGCATGCAATGTTGTTGTTCGGTACATTAACATTGTTGTTTTTGTTGTTATTGTGGCAACATGCAGCAAATCGGCATCAATATTTATTCTGTGGTCATTACAGATGTAGCTCTAACTTTTTCTGCATCACCACCAGAAATGAGCAGTGACTCAATGGTGAGTAGTTAGTGTATTTTATGCATTTGTTTGTTTTTACCTTCCTGACATTAAACTGCTTTTGAAGGAAAAATCTAACGGCATTTACTTAGAGGCCCCACCTCTAAGTAAATGCCGTTAGATTTTTCCTGATGCGTTGTTCATGTATTACTGTATTCACATAAATGTGTAAAGTACACATACAAATACCACCATGACAACAAAAGGTGTTAAGGGAAGAATATGTTGTGTGTATAAACGTGTATGCGCACACTCACCTTGTTAGGCGCAGTGGCTGAGGGCGCTCCCCGAACTTCCTGCAAAGACAAAGTGAGAAGAAAACATGGGTGGGCTGGTTATTAACCACAAACACACACACAGCATAAACACTAGGGATAGAACGGTTCAAGTAAAATATCTGAACTGTTTGGTCCGCTATTCACGGTTCGGGTGGGATTATAGCCAAAGATATGCAGTTGTAGAGGATGTAGAATTACAGCATATGATTAAAGCTATAGTGCCTAGTTTCTGTCTCCCCCATGAGGAATTCTAAGTAATGACAACAACACTGTCGGCGAGTCCACGATACAAGCCTTCTGTGATCGCGCACACGCCCCCACCCCTCCTCCACGCAGTTGCAAATAGCCAAGGACATGGAGGATGAAAAAAACATGATGGATTCTTCAAAAGAGGTCATTATCTTCACTCGGGCTTCTGCGCGGGAAAGTCACCGGACGACACAATCTTCTGAACATAGCCATACTGAGAAATACAGAGAGAGTTGTGTGGAGCTGATAGTCTTAATTAGCTTTGTAGCAACTCTTTTGGCAATGGCTTGAATGTAACGGACGTTTATTAATATCAAACAGTTAAGCACTAAAGTTTTAAAGTTGACATTACTTGAGCCACGATATAATATCCCCTCTCACTGACATTTCAGCAACATAATAAATCCCAACCTGTATTTTTTTTTGCAGAGGAACATGAAAATAGAATGAACTGAACCTGTTGTTTTGAGAACAGTGTACAGTGTGTGTTTGGGTTATGTTGCACTTAATGTGATTTTTTTGATAAGCACTTCATTGTATTTTAAATACTGCACTTTAATGTCAAGTGGAAAACTAATCTTTCCATTAAGATTTGACATGTTGTAGGCTACTGTTGTTTAAAAAAAAAAAAAAAAAAGTCTAGTGCTGTTTGAGCTTATGCTTCACTTTACGTTGATGGCCTTAGTCTATAATGGGGCCATTTGTATATATATAAAAATAACAAAGCTGCATTTTTTGTTTGCAGTAATAAGAAAACCTATTCTTTTAATAAAGATTTGGCAATGAAGAAGTGTTTATGTTCCTTATGTTCTTAGCCAGAATTGTAGCTAAATAAATAAAGGAAAGGCATGTTAAAACCAAAAACCCCAATTGACCCCAAAACCGTGATATGAACCAAGCTGTGAACCAGTACACACACACACACACACACACACACACACAGCCTGTAGTGGCACAGTGCTCAAATAAAGTAAAGTGACAGGATGTGTCGGTGTCAGCAGGCAGGTTAAAGCCGGTGAACAGACACTGAACTTTACTCAAACTAATCCCTGCCAATGGCACATGAAAAAAAGGCTGCATGTCACCACATGAAACCTAACAATAAAGGCGTGGACGGCTTGAGATTACAGTGACTACACATACTGATCTTGGTTATACATTCTTAAAACCTACAGCTTTAAATGTCTAATAAGTCATAAATGTGGGGGTGATACAGACCTCACTGTTTGACCATATGGCACTAAATCCATTAAGTGTGGAACACTACAAACTGATAACGATAGCTTTTAGGCTTCATGTGTGCTGATCTGAATTGTAAAAATGCATCTGAATTGATAATTTCCTGACGCTGCTTTCAGTTCAATAGTTCATAATAGCCGAAGGCAGATTTCACTTGGTCTGAGTCAACATGCTGCATTTTGAAAAGTAGAAACCACTGGGTTTTAACAGGGTAAACACTTCTGTATTCTAGATGTGAGGTACGACATAGTCCTTTAAAAATGGGCAGTTGGTTGTAAAAAGCTCTCTTTAAAACAAGGAGACTGAGTCATTTATTTTTTGTATGCAAATTCACAGGGATGTGTGCCAGAATATACTAAATTAAAATGTTTCCATATGATTATTAAAAGCAGAGGGCACAGTGCTGAGCTGCCAACTGAACATGTAGTCTATGACACCGACATGACAAAAGTCTAACTTTCTTTGTCTGAAAATCAGACAATCACAAACAAGTGACTACTCTTTCAGCATTGCTGACAGCACATAATTATAAGAAAGGGTTGTCAAATGAATTAAAACTTTGGTAAAATATAAGTAGATGGAAACTTAAAGACCTGCAGCTGCCTGAAAAGACATTTCGGAACTAACGGTTCAGGTGTTTTTTTTTAGAAAACACCTGAACCGTTAGTTCCGAAATGTTTTCTAAAAAAGTCTGCTGCCTCTCCGTGGTGTACAGCTACCCGACATGACACACAGGAAACGTAGTTCAACTTTCCGCTAAGTATTTAAATCAACCTATTTGTCAGTAAAAGTGTGTGTCATGCCGCGGGGTGGAGGGTTTGCAATGAGGCCCCCCGACCCTCTTTAGATGTAAAGAAAGCAAGGGGTGATCTGTCATGTAAATCCAAAACTGGGAGGATGACAAACGCATAACTGCTCATTTTGCTTTTTAGAGTCTTCTCCCCTCAATTGTGGATGTTGTGCGCTTTTAAGCACTACATCTTCATGACATTGCCGCCAATTAAATAATTAATTTCCCACTATTATGACAGCATCATATACCTTCACTCATTCCAAAGACTAGGGCTGTCCTCGACTAGAAATTCTTAGTCGACTAACACTTACATGATTTTGTCGATTAATCGATTAGTTGATGTAATCGACAGAGCTGTGCTCTTCGAGAGGTGATTAAGACTAGAAAAGCACAATATAAATGTAGTTAATGAACCATCTGTAAAACTGACTTTCTCCACAATTAATCCTGCAAAAGCACCACTTTAAATCTTGTGTTTACCAGAAATGTGCTCATAAGTTTCTTGGAAATGAGTAATTAAGCATGAATAAGCATAAAAAATTACTCATCAACTAAAGAAATCTTAGTCGACTAAGACCAAAACGACCGATTAGTTGACTAATCGACTAAGAGGTGGCAGCCCTACCAAAGACCCTTTCCTAAAAGTGGACAGTCGACTTTACTGATTAATCTGGCTTCCAGGAGGCTGCGTGATTGAGTCATACATGAACTCTTAGTCAGCATGTTAAGGAAACCACTGCTGAGACCACATGTATAGTAAAAAGGCTGTAAACCTGCAACATTTCACAGCTGACGTTGATTTTTTTTGTAAAGCAGCAATGTCTACAACCTGTTACAAGCAATTATACCTTCTGTGGCCTGCACACAAGGTACTAAAAATGACAGAAAAGCAGGATAGAAAGTATGGGCAGCACTTTTATGTTTTTCAAAAACCAAAAGCTTTGGCAGTGCGTCAGTTATTGACATGCCAGCCAGGTTACAACCTGCAGCTAGCATCATCCATATAATAAGCATGAAGCCAGAGCTCTAGGACTGCCACATAATGTTTGCTTCTGGATACACATCAGATAAATCAATCAGTGGTGGTTTAAAAAAAAAACTTCAGCCAACTATGATTAGGTGAGAAAAATTCCTCAGTCCATAGTTTGTTTGTGTTAGACCAGTACTCTACAACATACAGACCAACTTCTGATGCACAAGCCATGTGACCAGTTATACAATTTGATTTCCTTATTCCCCATACAGACACAAGACTTTAACATGCCTCCAAATTGTTGCCGTTAACTTTCTGAAAGAAAAAAGGTGCATACTTCTGCACGTTATTCTGCTATTTTACTTTGGTCAGAGATCTCTTCGTCAAGGTCAGTTAGCTTCATTTTTCAATTAAGTGAACTAAAAATATCAGTCAGTGATTCTTCCATTGTTGATACAAAGTGCACTGGAGTAAGAGCCAGAACATAGCTGCCCCGTTTTCCATTTCATGAATTGGGAATCAAGTCTGAATTAAAAATATGACACCAATAAACCAAATCAAATTGAATTAGGGCTGCAATTAACAATTGTTTTCATTATCAATTCATCTGCTGATTATTTTTTGATTAATCAATTAATGTAAAAAATGACCAAAATGACATGTTCAAATGTATTTTAAAAGATTCTGTTTTTTGTCATGTATGACAAAGAAAAGCATCAAATCGTCACATTTGACAGCCAGAAACAGCTGATGCTTGGCTTATTTTCTTTAATACATTTTCTGTCGATTGATAAATAGAGTAATCGTTGCAGCTCTAAATCCACTCCTATCAAACACGTGTATTACTATAGCTTGTTAAAAACACACCGGGGTGAAAGTCTTTCCCAGAGCGTTCAATCAGCCTCTCGCTGCAGCAATAACAAACTATCCGAGTGCATATCACTGCAGATATGTGACCATACTCACTCATAGACGACACATTCTTCAGCACCACCGTAATGTTCCTACGGTGCACACAGCTTTGTAGTAGAGCGAAAATAACACTGCCAAGGTTGTTTTTTTTCCAGATTGCTTACAGACTATATACAAACGTTTTCAGTGGCTTAATTGTTACAGAAATGCATCACTGACTGTTCAGTTTTTAAATGCTTTGTGACAAAAAAAGGCTATAGACTAAAGACTGTTGCCTATGTTCATCTAATCTATTAAGGCACTACAGTTACATGCAGCGTATGGCACATGGCTGGTATAAAGTGGAGGTAGGCCTACATGTATGCAGCACATGGATGTGACTGTACAGAGGTGTGTGTGTGTGTGTGTGTGTGTGTGTGTGTGTGTGTGTGTGTGTGTACACATGTGTCTACAAGACAGACAGAGTATAAGTGAGTCAGATTTTCTCCTTGTGCAGGATGCGGTAGCGTTGCATGCTGCTGATAAGTATGTCAATACATCTTACATGCCATCAATAAACAAACCGATAGTGTGTCACTCGGTTGGTTAGGGGTTTCGGCACGCAGGCACAGTGTGAATTTGAAAAAAAAAAAAAAAGGACGCACACACAAATAGAGGGATGAAAATGGCAAAAAGGCGATGGGAAAAAAGGCAATGAGGGGATAAAGGGCAGGAGAAAGCGAGATAAACTGAAAGCATGATTGGTGCAAGAGCCAGAAAGAGGGAGTGGAGGTGGAATAATTATAAAGGAGGGCAATCAATAAGGTTCCCACAGTGAAACACTGATGCCTCAACTAGCTAATGGATTCCAGACGGCTCTCTTCTCCCTTCCCCTCCTCCCCCTTCTAAACCTCACACCACCCCTTTAAAAAGGGAGCGATGGAGGAAAAGATACTGCGGGGAAAAGGGAAGTGTGGGGTGAGATTAAAGGCGAGGCAAGAAGAAGTGGATGGCGTGTTGTGGAGAGAGGAAGAATGGGATCTACTCAGAGTTGAAGTGCAAGGATTTATAGGTGGATACACAAGGAGAGTAAGGAGGAGGTGGTGAAGCTATGTCTGCACATAACAAACACGAAACATGGCTGCATTTACCTGCTATTTTTGAATGTAATGCTTTTATGTGTTTCTACAGTGTGCATGTATCAAAATTCACATCCCTAATCTCTACCAAGCTTCAAGTAGAGAACTGTAGACTGGCTTACTGCGAAGAAGTGATGTGTAAAAAGACAGATGAAGGCGGTCAGAAGTGTTGGGGTTGCAAGTTCTGTGAAAAACCACCGTTTAATTATACGTATCACTTCCATGAGCTCACTTTAACACACTCACTCGAGACACAAACACTAACAAGAAGAGAGGACTATAAACACAGGAAACCACAATAGGTAGAGTTGCAAAGAAAAGAAGAAAGACATGCTGACTGTTGCATCTGCAATTTCTTCAGGTAAGCTTGACTCTCTGAAATCGCATACTTGATGGCAAAGTTCAAGTTGCACAAAAGTTTAGACCATCATTAAATATCAAAATTTATTTAATTTATTTATTTATTTAAGTTATTGTATTCCTATATCATTTTGTAACAGGTTTAAGGTTTCCTTTTAAGTGTTCTCCACACAATATTTCTCAATTTATATTTCTTTGCAAATGATGCCCTTTGGCGTGTGCTGCAGCACCAAAAACAGAAAACTGTGAGCGCTAAAACTGATTTTGTTTTCCCTCTAACACACACAGACACTCTAAGATCAGGCCAGAGGTCAATGGAGGAAAACGAAGCTCTGTAAGAAGAGGAGTTTCGTCTGATTTGCTCTCCATACGGACTAATCTCCCTTCCTCCTCCTCACTTCCTGCTTACTATCACCAATGATAACCAGTGCGAAACACTGCAGCCAAATAGCAGTGGTAAGAAATCAGGCAACATAATAGTATTTTTACTAGAATGAGAAATAAACAGCAAGACAGGACACATAAACATTAAGCTCACAATATGTGTCATTTATCAGTGTCAAGGTGGAGAGAAAGACAGACCAACATAAGGCTATAGAGCTAACTGATAGTTTTATTTTATATTTATTTCAACGCAGTTTTGTGCTAAAGAATAAAAGGAAAGGCAGCACATTTTAAGGATTTGTCCTTTTGACAGTGAATATCATAACCCTTGAGAGTGTCGAGGATATGTCTAAAATAAGCATTATACAAATCTGGAAACTTCTTCATTCGACATTGCCTACCACTGCACTTTTAAAATGTATTTCAGAAGTTGTGAAACTGATGAATTGGCTGCATTTCTGCCACTTAAAAACAGAATATGGGGAAGCAATCATTTGCAAAGTTCATTATATCTATTTAACGAAACTACCAACATTCTTCAGTAGTTTTGTTGAAGTTGAACATGTAAAAGCATCATTTCCCCTATCCTCATCTTTCCAGTCAAAGCTGAACATTCAGATGCATCAAAATTAATATTTGCCAACAAGGATATACAGTATATGAATATCTCTATGCCAACATAACTGCCTCCAAATAATGCAAGAGTGTCATTAATGTCGACACCATAGGAAAAAGCATTTTAGTTACACACACACACACACACACACACACACACACACACACACACACACACATTCTTCTGCACTAATCTAAACCTCTGCTGAGTTGCTCTGCCTTTCAAGACTTGTAAACTATCAAACTCATTTCCCGTACTTGTCTTATCCCCTTCTGTTTACGAACCCTGTAATGAGGCCTTTTTTACTTTGGCAATATCCTATTAGGAACCTGATAGGCCCATTAAGCTGCTAAGCCAACTTGCTAGCTTACCCTGGCATGGTTACTAATGGGTATATGTGCCAAGGCCAGTGAACTGGTATGAGACGGGACAGACAGTTGTTCCATTAACAGTAGATGTAAAGCAGTGGAAGAGGATGTCCGGACTCTGGGCTTTCACTGGGAAGTGAGAGTGAGGTCACTGTTGGCTTGCAGAGGTACAGTGTAGTGGCTGTTGTGTTGTGTCCGTGTCCAAAATACTAGCACCTGGGTCTTAAATTGTTAACTTGTTTTATGAGGACATAACGTTTGGTAAATATTAAAGCAGGACAAACATTTACATTATGATGTCACCATTATGTCTTTAAAAGTGCAAACTGCCAACTGAGCAAAGATAAGGAAAGCTGAAGCAGCGGCATAACGCTACCAGACAGTCAGAATGATCCAACAGTTTAGTTAACAATTTAACAACTACTCAAATAATCATTATATCAAATCTACAAACTAGTGAAACTACCTTGATAAATTGTAGGGCTGAAATGATTCCTCGAGTAACTCGAATAATTTGTTTACTAAAAATCTTCGATGCTAAATTCTTTGCCTCGAAGCTTCGTTAAAACAATGTAACTAACGTTGTATACTGATGTATTTACGCACGGATGATTACAACTGTCGCATAACAGGCTGACAGATGCCCTGAAGACTTTTTTTTTTTAAAACAAGCTAAAACGAAAGCTGTCGGTAAACTTAACTGCTGGCGGAGACTAACCATCCCCTTTCTCTTAATCAGCGCCTCCTGCCATGGCTACTTAATATGCACGTAAATTACGTCATCGGACCATGCCGATGATGTCTGCATTCTTTCTAAATTTCACTCAGATCAGCCTTCTGAAAATGTGTCCCCCATAATAGTACAGTATAGTTGAATAGCCCTGCTGTAAGGTACAGTCACATGTACCTGGTGCTTAGTGAACAGCTTTTTTGTATGAGGCATGAAGGGGAAGGGGGGATGAAAAAGATTTACATTTAGGCCACCAAAAATTAACCTAATTTAGGGGCAGGGTGGCCAATGCAGTCAGTGTTTAAAAATATTAGCGTCTATTCCTGTCATTGTATGCAATTTAAGCAATAAAATAGTATTTTTTTCTAAAAATGAAACCTTTTTATATATTTACTATTGCTTTTTACTATAAAAGCAAAAGCATTTCTTATCCAATTACCCGATTAATCAATGGAATAATCGTTAGAATCCTCGATTACTAAAATAATCGATAGCTGCAGCCCTAATAAATTGATTCAAGCTAAAATGTCATGACATTTGCTGGTTTCTGCTTCACATGTGACAATTTGATGCATTTGTTTTCTCATACTGTATATGATCGTTAACTAAATATCTTTGGGTTTTGGACTGTTGGTCCGAACAAAACACACATCTGAATACAGTGGCACTCATAAGTTTATGAACCCATGCTAAAGTTGACTAAAAAGAGGACTTGGAAATTGATCTTAATGCCTTAATTAAAAAAATGAAGAAAAATTTCAAAAGTTCAAATTTGTAGCATAAAATCTACCTCTTTCAAAAAAAGGTGTTAAACAAACAAATAAATGCTATAAAGCTTATAAGTAGGCTTACAAGCTAATGTCTTCTTCTCAGATTTCCTTAACATTAGTTATTTGTAGTTATTTATGAGTCCTCACTAAAAAAATATATGATAATGCAGTTTAAAAATAATAGTTTGTTTTATTGTCTCAACAGAACAGAGGAACATCAAAATATATTAAAGTTCTGATAAATAAAATGTATAAAAATACAAACTTAAGACATGAAACGTAAAGTCCTTTGAACAAAAAGACAATAACAACAAAAATATCAAAGAGTGTTGCCAACAGGGACGTTGTAGAGTGGTCTCTGGTGGACAAACTATGCAACGCCAACACTCATAACATGGTTGAAGGGTGTTTCGTCCGTTTTTATTTTATTTTTTTAATATTCAATTATCAGAATCATTTGTCATTATAAATGATTGAGGATTGAATATTTAAAAAAATATTAAATCGGACATTATAAATGCTGATACCGATAGTTTGGAAAATGCCTAATATCGGCCGATAATATCGGCCCGCCGATATATCGGTCGGGCTCTAAAAGACTTTTTTGTATTTTTCATCCCCCTACAGATGTCATTAAATTTATAACTACACTACAACTTAATGCTTGTGTGTAGACCAACAATTACGTGTTTATCACTATTATATTTTCTGTTATTCTCTCAAAAAGTCAATAGACTAACAGACTAAATGTAACTAGGCAGTTCCAGTGAAGAAGAGATTTTAAACTATAACTGTCTGAATCCAGCATTTCTTTTCCATTTAATTGTACAGACTAGGTCTGGCAGAAGCACCATGCTTTGCTTCGTCTACTGGCTTGACTGGCTCGTGACTGACAGAATGAGGGTCCTAACAGAACAACAGAGCGTGTTAGCCATTGGGTGAAAGTTTTAGACACAGAAAAATCAGAGAAGCAGAATGTGGAAGTAACACACACACACTCCCGCCATGTCACCTGTTTGTTTGCCTGAACGCACACATTCATCTGAGACAGTGACGGGAACATCCTTCATAGTGTAAAAGTTTACAGCCTGATATTTCTATTCTGATGCAACTCTGCAAACCGAGATTGTCAGCTTCTCCTTTAAACTGATGAATTACTACCACCAACCAAACTGTTCTCCATGCTACAGTACTTGGAACAAAACTGTAGCCCGAGAGCCATGGGAAAATTGATAAAAGCTCTTCCATCCTGCCAACAGCAATATTCTGAGGGGGAAATAAAATGCTTGTAATGTTATGAAGTATGAGAACATTACAATGTCGAAATATAGGCTACTGAATATGGTCGTTCAGGAGATCTACTTCATACATACTGTGCATACAGGTATGATCTTTCAAACTGCATGCCAGTCCAGAAATGTGATGTAATTATTATCAGTTCCCAAGACAATTTTAACATGCAATAGGTTTTTCTAATATTGCCAATATCAATTGTTTATTTTGCCTACCTACTCCCCAAAAATACATTTTTCAATCAATTTGGCTAATTCAGAGTAAACACGCAGATGTCCACAAATATGCAGACTTGTAACCAGACTGACACTTTAATTTCTCAAAGTCTGAACACAAGAGCAGCCAGAGGGTGACAGACCATATTTTTGTGGTAGCTTATTAAAAACCCAACACCTCTAACCAGCAGCACATATGACTCGAAGTGAAACTCCACACCCAACCTCCCCTCAGGCCTCTTTCACAGAACACCACAAATACTCGTCATAGTGAGCATCTCTTAGAAGAAAAAAAAATCTGTCAAATCTGAACCAGAGCTGACAGTAAGACTCAGATATCCAGTCATTTAGAAATCATAAAGGAGGTCTTGCAGAGTGAAAGGGGGGGGGGGGCTTTTCATCTTCAGTTTATCAGGATTAATAAACATTCTCCTTTTTTTTTTTTTAAAGCCAAAGTTTTGAGGCCTTATCAGTCCCTCCAGAAATTCACAATGTCGCGATCGCAACAATTCACGCAAATTCAACCAATCACGTGAATTCAGTGTGACTCGCAATTTTGACCAATCACCACAACTTTACCGCAAATTTGACTAATAACCAGAGTTTCCTGCAACTTTAACCAATCACAGCAGTCCCACGTGCCAGACTGTGAATCAGTATGTGACGCTGAGAGCCACTGACCAAGCGGGAGTGAGAACGGGTTGACGTAACACACACAGGCCAAATTAATTTCCTTGTTTCTGATATGAAGACGAGACGTGTGTGACTCTAACATCTCACATTTACCAACAAAACGTACAGCGAAAGACCGTGCAAAACATTTCAGAATGTCCTGCCAACCGTACCAATACGTTTTAACATCAATGTACGCTGTAATGAGTTTTTTACTCTAAAGTCTAAAGTTGCTGAAAGCTGCTGCTGTTTCAATCCTGTCGGCTCTCTGCAGCGGGCGGGACTGCTGCTCCGTTCCCGCTGCGACTGACTCGCGTGCACACAGAAACACACACGGTGGATGCAGGAAAAACCAGAGATGAGATGTACACAATATCCTAAATTGAGGACAGCTACGCTCGTTATTGAAATGCAATTAAAGTCCAATAAGTACTTTATCAAACCGTATGAATGTGTGTCCCAGCCCAGGTCATGTTAGGAAATGAACTATCAATGTAAAGATCAACAAGCCACTGACACAGAGGGTTTTCACCGACTTGACGTTCTGGGCGGTAACCCGGATGCGCGGCCATACTGGAGGCACTCGGTGTAAACAACTGAACGGAGTACAATGGAGCATTGTGCGCTTTGGATACTTTAAGTGAATGTAGCCATGTCTAAACAACAGAAAAGCTCATCAAAACGCGTCCAAGATGCAAAGGCATATAGGGAAGGACTTGGACCACAAGAAAAGGTGCGATATTACGGTTTACTGGTGGTGCAGATCCCTACGAGTTGGCTCCCTCTTCTTGGACCCATGACGACCTGGTGATTCTTCCTTTAGTTGCATATCCCAATATAGTCAACTACCTAGTTTTCTCGCCAAGCCCATACACAGCGGAAGACCTTAAATCCTATAACCAGATGGTGTGTGGATGGGTGAGGGAGACGCAGTACCAAGTCATCAACGACCGTTGTGTTGTGAAGGCCAAAGTAAGTAATGCAATAACTCTTTAACTAAAGTCTTTAATCAACCTAACCGTAACTGTATGATATCACTGTGATACTCAAGGTGTAGCCAAGTGACTCTCAATCAGTTTTTTTTATTTCAAAGACCCCCAGTTTGCTATCTAAATTGTACACTATCTTAGTTTCATAGTGCCAACCACAAGCACCTCCTTTCCTCTGATAATTTCTGGCATTCCTCTCCCTGGTTTTTAATAACTTTTGGAAGTTGATAATATTCCAAATGTTTTTCTCGGTCTGACCTATTGGTACAACCTAAAACACGGCAATAATTAACCATTTTCCTTGACGATGTTCGGGATCTACTTCAGTGCGTGCTTTGTTGTGATGCAGAGTACCTCCAATACGGCGACTTCCGGTCCGATGACGCGGCGTGAAAACCCTTTATATGTTCAAATTTGATTCATTCAATAAATTATTGTTTTTTGTCTTAAATCCATCACCCATTTTCATATTATACCCACATTTGCAGCATCCTGAGCCTTTTTGGTAAGGTTGCTAGGAAAACTCAGCCCAGAATATTTTTATTCTTCCCGAAACAAGTTTCCTTGTATTTTTAAAGTAGTATTTTATTTTTGCAATTTTCACTGTCTCTCGCAACTTCATTGCAACAAAAAATACAAAAGACATTGCAACTTTTATCTCAATTTTTTACAAAAGCTGCCGCAATATCAGTCATTTTGGGCTGCAACAATCTGGAGGGTGGAGGGACTGCCTTATATCTTATTATTTATATATATATATATATATATATATATATATCTATCTTTCTTTTTCGATCTGAAGATTTTGGCTAGTAGTTGGTTACACATGTAAATAGCAGCCAGCAATAGGGCTGTGCAATTAATCAAAATTTTAATCGCTATTACGATTTCAGCTCCTAATGATCACAAAAAAACGAATAATCGAGTAAGAAGATTACTTTGCACATTACCTTTTGCAAGTAGAATGCTTATTGTCTTGTGTTCTGAATGAGAAAAGTATTTAGGGAAACTTCACAGTTGTAGGTGTTTTCACTGTTGATTTGTTTAACTTTTTTTAGGTTCAATAATTGCAACATCTTTCCAAAAGTCAATGAGCAATCGTGTTAAATAATCGTGATTTCAATTTTGACCAAAATAATCGTGATTATGATTTACATAATCGAGCAGCACTGGCCAGCAATATGACAACAACAATTACTGTGTAGATAATGTTTTTACATCAACAACAAAACACATTTAGAAATGTGCATGCAGCTTTATGACTTTTCAAATACAATGAGATTTTCCACCTTGTACCGGATTTGGTGACCTGGACAACAGCCCTGTTTTAGACCGAAATGTTACAACCTGTCAGCACTACTAGAAATTTAAAAAAAAAAAAAAAAAAAAAAAATCACTCAGACTATCCGACGACAGCATGTTTCTATCAGATCAATTTTTAAAATGACAATGATGTTATGTTGCAGCACATACATATGAGGTAACAACTCCTTAGCTATGTACCTTGGCATATGCTTACTTACTGTTCATCAAATGTGTAAAACTACTTTAATTTTGTTGTTTAAAATTGTTGTTATCTGGCATGCACCTGCTGATAAATTACTGAACTCAAACATTAGTGATGTCCCAATCCAATACTCATATTAACCTAAAAGACACAGCTGCCCAGTACACACTTAAATAACTACCTGAAAATGAGAAGGAAAGACTAAATTCATAGGAATAGATTTTTGTGCAAAAGATGCTCAGTATACATGGTTAAAAAATAATTATATATAATTATATACATAGCAGCAGATGGTATGCATTTTTGATTAAATATGTATCTGACACATTGGAATAACAGCTGTAGACTTCTAAATTTGGCACATCTTATTTTCCACAAGCTACTTTATCCAATTACTGAAAGTTATGGTTTAAAGTTATTAAGTTAATAAGCTTAAATGAATTAAAGTTTAACTGTGTGACTCCTGAAAGGTTTATGTTTAGCCCGTCATTGCCATGCAAGACAAACTAATTAACAGTAAATGTAGCTCATAGAAGTAGAAACAGACATTGAACTGAAATTGGCGATTGGTTAGTTGAAGTTGTTAGTTGGTGAAACCACACGCCATCTGTGCTGTAAAGCCTGCCACACTCACTAGTTTGAGAACTCTGTTTTATCCATTTAATAAATAAATTTGATGACTTGCCAATAGAAATATGAAAGCAATTAAATCCAGCAATCATCAATACCTCTCTAGCAGCAAGGCAACGGTCGCAAAACCTCACTTCAGTTGGTGCGTGAATTGCCACAAGTCGGTTAATGCGGAAGTTAGCCCACTACAACGGTCACAGTTCTTTGCAATGGCAACAGTACACATAAGAATGGGCGCCACTCTGACCATTCTGCTATGTTGTTTGGAAATGTGAATCGGGAATGTCCGTTCTATTCTTCTTCTATTTCTATGATGTAGCTCTAAGTCGTAGCTTTCATTGGTTAGTCACTTTTCAGAAGACTCTTCCAGTTAAATGCTAGTGCTTCTGCAATGGATAGATATGTTGGAAATGGAAGACAATTAACCTCTGCCTGCATGGAGCATCAGGGGAAAACTTGGGGTGGGGGGGGTTCTCTCATCGTTCTTTGACAGGTAGTATGACATATGAGGTATTGGTGACATAGAAGGATGGCAGTTGCTATGAATAGAGCATCGACCACCCACCTTCCCGTGCTAACACACAAACACACGCTAACTCACGTCAACACATGCACACGCAACAGGGGGTTGATTGAGAGCGTGAAGCCAGCCTGCCGTTCATGCGGGGATGTGTTTGACAGCTGTGACTGACAGTCCAAACAGTGCTGGGAAAAAAAACACATCAACACCCGAAGGCTCAGAAGAGACCGAAATACACACCCTGACATGTACTGAGCAAAATGTGTGCCAGATTCCTGAAAAGACACATGCACTTATGCAAAAGGTGCACAAACGCACATACAGTTTTTACTCTGTTGCTCAGGCATGTATCTGATTCATTTCAAACATATTAGAAGGGAGCAAAGTTAAGTTTTCAATAACAATATGGCCAGATTAATGTTATCAGACAATATTAGCTTTAAGAAGCAATATTCTGCAGGTTAGGTAAACCAACATTTTGTTTAATCATTGATGTGGACAATAACCAAGTTAAGAAACAGCTTAAAATATGCATCCCTATTAGGAACTGAGCTATAGTTCTAGACTAGATGAAGGTGTTGTACATTAGCGAGCCATGCATTACTATACTATATACACCATAGGTAAAATTGTTTAGGTCTTACTAGAGTTGCTAGTCGTTCTCTGTATGTATTTGGTAATGTTTTACAAGAGGTTCAACTTGAGCCAGGCCACACAACAAGGATAGCAATCATATCACATCCATACAGGGTTAGTAGTATACAGCTGTTAAAAAATAACAATATAGTAGGGCTGCACGATATGAGGAAAATATGCGATACCGTTTTTTTATATTGCGATAATGATATTACTTGCAATAAATAAAGATATTAAAGTGAACTCAGTTCTACGTTTCTGCTGCTTTCAGTATTCTGCTAAAATACAACAAATGCTTGTTGAATTTAAAACAAAAGAAAGGTAATCATTTCCAACATTCTTTTATTAAACACTGAACTGAATAAAAAAATGCAATACTAAAAAAAAATAAGTTAGATTATAAAGTTATCTGCTGATATTTTCTTTCAACTAAGAAAAAATCTCAGAGTGTCTTTTGCGATGTGTGTACTGCGGCAGTTGACAATTAAAAAAAAAACGATGTATTGTGCAGCCCTACAATAAAGATACTTTTTTTAATGCACTGGTATCGGATCGGTACTCGGTATCGGTCAATACGCAAGTTCAGTATCTCAATCGGTATCGGGAAGGAAAATAAATTGTATTGGAACATCTCTACGTCTTACACCGATGAAGAGCGACAACCGTGGTGAAGATAAGCTTTGAGAATCACTGAGAATAGCTAGCTTTGCTAGATCACAACATTCAAATATGTTCTTCAAAACATAACAAAAAAGATTGCTGGTCCTTTCTTCAACCTTCTCCATATTTATTTCACCAGCAACAAATACTATAAGTACCAGAAGCAAGAGAAGTGATCAATCACCACAGAGGAGCATAAATCCCTAAACTCATCTCCCCATAGACACTAAACGAAACCCTCCTCTTCATGGGAACTGGTAGACATAACACAGGAAACTATTTCTCCCCTCACAGGAATTAAGGCACTGTAACACCACTGACAACTTAAGCATAGAAACTACAGGCCATGTTGCCAATTTTAGAGGCAAAGTTGACAAAAAAAGTTGACAGTTGGTGCCTATCTGGATGTCTTGTTGCATGTTCTTACCTCAAGTTCACTAGCTATATAAATGTAAGGAATGTGTGAAGTGGATTAAAAAGTGAGATTATAACAGTAAAACCTAATTATTCTGCACCACAGATGAAAATGAAAGATTAAATGAAAGTGTTAACTACTAAATGCCCTTATTCAAAGTGTGAAATGTGAAGTTACTGGGCTTTTCTGTGTTGCTCAAGAATATGTGACTTCTAATGAACACCCTGGGTGTTAGTAATACCATAAACCTGTTTGTGAAATGCTGTTGTTGACAGCAGCAGCAGCAGCAGCAGTATATGCTCTACATATTAGATTACAAAATATCTGAAAGAGAGATTAAAGGAAATGCTGGTCAGAGAGCGATGATGATCTATGCATCACACTGAGTTGACACGAATCACAAACATCACCTTTTTCTTTCTAATAATAAAACTGTTAAGATTCATTGGAATCTACTGAAATATGTCATAAGATAAACAGACGATTTTCCTTCACTTAAAAAAAAAAAAAAAACACATGATGGCAGCATTATGGAAACTATAAAACTCTGATGCTGTGAAAACGATGATAGTTGACACCTTTGGCTGAGCACGTTCATGTTTTGTCTACATTTCAGATATACACACACACACACACAGGATTGGGCATCGAGAACCGATTTCTAAAAATTACAATTCCAGTAGGATAGTTTCTTTATTGGAATCGTTTGGAATCGTTTAGAGGATTTGGTTTCAAATCCGATTATCGCTTCCCAATTTAATATGCGCAAATTTTGGTTTCCGAAGCGGCCAGGCGCTTGTTGTGTTGCAGCCATGGAGCACAGTAAGCAGCGCTCTAGTGTGACTTTATTTTACATTGAAAAAGCCCTATAAAACTGCAAACCACCATTGAATCAAAATAAAACGTTCCTCTTATTTGTGAAAATAGGCATGCGACCCGTTTCAACTCCACCCCTCAAAGAATCCGAATCGATAAGAACCGGAATCGAAAGGAAGAATCAGAATTGGAATCAGAATTGTTAAAATCCAAACGAAGCCCAACCCTACACATACAGCTATCTTTTGTCGACCTAGTACTTCCCAGGGGACCAAAACACAACGCACAGATGCCAGACGGCATCATTCATATGCTCTAGGTCAATGGGTTAGAGTGTGATCTCTGAGGTCAACTGGCAGGCAGTGTGTGCATGTGGATATGGCCTGAAACAGCTTATACTAGCATACAAAGATGGGTCTGCCCTTTAACAAAGCTGATGATAGTCTGACAGTCTAACACCTGGGGATATTTTGGGCTCAAACTAAGGCAAATGTGGTACTAAACAGTGGCCTACTGAAACATTTATTTACTTTTTCAAATGAGTATGAGGTGCTGAGCAAATGCACAAGGCTCCATCTGCCTACGCTGTCAACAAAGAAGCATATGTTATGATTTAATAACATAAAAACTGTTAAAACACACTTTTAGGTATTCAACTGCGGGGTTCCACTGCGCTCTGACACAGGCTCTGGGTGAATATGAGACCATAAATCTGACTGTGTATATGGATTTGCGTTAACACATACACACTATACACCAAGCTCCAGGACAGTGCACACAAACAGCAGAGTAAGGAAAGGAGGAGGGATGGGAAGAGGGATTAGGCCTATAAAAGGGTGTCTGGTTTCCCTGCCTGAGGGCTGATAGCAGATATCACAACTCCTCCGAGGGTCTGTACACCTCATTATCAACACCATGCTCGCTCACAGCTTCCACTGGCCTCCATAGCCACGGGCCGTCTCAGTGACACTAAATATATGAACTGTGCTCTAAGTATAGCTGAAAACAAGGTGCTTATACACAGAGTTACTCAGGAAAATGTCATTTCAATTGCAGTCATTCACTCTCCATTAAACATTTGTTGAGCAATTTGTCTACAACTGTATTATCAGTGGTTCTAACACTGATATTATACTGCATGGATTATTTTTTTTTTTTTAGAAACAAAGACCTATAGCCTTCTAGCAAGTGGTGCATTCATCCAGTCAGGTGCAGGAGGCATCCATGTTGACGTGTGAGAGGAGAAAACTGACAACCTCCTATTGTACAGCCTACATAAACTGACACCTGTCAACAAGCTTATTGATATTCGCCGGACACAATAAATAAGGCAAAATTATGGGCTAGAGCTGGCAAGGCAAACCTGTTATTGAGCTTAGAAAAGACTTGTGTACCAACTCGTGCCTGCAAGCTTTATTTGGTGAAGCCCTGTCAAAAATTAGCACTCTTTGATAGATAAGAACAGGCTGCGATTGAGACACTATGCTCCTTGCTGCAGTTACCTGTGTATGACGTGTTTTCACACCTTTCAAGAACGGACAGAGAAAAATGGATGGAAATAACATGTCTCACCAAGCAAGTGAATGCGTTTGTGTAGAGGGGACTAAGTGAGAGAAATTTGATATTCAAGCCTGCTGGCTGCCGATTGAAAAATACCTGCAAACTGATGTCACAGCCCAAGTACACAGTTAAAAACACACACCAAGCATAAACATCAGCCTTTTCCTTTAACACACACACACACACACACACACACACACACACACACACACACACACACACACACACACACACACTTCCTCAGCCGCATAACGCCATGCTGTGTGTGGCCTGCAGCAGGGGTATTACGCACGTCTTTCAAGCACATACTTAATCATTGAGAAAAACTGTTGCAGTGACTGCGGCCAAGTTTAGGCACTGAAGTCATATTCTAAGTCAACCCTGGACAAGTGTTTCAAAGAGGAGAAGGAGGCAGGAGGGAAAATGAAAAAGCTGTAAATAGGAAAAGAAGAGTGGACAGAAAGTGACCAAGACAACGGAGATACGTGTCTCGAGTTGGAGGCTTGCTCTGTGCTTGGCACCGCCGCCTGGCATGTGCCACAACACATGCCAACAATTGCAGCAGCCAGCTAGGAGTGGTGAGGGCAGAGTCAATACAAATACTCTCACAAGCCTGTTAGCAAACTTTCTATGTAACATCCACAACTATCGACAAGGAGGGGAGAAGTAAAGGATGCAAAGAAACAGAGGATGATCCGTTAAAGACCAATTTGCAGGTTCAATTTCTTACTAAATTTACATTTTTTTGAGCTTGATAAAGTGATTTTTTAGAGAATATTATTTGAAAAAAATAAAAGAAACCTTACTTGGATATGACAGTAACGGCGGCATTCTTAATACATATGTAGGTAAAATACTGTCCATATTAAAGCAAATTAAAGGCACACTGCATGATTGTGGCTTTATGGCTATAATTATTAATTATCATGTTTACCTTGAATTTTAGGGGGAATGCACTAGCTTTCTTGTGGACGGCACTATTTACATGCTTTCTGAGTTTTTCCAACTCAAAGTTAGGCAAAGATAGTACCTCAGCGATCTAGTGTACTTCAACCTAATTTATTTAAATCCGTATTTAGTATTGCTGTACATATAACGAAGCGCTTAAATGTCTTAATTTTGAGGTGGGTGTGGCAAACCACTAACGGAAGTGTATATTATAATTTTTTGGAAAATATACTTTCTACATTTCCCTTACATTGTTCCACTCTGGTTGCAAACCTAACAATTGCAATGAGAGAAGGGCAAGATGAAACGAAAGAATGAAGGATGATGTGATCAGAAGAATCCCAAAAGGCCAGAAAATGATCTTTTATAAGAAATAAAAGTTTAATGTTGCATGAGCAGAAACCGAGAGAACTTAAGTTGACTGAGTTAACCGACTGCTGATGAGCTGTCCGACCCGCAAGGCTGACTGACTGCAGATGGCAGAGGTCTGGTAGCTGCCCTGAGACGCCCCGCTGGAGGCACAATCAAGGGCAGGGCTCAATGGTGTGTGTGTGTGTGTGTGTGTGTAGTTGGGTGGGTCGCATCAGTCTGCACTTGCAAGTGAAAACACACACACACACACACACACACACACACACACGCTCCATCTGTCTTTGACATGGGAGAGCTTAATGACAGAGGCAGAAAAGGCCTCCTCGTTCTCTCTCTCTCTCTCTCTCTCTCTCCTTCTTGACCACACTCTCCAACATCAATGCTCCATATGGACAGACTTTTTAAGCCTCGTCTTGGCCTGGCACACAATCAATAAGACTTCTAGACGTACAATCGCTTGCACACCAACTGTACACATTAACGAGTGTAATCTGGCGCAGAGGCTGGAACATACTGAGAAAGTACATTACTTGTGCACACAATATGTCCTGAACACAAAGTAATGAAATTTCCAGTGTGTGCTGTGGAGCCAACACACACACACACACACACACACACACACACACACAATGCTTGTTCTATCTTTAATGAAGTCTCCTTTGTGAATCCCAAAGCTCTGACTCGGTTTTCTCTATACTGCATGCCACCTGGCTCCATTCAGTCCTCGGATAACGTGTCCTAAATTGAGATAGTCACAGACACTTCTGACCAGTCGCAGTGGATCTACATAGAGGTCATCACTGAACACAATATTACTGAACACAAGGTTAAATCGCTTAACTTATGTCTGAGGGAGCTCAAGCTCTAAATACTTGTAATGAATGTAAAAATGACCATAACTGGTCAAGGCACATTTTCAGGCTAGAATTCATGAGTGGGCTTGTTATTCTTTGTTCAGGCAGACAGATGATAGAGGAAACAGTCAAGAGGTATGCAGCACTGCATTATCACACCTCAGACAGGTTATAGAGACAGCAAAGGAACCTCTTCACTATAATAGTCAGATATCAAATATATGTGTGGTTTACGTGTAAGTGAAATTTTCTTTCTTCACTTGCAACTTTGGCAAGTAAACAAAATATTTCAATGTCCTATTTTAATTTAGCATTTAATAGAAGTGAAAAGATTGATGCCCTGAACAGATCTTTATTTAAAAAAATAAAATAAAAAGGCTAATTTATACCTGCACAGACTGTCTTATAGGACTAGCTACTATAAATTCAACATGATGTATACTGTTCAATCTTGCCAGGTTACAGTAAAAACATGCCTGCACACACATTGGACTGAAAGTGTACATAATTCGGTCACAATCCATCCACCACAGTATTTAGTTTTAGGAAAAATCAAACAAAAAGTACCTGGAGGAAAAGATCAAAGTCACGACCAGCCTACAGATTGCATGTCTGCTTACTGACATTAGCAATGTAAAAAGAAGAACAAGACAAAGTCATGTGGGCTGTTTTAAGTACATACAGCCACAGGAGACACAGAACTGAAATTTTCAGGCCAATTGCAAAGACATTCAGCAAAGTTACCTCCCAAAATTAGACATTCATGATCATAAAAACTGCACTGAAGTGACAAGTGTGATTGTAGCCCACAAAGGATGGCTGGGGTTTAGGGTTGAGACGGGTCATGTGCTTGGGGGAAACTGTCACAAAAGAGAAGAGGCAAGGGAGCCTTGAACCCTGAATGAACCACCCTTTCCCGCTCCCCTTTCCCCCTTCTCACTCTCTGCTGAGCTGATGACTCACTGCTGGAACAAGAGGGAACCCAGGGGGAGGGATTGTGAGGAGTTGAGATCGACCGCAGCAACAAAACTGTAGCTCATGCTCTTGTGCAGCTGTCGGTGATGGAGCAGGTAGTGGTTCTGGTGAAGGATATGATAACCACACGGGCTGCTCTGAGGATCAAACTCGAGGCCTTTTAGCCCATGTGCAGACATTTGCTACTGAAACGCAGTGCTGACCATGAGTCAGAGTCAACCGTCATTGACTCCCTTTTTTTAAAAGCATGCATTGGCGCAGCTTTGCCTTACAAAGCTCAGTCACATTTACTTCAGTACACAGAAAATGGTTCATATTCTCATTTATTAATTTGCAAAGGAAAGCAATATCCAGCACAAACAATTCAGTCTTATTTAGCGTGCAAGTAAAATGGTTTTGTATTTTTCTTTATCTGTGTTGCATTGCAAAGATAAGAGTAGCCAATCACTATTTCTGTAATTGAAGTAAAATTCTGAACTTGTGGTTTGCATTGTGTTTCAATTGCAAATATCTGAGTTAGTTTGCAAAATAATCTATTTAATCCTTTAAAGCTAAGTATTTTTGATAACTGATCAAATCATTATCTGGTTCCAGCTTCTCCAATGTGAGGATTTTGCTGTTTGTTTCTCCTATGATAGATAATTCAATTTGTTGGACAAAATGAGCAGTTAAAACATGTCACCTTGGGCCCTGGGACAAAACAATAACGGTAACTTTTCACAAGAAGCACATTTGGCTCCTAAGTTGAAAAATGTAGTTGTGACTTACACAAGGTAACTACTATTAATAGTGTAATGTTTTCTATTTTGAAATATTGATCAATAAATTGTCAGATATGTTGAATATACAGTAATGTAACGGACCGCCCCTACAGTTCGGCATGCATGTGAACCGCCGATTAATTGCAAATTTAACCATCATAGTGTGAAATAGCCTACAGTTTAACTGCCGCTGTTACTCTAACGGGGCTCAGCAGAGAGACAGGGTGGGCCGCCTCTGCAGGGAGGCCGATAGATAAAACGCAGATAAAGTGCTCGAAACTGGTTTTCATGTGTAATCCTGTACGGCTTGCATCAGGTGTTAAAACCAACTGTACCAAAACACGGAACTGGACTACTACTTAACGCGTCTACGAGACGTTTTCACAGGTTATGAAACAATTTCTCAATTTAATTGATAGACGGCAGTGCAGCCCGCCGCTGACAGCAGTTGGAGTGATTTTCCTTTGCCGCTGGCTAAAACCTCTTTGGGGGGTGCCAAAACGTTCTCTATGCAGGAGAAAAAAACAGGCCACATTGGAGTTGGTGGGGTTTCAACGTTTCAGCAGGCAGATGCATGTCATCACAGGTTTCCTTGTTGAAAGGTGTTCCTCCTACTAACTATGCCACCCTGTTGCCTACTTACTGAATTCTTCACCAGGCATTGATTACACTGCACAGAACAGTTCTTGTATTTTTGTCTCGATTAACCAAAACTTAAACAACCCAGAAGTGTCAGCATTTCTCACTGAAGCCAATGACAAGCTGAGCACCCAGGTGTTTCATAGCATGCAGCCACTGGAATACTGAATAAATTTTTTGGGGTTTACAAAGTAGAAACTTTCCTTCATAATCTAACCAGTGGGGTGGCCTTGTGGCTTTGTTACTTTATTGAAGCATCGCAGACTCAATCTGCGCACTACAAGGTTTACAGTACAGATACAATATAAATACATTTAGCCAAGGAAATAGTAACATACAATTCTCATACCGGCACATGCCTGGGTGGAAATAAATATACTGAATATCAATTAAAAAGGCAACAATGCTGCAACCAACAACCAACTAATCATTTCAGCTCTAAATCTAACAACCTTTTTTACTCACAATATCCTGAGCAGTCCAAACCCCAAAGATATTCAGTTTACAATGACACCAGACAGAGATAATCAGCAAATCTTCACAATGGAAAAGCTGCAACCACAGAATGATTGACATTGGGGCTGAACGATTTGCGATTTTTTTCACAAATATTGCGATTGCGATTTAATATGTGATTATTTTTTAAGCTCTTTGTCTTCTGTATTATTCAACATAGACAGACAATAAATCATTGTATAGTATGGACAACACAAGATTAGATAGATTAAACAAACTGTTCTTTCCTGGAGGCCAGGCCTGGATGTGATGATGAAATTAGGTGATGCATGAATTTATATATATAAATGACATCTTTTATTTAACTACTTCAGTCATAGTAGTATATTGAGCACTGACCAAGCCTGTTGTAAACATTCATACGCAAGTCAGAAACAAATCACACAAACTAAAGTGCAGATTGCAGAAATATAAAAACAAATATGTGGCTTTACCACACTTAGTAGTATTTAGATTATTTAATTATTATTTACTGTAATAAACATATGTAAACATGTGGTTTTCACTTTTTAAACACTGTCTTTGAACTAACTATACAGTTAAATAAGTAAAAATATAGTGTGTGTGTGTGTATATATATATATATATATATATATATATATATACACACACACACACACACACACACACACAACGGTGTATTTTTTTTTACAGCGCACAGAGAGGAGCTGCCTTCAGCCCCTCCCCCTCGTGAAGTTGCGTGCTGTGTACATGACAGAGTCAACGTTGCACTTGCTCAGAGAGGCTATCGTTACGTTAGTTGCTGCTGGTCTTGTCGTGGGATTAACTGTACTAATAAAACCGTTGAAACAATGCAGCCACGCTGCTGTGAAAGCTCCCCGAACGTCATTTATCAGAGTCTGGTTGTTACCCCTCTCAGTGGCAGCTCCTCCACTCCATATCTTTATAACGGAGCTAACCGGAGCTAACCGCTAACCGGAGCTAACCGCTAATCAGAGCTAATCGTTGCCAACCGAACCTTCAGTTCTGCGTGCCTGTATCCATTAACTGCACGTATGGTCTCGAGCCCGAATGAAACCCTTCAATTTATTGAAATGGCTGTAAAAGTTTTAAACTACAACTCAGAGTTGTTTGAATGACAGAAATCTGCTCAAGGTACGGCGTAGCGTTAGCGTGCTAGTTGATGCTTTCTCTGCGGAGTGCAGACTGATTTGCTCTCGCGAGTCATGTGACCAAATCGCAGCCTTTGCGATTAGGAAATCGTGTTTTAACATACCGCGATATTATTGCAAATGTGATTAATCGTTCAGCCCTAATTGACATTTTGATTGAAAAATACAACATACAACAATGTGACTGCATCCATCTAGAATCCAACATTAAGGGCACTCTCTGGACATTTATCAGCTCAGGCAAACTAACCACTGTCTTGCCCTGCCCTTGCCTCAAAACCACCCAACGGACTGACTAGACTGCAACGAGAGAGAGAGAGAGAGAGAGAGAGAGAGAGAGAGAGAGAGAGAGAGAGAGAGAGAGAGAGAGAGAGACTTTTAGCCCACATGCTGTGAGATGATCCTCAGCAAACCAAGCCAAACGTAGAGACCGTGGCACGCTTTCGTGTGTATGTGCAGTTTAGCAATGACTTTGTCAGCTTAGGACTGCTGTCTGGTTTCAGTGTTGTTGTCATGATGAGGAAGGGGGATGTTGTTCCTGCTACTTGTTCCTCTTCTAAAACATGCTATCTTTCCAAAATAGTCTACTCTGTCATTAACAAGATGTTAGACAAGATATGGCTTTCTGAATCTTAAACACACACACACACACACACACACACACACACACACACACACACACACACACACACACACTAGTATGCTTAAAAATATAATAAAGTGTAATATGTCAGATTCTCGTGCAGGGAGGTAAATAATAAACACTAGCTGGTGAATTGTGGCAAAGCCGGGTTCATTTGTCTACGAGACACTTTGGCGAGTTGGGGTTGAGGTTAGAATATTTGAGGCCCAATTCTAATAAATCCAGTAGGGTGATAAATAGAGAGACTTTGCTAGTGACTTTTCAGGCTAACCCAATAGATATAAAGAAAACAAGTTGGTTTCCTCCCATGAGCTCATGTGAAACCTCACAAACATTCTTCAGCAGAGCTTCCAACATGATGGCAACGGTAGAGAACATCAGACTGCAGCCACAAGTGCAAGATGATCAACCACAGCATGAACAACCCTCTCTTCAAGAAAAAAAAAGCATTGTTTTCTCCACCACAATCAACAGACTGTTCTACAAAATGACACACATGCCTATTACTTCATTGTGATCCTAAGCAAAGGCCAAAACCTCCTGACGTCAACAGCCACAGGAATGCCACCAGGCGGATTCTTCAGTAAAACTCTCCGGCAGCCTTAGTTAAACAACCAGACAAAGCAAAGAAACATTTGGAGATAACAGTGTGCCTTTCCTGAAATCCCAACCCCTCTTGCGCTCTCTCTTTGTTCTTTTCCTTCAATATTTTCTCGACACTTAATAACTCCTTTTTGTGCCCTTATGGCTCTTTCTGCAACACATCTCTTTATCAGAGGGGGATGTAGGCTGCCCGTCACCCCAGGGCTGCCATCACCTGCCTACAGTGGTGTCCCTGCAGGATGGCTTGCAGAAATCATGGTTTGAAATATGACACATATGGGTTTAAAAACATGACATGCTGAATGTATCTGTCCATGCAAGGTTTTGGTGCATAATGGTACAACATTGCTAAAGAATAAGCCAAATGGTATCGGTCCTAATGACCTCAGCATCACAAGAAGTAGAGAAGAGGCAGGTATGATTTCTGTTTTTGTTTGTTTGTTTTCTTTTTTCTTTTTCTCGAGACCGCGGAGGGTGGGGGGTGGGAGTGGGTGGTTGTTCTTGTCCAGGTGTGTTTGTCTGTTCTGTATGTTTGAAATGGAAAAATAAAAAAAAAAATGTATCTTAAAAAAAATAAGCCAAATAAGCCAAACTACTAAATATTAGGGCTGGGCAATATGATGATATCGTCAAAAAGATATCTAATAGATATCTATTGTATATAAGGATGGGTATCGTTAGGATTTTATCAATACCGATACTGCTAATCAATACCGATACGTATCAATACTTTTGTCGATACTACTATCTACAATTTGGTGTAAAAAATACAAAAAGAGGTATTTTATTTTTACTTTTTGCAAAAATAAATTAAATTGTTTCCTGAGTTCCCTGTATATATAATGAGGGAGGCGTAATTGCTACAAATGTCTAGTCTAACAACTATAAACAATACAAAATTTGTTTTTTCTGGTTGTCACAACATTTAACACTAAATTCAGCTGAGCAGCTAGCCACTAAAATGAGAATAGCTGGGCGCCTGGCGGCATGACATTAAAACCGATAGCAGTATCGTTTGTCCAGGAGCTTATGGATACTTCGGTACTGACCAGTCCACAAACAGTACCAGTTAAGTATTGTTTTTTGATACCATCCCTAACTGTATACATTTGTCTATATCAATTCTATCGTAATGTCAAAAAACTGAAGCAGCTGAACCGTGTTACGGCAATATTTATGTCATTTGGGTGGCCGGGTTGGGTCAGTGGGTAGAGCAGGCGCACATATACTGAGAGGCTTATGCCTCGACGCAGAGGTCCAGGGTTCGAGTCTGTCCTGAGACGATTTCCTGCATGTCTTCCCCCCCCCCTCTCCCCTTTCTCACATAGCTGTCCTATCAATTAAAGGCGGAAAATATATATATATATATATATCCTTGCACGTTATGTTCATTTTGCACAACGTTCTTCATAAAATGAGAAAATACTCAGTACTTTTTAATTGTCAAGTATTTCATTCACACAGGAGTATACAATAATAGTCTTTACCGTGTGGTTATTTCATATAAAGTATTTATCTATTAAATTACCAGAAAGCATGCTATATCACTTGATATATCTTGTTATCGAGATATGAAATGACCTATATCGGGATAAGATTTTGGCCATACAGCCCTACTAAAGATTACACAGAATCTGTCTGATGTAAAATTAGTTTGACATGGTCCCAACCAAAAACCAAAAGTCTTATTCCTAAACCTGCACTGGTATGCTTAGTTGTACCAAAGACAATGGGGTAGATCTGTAAAAATGTCAATTCAAAGGCTTGCAAGGATCAATCAACAGCAAAGGAATGTTGCCATTTGCCTAAAGAGGATATCGGTGAAATACTGCTCTGTGGCTATCAGCAGACTATATATGATGCCACTAACAGTCCCAAGGCTACAACAACATTTCTTTCAGGAAGGTTTACTACAGGCAGGCTCACTGCTTGCCACTCCCTTCGTATCTAATACAGTAATAGTGGCAGTTGCTTTGAGCTGTGGGAGGTGGCTTTGTTAGGGGCTTTCCCAACATGGGAGATCCTGTGTATATTTGTAACCTTCCTGTGAATGGTTGAACCGGCCCATAGTGGTTGTTGGAGAACAGACAGAACGACCTAACAACAGCAAGACACTTGAACAATGCTTCGGAGCCCTCACTACCACAGCTGACAATGACCTGGGCCAATAAAATAAGCTTTTCTCTCCAAGTATGGCTCTCTGGTGAATTCTCCTGAAAGCTTAGTGCATCATAATCTAGTATTGTAAAATATATCAGAGGGCTAGCATAAGTCCTCTTTTAAAAGTCAGCTTCAAACTACAGATCCCCCTCTGTCACCCCTAAGAAGAAAGAGGGACAAACACACAAGTGTCAATAGAGTTCATATTTTTTCCTCTCAATTTCAGCTGCCCCAACATAGGAAGTAGGTAAGAGTTTGCTCACTGAGGCCGAATGAAAGCAAACAGGAGTCAGACAGGGAGAATTAGTTCATGTTTTCTGAATGAAACATCCTGAATGTGGAGGGACAGCGGGAGCAAAAACTGCTGACACAGTAGAAACCAACATTCCCTTGGCGAAGCTGTAATCGCTACAAACAGCAAAGGAACAGGGGCAGGGAAAGGCGAAGGCTGGGGCTGAGGAAATTTATCTTGGAAGAGGTGAGTAAAAGCGAGAAAGACAACAAGCCACTCCATAACAAGAGTCAGCGGACAGGTACGTACTTCCATTGCATTTGCCTCGTGTTAGCTTTCTCTCTCCCGTCCGCTCGCCTGTCTTAGCTAAGCAGTGACGCCGATGCCAACAACAACACCAAGAGGACTTGGGCCTCCATCAAACATGACGGCAGGGCTGTTTTGAAAACCACACTGGTTTTAGATTTTCATCCGTCCCATCCTCGCCGAAGCAAACAGCAGCAAGATTTTTGGAAGAGCCACAGATTTAAAAAAAAAAAAAAAAAAAAAAGTATGAGCTCAGACTAACGCATTCCAAGTCTTGCACAAGTAAATAAATGCCCCCTTGTCGTGGCTTTTGTGTGAGAAATCCAACCCCCTTATCAGGGCCTGGGCTTGGAGAATTTTGGTAACCCAAGACCCTCAAAAGGGAACCACTTGCTATGAATAAGCAGGAGGGACATACTATGATGGTATATCTGGTTTGTGCACACTTTAGCATGTGGCTGAGAACCAAGAATCAGGAGTGCCAAGCTGGCAGAAATCCAAGCCAAATTACGCAAAAATGTGCATTTCTATCCCCTTGGGTGTCTCCTGTGGTTGTTCTCCTGAGACAGACAGACTGACACAAACAGACTGAATAGGGAAACAAGAGAATGAAGACACTGACTCATCCAGGGCATGTGGTGCTTTAAGAGGCCCATCATCACTCGACCAAAAGTTGAATCTGAACCCTAAATGGAACTATAGGCTTCGGGGGATATTTCAATCATGTGAAGTAATGGATATGCATGAACTTCCAAAACAATAGGCTACTGTATCGCACAAGAATAAATCCCCCTAAAAGATGTCTGGCGGTGGCACATTTGCTTTGGTGCTTTGCCTGTGACTTCTGTACGGCTCCCTCTTGGCTTGTATCCTCCACACACACACACACACACACACACACACACACACACACACACACACACACACACACACACACACACACACACACACACACACACACACAATTTTCACAGCTCTGGGTGGATATAGGGCAGCTTTGGATGCTGCAGAATACTGAGGTGACAACACAGATCAGGTAGCTTGTGTCATCTCTGTCGTTAACCTATCCATCAGTGCTGCAGCTAAGGTAGTGGTGTGTGTGTGGGAGGACATGGGGCTGATGCTTTGAGTGGTGGGGGGGGTGGGGTAACTCAGCATGTCTTTTAACTCTAGTCTGAGCCTTTGCCACCATAAAGGTCAGCACTTCGACATCTGCTGCTCTCTCTGAACCTCTCCTTTCATAAAAGGGAAAAGGAGAGGACCCTGGGGAATGGATGCACGTGCACACACAGACAGATCAACTTTTATGTCTAGGTACACTCACTCTCCCTTCCACATGCACTCACTTGATCATCGTCAACACAGCCGCAGAGCTCAAACCGCACGCTCATTTGCTCATAATAAGAAATGCAAGAACACAAGGTTTGTGTCTCAAAGAAAGGCTCAGTAGTATCATTATACCAGCAGAGAGACGCTTGGCTTTTGGCCTGAAAAACTCAATCGTTCTTTTTTTTTTTTGTTGGCAAAGGGATGGAGGGGGGGTTAGCAAAATGAAATCCCGTCCCTCTGGGGCACAGCAAAGGCAGAGCAGTGTTGAAATAAGTGATTCATGCTTTTATCATCCCAGGTGAACAGTGCTGCTCTTTCAGATATCACAATTAGTTTTGCTGGCAGAGAGAGAAAAAAAAAAAAAAAAAAAGAGGGAAAATTACTTACTTACTTACTTACTTACTTGGGGCTGTGACGGTATAGATTTTTCCTTCCTGCGGATGAAGAAGCAACGTACGGCAACCCCCGTTACGAGAGTAGGGATGCCACGATAACAAAAAAAATCTAGTAGTCGGTACCAATACCACCAAAAGTACACGATACTCGATACCAAGGTGTGTGTAAAAAAAAAAAAAATGGTCATTGATACCAATACCAGTGAAATTTCATGATTCTTGTTAACCAATTCGATACCACGGTAAAAAAAAAAAAAAAAAAATCACATGTCCTCTTTCATAAGTTGTATTTAAGGATAACGAGGATAACACTTGGGGGGTGGGACAGTGTAATGTCACTCTTTTTTCAATGTCAGTTTTTTTTCTCAACTTTCTGTTACTGTTTTGGTGTGGAGTGGAGGGGGCAAGTGTGATTTACACGTAATCTGGAGAAAACGGCAGTCTTCTGGACCCATGGCCCGCAGAACGGAAGCCTGGCATCACCACACAGCCAGCATACAGTACCGCCTTCCATGAGTTCACCTGAAACTCCCAGACAGCATTTTTCTTTTATTTAGTGAAGTCTGAGAATCTGCAGAGAAACAGATTTACTTTCTGGTTGGGAGCTCTAGGTGAAGCCGTTGCTGTAGATGTAATGTAACAGTAAAGCCAGAGGCCGAATGCGGTCTAGCCGTCAGTGAGCAACGTGCATGGAGATGAGGTGCTATTCTAGTTTTTCTGTGCCGTTCGGCTTTCTTCTTGTCCAGCATTTAGCAGCAGACTAGAGCACTTGTAGGCTTATACTGCCCCCAAATTGCATCCTTCGGTAACTACCGTACTGTAGAAAACCGAGTACCGTCACTTTTCAGAATTTTGGTACCGACTTGGTACCAAAGTACCGGTTCTCGTGACATCCCTATACGAGAGTAGCGTAAGTTAAAGCGAGAATGGCAGGGTGCCTTAAATGAGTGATGTCAGTGGCTGTGTGGTCGCGCAAGGAGAGCGTATACAGTATACAGGCTTGTAGGACTCAGATACACATCTCTACTATAAATGAGCAAGATTGGTGAAATAACATGGCCGCCATAAATCAAATGTGATTGGGCTGCTTCCTAGGGGCGGCTGTGGCTCAGGTGGTAGAGGCGTCACCTACCTATGGACCTTTTTCACAGCAGACATTTTGACTTGTCATAGCAGGAAAAGCACAGCTGAAATTGATAACCTTAACGATGGCTCAATTCCATCAAGTGTCCCAGTAAGCTATTTCAGTGAGTCAGCATGCACAATACCAGGGCCTCTCCTAAGTGGAATGCAGCCATCATTAATGGTTCTGAATACACCTGTGCTTTTCCTACTATGACATGTCAACATGTCTGCCGTGAAAAGGGTCTATTGGAAGGTTTTTTTTTTTATTTAACCTTTATTTATTCAGGGAAGATTCACTGAGAGGCAGCCTCTCTTTTTGCAGGAATGCCCTGATCACATTCACACAGTTACACATTCATACCTGGAAGCTGCCCAGTACAACCACAGTCTGATCTGCTGGCCACTGAGCAGCTCCACTGGAGTGGTTGGAGGTTAAGGGCCTTGCTCAAGGGCACCTCAGCGGTGGTAATGAGGGAGGGACAAACGCTGCTCTTTCACTTTCCCCACCCAGATTTTTATCCTGTCGGTCTGTGGATTGAACCACCGACCTCCCGGTCACAAGCTCGACTCTTTAACCTTTAGGCCACCACTGCCTCCCCCCTAAAGGACAGAGATTGTGAGTTTTTTTTTGCCAATTTGTATTATTGTGGCAACCTACAACAGTCTGAGTAGAACAATGCTATACCAGGGTAGGAACATTTGTGTACTGCATCAAATGATGGGGGGGTTCACTTGCACATATGCACAACACAAGAGTAGTTGTCATCGAGACCTGAAAATCTGCAGCTATTCTGATAATCAATAATTCGCTTAAGACACTTTTCAAACAAATATGCACACAAATACATTTGCGTGTTGGACCCAAAATATGGATTGACATTTAAAGAAGACCCTATAACCTTAGCCCATGTTTTGCTTAAAGGACATTCCAGTGTGATCTAAGATATGTGACATGTTGCAAAGAAACCTAAGCAAAGACCACTTTAATTTCAGCCAGCAAACTACAACTCTCTTCACAACCACCTTTAAAGCATACAGGGAGTGAGCCTTTAATACTTGAAATATACAGTAGATTTTGGATTGTGTCGTAGCTGTCATGTGTTTCATAGTACATGCTACAAAGCTCTAACTCTTTGGCAATTACAGGAGTTGTACATTGAATAAAATGGTATATGCACTCAAATACAGTGCTTCATAAAAGCAAAAATGTATTGTGAATTGTCAGACAAATTTTGCAACTGCCATCTGCAATCATGCACATCCAGTATAAAAACACCACAGTGGGAATGGTGTTGACACAAACTTGATGATCTTCTATTGTTAAGAATAAAATAAAATAGATAAAAAAAATAAAAAAGATTTCCAGGCAGCAAACTAAATTAGGCAGAAACACAATAAAAATGTATCTAAGTGCAACACATAAACTTACAACTGAAGGGACAGTAAAGTCAGTATTACCTACTGTTACGGCCACAGCAAAGACATACACCCACTGCCTCTCTGTAATGCTTTTTACAAGAGAGTCATAATACCAGTAACAAGCCTGTGGTTGTGGAGCCCCTCCCTGTGTAAAGCCAGAACCATTCAAACAGTACATGGGGCCGTGGTCAGGCTCTGTGATGCCTACAACCGTTACTGTGAACATGTCCAGCCATCAGCAAAAAAAAAAAAAAGACTCCTTATGGCACTTTAATTTTCTGTTAAACCTCTCACCCAAGCACCCACCCACCCACCCCATCTTCCTCTCACACACTGACCCCCACTCACAGCCAAACACACATGAATCTGGAGATATCATCTGGACAGGTGGCCAGCCACCCAGACATGACCCGCCTGCCCTCTAGCTTGCTTCTCAACTGAAATCAGTTCAGGTCTGCTGGAAAGCCCCAAATGAACATGCACAGCAGACACTCATCACAAATCTCATCTTATCACAGATGTATTATCTAGTAGCATTTACTGAACGTGCACCAAGCCTAGTTAAATCGTTTAGAATTATATCCATCTCAGAGATAAAAAAAAAAAAAAAAAAAAAAAAAAAATTTAAATTTGACAAAAAAGTATTTCAAGACTTGATGTTTAAGCAGCTAGTTATCTAATATTTAGAGCTCATCATGGGATATAATTTCGGTGTTCTTCGGGGCAGAAAACGTCAATTTTATGACCGCGAGACTGTAAATGAGAAACTTAATCAAAAGCTCGTTGTAATTGAAAGATTAGGATCATTTTGCAGTGATAATAGGGTTAAGCACACATGACTATGGGTGTTTATCTGTGGATTTTGTCCTTAGATGCACTGCAGTGTTAGGTTGGAGTTTTCATTAGCAACCAGCTTAATGTTACAGAGATGCAGATCGCTGTAAGTAGTAACGTTAGATACTATTTTCCAGCACTGTCGTCCACTTACAGGGAGCTGAAGTCGTAAAAGTAAACGCCAGTCACTGTGTATGGTAGCTCTAGCTAAGTTTAAAGATTTGCAGCAAGCACGCCGTGTGAAGCGAAAACTATCTCACAAATGCAGTTAACATTTTAAAAACACTGCCAAAAGAGATGCCTTGCTCACAAAGCCGCAACGTGTTTCAGTCAGATATCGCTAGCTAACGTCTATTATCGGACAGCTAGCTGTGTTGAGTCGTGAATCCAGTTCGTAAACGTGCTGCCCGGCTAAGTGGTGAGCACGTTTCTAAAACAAATACAGGACCAGCTTTCAGCGTAAGCCACTCGGGGGGGAGGGAAGAGACGACATACGTGTTAAATTGTTTTCTAAAACATGCCTCGCTGGTTGTGTTTAGCTCGCTGGTTAGCCTGCTAGCTTACAGCTCGCCGTTGTCTGGGAAAAAGACCACCGAGGGTGAAGTATCGCTTAGCTGGTGCTAGCTCACAAAACACTGCAGCAACAGTCGGCTCAGGCAAGTAACGTTAACTGGTCAAAGAAAAAAAAACACTCGCACGCAAACACATTGAGACAAAGAAACGACTTCCAGCGAGTAAACCGGTGGTCAAAACATTGCATTGTACCCAGGCTACAACACATGGATTACAATTAAGCTGTTTCATGGTAATAACTTGTATTCTCTTCAACTCCGCTCCCCACCGCCAGCCCCGAATCTCAGACTCACCCTGTCACAACAGGCGCCATCTTCCACAAACTCTCACCAAAACTCCAATACTCGCGATATCCTTTCTCTCCCACAGTCCAACAATCCGCCGAGACAACAGAAGCAGACTGGAGGTGTAGGGACGAGGGAGACGGAGAGAAAGGGGGTGGGTGAGGAAGACAGAGAAAAAGGGGAGGCGGCGGGTAGCTGCAATAGAGAGAGAGTGAGCGAAAAGGGCAGACGCCACAACAACAGGCGTGGGAAACTTCACAGATCACGCGAGGCTTGGAAAACTCTCACAATAGGCGAGCATAGAGGGAGCGTCCCCTATCGCGAGATGTGCGTGAAGCGGAGAAGTTGTTTATCTTGTGGTGCTGAAATACTATTCCCACGTGTTTACCGGGTAATAAATTACTGCACCGATCGGTTTAGTGGTGAGGAAACCCTCGGTTTTCCCAGGCTCACACAGATTTTGTAGTATGCATCCTCATGGCGTCTCTGCAGTATTCAGCATTAACAGCTGCATGTAATTACAGCTAAAATATCCTTTTTATTCTACAATACTTTACAATAGTAGACAACAAGCATGAGAGGGGATGAGACTGCAAGGACACGCTGACTTTAAATAAGACTAGGAATTAAAGGGTTTCTTGCTGCACACCAAATTTGCTGTTCCCTTGGGTAACATTGCAGTTCCTGTTTAGAAGTGGAAACAATGGTGTGAACACATGTGAATTGGCCATACAGGGCAGATTAGTACATTGCCATTGCTCACAGCCAAAACCTCAGTCAAAGTACAGGGGAGGCTATTATTTAGAATGATCATTCTTGGAAATGTGGCATGGGCTTTATTAGCCTTTCTGTTTGCCTCGGTTTGTCCCCCAGCCAGAGTGCATTTGCAAAAGTGTGTATTTATATCATCCCCACCACAAACTAGTCAGGTCATTCTTGTTTATCTGGGAGGGGTCAGAAAGCTGTAAACCTTCATGTAGGTCTGTGTTTTGTTGTCCCTAATCGGTTTTGGCATCTTTGTTCACCTTACAAGTGACTTTTCTTGTGGGTGTTTTTCAAACTTCAAAGAAAAAGGAAAGGCTTCTGAGACCACACTGATGGCGAGTCAATGCTCTCATTTGTTGTAGATGTAGTTGTTCTAGATGTTGTGTGTGTGATCTGCCTGAGGCTGTTTTGTATGGAAAAACACCGACGAATACAACACAAATAGTTGGCAGAGTTGCTACCATGTTTAAATGCATTTAATATTTCAAACTACAAGCTTAGTTTTTTTTTGGTTTTTTTTGCAATATTTGGGCCAGACTGGTAAAAGAGTTGGACATTTCTGGAAAAATGCTTATTCGCATTCTTGCCGAGAATTATATGAGACCAGAAACTGTTGTTTTTACAGTCCCGTTTTTATACGGATTAGACAAACGGGAAAGAAGCCACCAGTTTCCTAAAAGATTCCACCCACCCATGTCACAGCCTGTTCTCCTCCTGCCTTCAGGCAGGAGATACCTACGTTGTATACCTACGTTGCAGCACGACAAGACCGAAAAAACAGCTTTTACCCGGCTGCTATCAGACTAATAAACTCAACTAAACACCACTAAACTGTGCTTTACTATGCAAATTGCAATACTATTTATTCATTTACAAGTGCAATACATCACATAGTCATAGCCTACGTACAAAATCATCTGCTGGAAATTATTTATTCTGTTTTTTTATATATATATATTCAGAGCTCTATTTATTACCCTGTTTTTATCTTTGTTTTTAAAAGGAGCCATGCTCGTAATTTCGTGCATGCTTTACATTTCTGTGTTTTGCTGAATGACAATAAAAGGAATCTTGAATCTTGAACATATTAGTTTGTGAGCTTTAAAGGTGCTGATCACCTTTGGACAGAGCCATGCTAGCTGTTTCCCTCTGTCTTTGTGCTAAGCTAAGCTAACCGGCTGCTGGCTCCAGCTTCATATTTAACATACAGACTATTGGCAGGAAAGCTTATAAGCATACTTTACAAAACATCTAACTGTTCCTTTAAGTTTATAGGAAGAAGAACAAATCAAGCATACTTAAAAAGAGTATGTTTGCCTACCTATCCACACACAGAGACTTCTCTGTATAAAGTAACAGATGCCATCTTCTCCAGTGTACACTCTACACACTTCATATTTTCAGATGCATAATTCATTTTTATGGAGCTTCACTCTCCTGCCAGAAAGAAAGAGGACGAGAAAAAATCAAGAGAAAAGAGTTGCATGGATGAGGTTTTGCTTGAGAGTGTGCCTGGCCCGCGGCCTACACTATGAAGACACAGAGACGAGGACCTCATCCTGCCCCTAACCATTTTTCCTTTCCCTCTCTTTTTTTTTTATAGTCGGCGGAGAACCTCCAGTTACCCTCAGAGTTGAATGGGGAAGCATAAAGTTTCCTCAAATGTTTTACAGCTGAACACTATAAAAAATAAAAAAGGCTACACAAGTGCAAGTTCTTTTCAGAGAAAATGGGAGCGAAATAGGAAAGGAGAACAGCCCTTTTTATTGAGAATGTGTTAACTTTTAAATTTAGAGGTATTCAGGATTTGAACTTTGACCTTTTTGGCTGTTGTAAAACATATAACACCCTTTAAAGAACACTCAAACATATGATTTTAAGTGTCCTTGAGACCCTACCATTTGCATATCTCTTGCGTCTGGCAACACGATTTTTCTAGATTTGTTTGAAAAGTTTTTCATGTTATTTTCCAACCAATGAGCTAATAGTGAGTTTCTACAGCTGTCTCAATCTTCTCCCATGTGCCATTCTCTCATTAGGAGTAAAAAAACATTTATTTTAATTGAGACGCAGCCAATTCAAGCAATCATGACTAAGCCATAAGCCTCAGGTCTATAAATCCACTCACTTGACTGCTTAAGCTCATGAATCAGAATGAAAGGGAGACTGAGATAGAAAGATTCTTGTCCCCATGTGGAATCTGCCCTCACCAGTAGATCATCCCATCTGTGTTATCTCAACATAGATTTGGCCTACATACTGTCACTTTGTCAAATGTATTGTTTGTTATCCAACACTGATATTTGTTTATAAAAAAGGTTAAGTGGTCACCGAATGAAGCAACTTTGTGATTGCAAAGATTGACAGTAAAGCCTCATAATTCATTTCTTTTGAGTGCTAAGCTGAAACTGTGGAATTAACGAGTTTTGTTCTGTGGTCCAAGCAATTTTCACATCCCACTTATCCATCTAAGCACTGCTAGCACTTATTATAAAAAGTAAAGGGAGAAATTATTTTTATCTGCAGATTTGAGGAGTGAAAACACAACAAAGGAGAAAGCGAGCCAATTAGGGAAGTGCAGTTTGAGGTTCCTGATTAGCAGCTCTTTGACTCAAAGTCATTTGATACGGCCAGGGGGTGGTGAAACTTCCTGAAATAAGCAGACACACACAGTCAAAGTGAGAACGAGTGACAGACAGAGGAGGTGGGTCGAGAGACACTGGGTCAAATGTTAGACTGGTAAGCAGACGGATAAGACGGATCAGCTGGGTGCCAGACAGAGACAGGAAATCAGAATGTGACACCTCATGCAACTCCTACATACATTTAACGCAGTAAACAAACTTTTCAAGCCATGCAGCAACTTGATGATATCATATTCCCTCAGTGAACATCACAAGATAAATGAATCAAGTCTGGCTCATGTGAGTCTGAGTTCACAGCCGAGGGAAGGGCGTCCATCCGTCCGTTATGTCCATCTGTCTTGCTCTCCAGCCACACGGGATAACCCAGGGGTGGACGAGGACAGACAGCTTGACAAATGGAGAGCACGATCGATCCGAGATGGGCACGCCTTTACTCCCCTCTCGCCCTTTGTTCAAAGCCTCCCACTTTTTTTATCACATGACTGTCATTACAAGTAAGGTCCCAAAGACATCACAGAGCCGGGAGGAAAAAATGACAGGGTGATAAGTTTGCAGACTGTCAAGGGAGCTAAAGCGCCTGTTTTGCAAGCCTAATCTTTTGTAAGAGAGGCGAATCGGAGGTATGAGGAAAGAGACGTTTCCCCTTTTCTGGACCTGTATGGTTCACAGTGGGTTCAAGCTGCCACACATATATAGGGTGAGAACAGCACAGGCACACTATTTGGCAGCTGTGACATAGCATGTATATGAAATTGGAAAATAAGCAATATATTATTGACTTGTAGTGGCTTTGTAGAGTCTACCTTTAGAAACAGATACTTTATTGCTTTAATGAAAGCCTTTATAATCAGCTCAGCTCACCTGATAACTGATAACACAACCAATTTATAATCAGGAGCAATCAATCCACATGCAGAGTGTGTGTTTTGACAGCCTTTCATACTGTTGTAATAGAGCTAGATTATAGACTTTTACAGCCACGACGACACAATCACAAGGACCCATAAATCCATCAGTGCGATGGTTATCAGTAGAAACAGCAAGCACAGATAGATACAAAAAACAAAAAACAGCATGTTTTTTCTGTTACCAGAGGAGAGATGTCAGCTCTGCAACTATAGCACTTTTCAAATTGTCCTGCTGAGGATTGTACACAGCAGATTTCATTTTAGTTTTCACGAGGGGGAAGCCTTTTCATAAAAAGTTATATGAGTGCAGGTCTGGTCTGGACCGACTTGGCTTTGCTTCTTGTCGCCATCTTTTTAAATCAGCATTTGCCTCAGGGTATTGTACTTTGATTAAAAAAGCAGAGCTCATGAGCTGTTAAATGCATTATGTTATGGAAAGTATAAAAGCAGCTTGTTGCCTTTATTTATGCTTGCAAACTTTCCCGTGAAAAATGTGACATTATAAGAGCGGGATTTATTTGGAATTAAAGTATGTCAGTGGGCTTAAATGAAGTGAAATCCCACATTGGTGGGCATCCAACCATATATTTTGATTTGCTGTATATGAAAAACATTGCATCGTAACATTTCACTGGAAGATACAAAATATCTACAGAGTTCTACGGAAGCCCTGAAAATACATAATGAGGATTTCTTTTAGCATCATCATTAAAATTATCTCTTTCATCAAGAGTGATAAGAAGAGATTGACCTCACATCTGTGGGTTAAAGGAATAGTTTGACATTTTGAGAAAATACGCTTATTTGCTTTCTTGCCAAGTGCTAGATGAGAAAATTGATAGCACGCTCCAGGTGTCTGTTCGGTAAATATGAAGCCAGTAATGCTATGCTGGGCTTGGCTAACCACCCAGCAGCTGGTTAGCTTTGCTTAGCCTCTCTCTGTCCAAAATTAATATAAATGCCTGTTAACACTTCTGAAGCATACATAATACACACACACACACACACACACACACACACACACACACACACACACACACACACACACACACACACACACACACACACACACACAAACAGAAGTGTATATACAACAATTTGTGATTTTAGTTGGAGTTACGTTGAGTAACTATTTCTTGACAATAGCTGGATGCAGTGATTGTGTGCAGCCTCTCAGAGTCTTGTCATACGTGAGGTTTCCAGGTTTGGTACCACTGTGGCTGATCAGAGACCTATACCAAAACCTGTTCTCCAAACTGTGTGTGGTAGCACTATTTGTTTAACTTCAGACAGAGCCAGGCTAGCTGTTTCCCCCTGCTTCCAGTCTTTATGCTAAGCTAACCTTGCCTGTCTTAAGGTCTGTACACAATATTAATATTGATTCTTGTAAAGAAATAACAACAAATAAGAAAGCTAGTCCTTTAAAAAAAGTGTCCTAAAACACTAGATTGCTCTATCAGGAAATAGGAGCATTAGGAGCACTACAAGATAAGTCAAACAGGCATCTTAAAGGTAACTGGTTCCAATTCTCAGTACAGATGGAAGAATGTTAGTGCGGAAAAAAAATGTGCAATGCTCTCCAATCCCTTAACATCTACCACTGAGACTCCCTTAAGCAGTGTATTGAGCATACATCAAATTTGTTCAAGTGTAGCTGTTAACTAAAGAGCACAGGAACTCAAAAACATGACTGTTCTTTTTTTTTAACAAGGTGTTGTAACACAAGTACACTCAATGACCCCTCCCAGGATGAATCAGCATGAGTCGGATAGCTGAAATTAACAAAATTCATTATTTTATATGTCAGTTAGTTATTAAAGGCAATTTCTTTAGATTCATCTCACAAACCTTAATAACATCAGACAAGTGAGAGTGATACAAAAGAGTCAAGTTAATCATAAAACTTGCAAAGGGGAAATCTGAGTTGATTTGTCTTTATATTTTTCACTCCATCGGTGCTTTCTTTGGTGACTCAGCTGTGATGCATGCAGTCACTTTCACTTCTGGAGTGCTTCATCGGACGTGTTTACTGTGACTGACATCCACGTTCCACCTCGGAAAATATGAGTCGACGCATGCAGCCCCAAACAAAATCTCCTCTTGACCCCTTTTGTATGCACATGAATCCAAAGTCTGATTTATGGAAGATATAAGAAGTAAAGGCTGCAAGAATCCTCTAACCTCAACAAGTTATTTTGTTTGTTGTCAGGATGTGGTTGAAACATCATCTCCTGAGCCTAAAGATTTGGTATTGCGGTCGGCTAGGCCGGGAGCCAGTGTTTTTTAGAGGGAGTTTGTCCCAGAAAAAAAGAGCAAAAACTCCTCCAAAATTCAAACTCTTAAGAGACTAATCAGGAACAGGGTCAAAATGTCATAACAATGGAACTATCCAACAAAAGTAAAGCTCTCCACTTTGCGAAAACCCTCCTGGGATATTCACATCCAGTAAACTAAGAGCATAACTCGTTTAGCTTGGCCTGCCGCCCTTGTCAGTTAAGACTTCTAGAGTCGAAGCTTGGTGAAGGCTCATAGCAGAAGCAGCCTGATAATGTTACAGTACAGAATGTTAATGTTTTTTTAACAAGAGCGAGTGACAGGCTGTCTTATATCATGACAAAAAGATTGATGGACAGTTATTAGTGGGTACAAAGTACTTTGGTCAGCTCAACCCAAACCCAAAGAAATACATTTCTGTTTCTTGAGGACATCTAGAATGAATTGTTTCAGTGAAATGAAAACTAATAATTGCTCCTGCAATCATTAAACTAATATTCCTGTAAGTTTAGTTTCATTTCCTGTAACTCATGCACTCATGAACTTGGAAAACATGATATATTGTATATTTGTATGAAATTCTGGGCTGCTATTGCAATTGTTTAGGAGATAGTGTTCAGATAGACAGCTTCACTTTGTTAAGTGCAGCATGTTTGGCTGGAGGGGGGTTTAGACGGAACGAGCCTCAGCCAAGTGAGCCTCTAAAACCTTGACCTTTGCCTCCTTAACGCCCACACTCTCTCTCTCTCTCCTCATGCACACACACACACACACACACACACACACACACACACACACACACACACACACACAAATATATTTACACACTAGCAAACATTTTGCAGCACGTGCAAAAATAGGAACAATTCTATGATACACACGCAAAGGGGAAGAGGTGATACAGTGCAACATACACATGCACAGCCACACCCACACCCACACCCACACCCAAACTCTTTGGCCAAGTGCCTGACCGCTGAGGCCGTGACCCTCTGTGTCCTCCTCGTCCTTCATCTCCCAGGCTGTCTGTCTGGAGGCCAATAGAGTCAAAGGAGGCGGGGGTCAGTGTGGGCCGAAGGGGAGGGGGGTCAGGAAAAGGACTGCTGATAAGGATGGGGGTGGAAACAAGGAGAAGGGGTGAGTTTGAACATACCCCTGACCCTCTTATCCACTCTTGGCAGCCACCCTGCCGCTCCAGGAGAGAAAGAGGGAGAGAGGAAGGCCCTGCAAATATTTGTGATGGATCCACACCCACAGACTAGATAGTGGACATCCACACCCCATTTTGGCCCAGACGAAATGATCTTAACAACTATTGTGTCGATTGCCATGAAATGTGAGACAGAAATTCATGTTTCTATCGGGATGAATTTGGAAATACTTTATTTTATGACCTGGCTGTACTGTGCGTTTAGTGCCTATTAGCAAAAGCTATCATGCTAACATGCTAAACTAAGATGGTAAACATGGTAAACATTATACTTGCTAAATATCAGCATGTTAGCATGGGCATTGTGAACATGTTTAAATGTCAGCTCAGATCTGTCAGCATTCTGACATTAGCATTTAGCTTAAGTACAGTCTCACAGAGCCACTAGCATGGCTGTAGACTGTTAGTCTTATTTGTTTATTCACCTCTGATACTCAGGTAACAGCTCAACTATTATGCTTAATGACAGTTTTCTTTGGCATCCACATTTTGCCCTTTCCCCCGCTTCTCTTTAAACTGAAGATATTTACTTATATGATTGTATGGATTAATTTTTCCTTTAACTAAACTAAACTAAAACATGTTGAGCATGAAAGTTGATCTTGAAAACAGTAGTTTACACCACTGTTACCATAACAATCTAGCAAACTCGGTCGGATTGAAAGCTTTAAAAAAAAGCCAGTAAGTGGTGCCTTGAGTCAAGATTTTTTGTCTGATTGGTTGATTGAAAATGTTTATCGACAATATAAAAATATATGATATACATTATATAAATAATAAATGCACTGCCGCCTCACCAGGAGGTATTATATCTTTGTACATTTGTCAAAATAATAAAAACGCAATAAAGCCCAAGCGCTTATTTCCATTGTGGTCCTTTAGCAAATCTGGAGAGCCCGTCTTTCCCATGTTGTGAATCATATACTGTATGTGGTGTATTATGTTTTTTTTATTTTGGCCACTTGAGCCTGCACCAGCACTTTTGTACCATTTCTGCCAAGTGGCTTTTCATCAATTTTGAGGAAATGTTTTGCAAGCATGTGCACTAGAAAAAGGAGATTCTCAAGAATGCATCACGTGATGATCATAAATCACCTCTTGACAAAAACTCCCCATCCACGCTGTAATGTGAGACCAGGATTTTCAGATGCATTTTTGAAAAGGTTTCTGTGGTCTTAGTATAAATGGAAGACTAACACTGATGAAAAGAGGTGTGTTTTCAGATTTCTCTGGATTTATGTGGCGTGACTGAGTGACATGAAGTGATGGGCTGAGCCAGCAACTCTGTACATGAGCGAGTGAGCAAGGCCGGATATGAGAACAAGTGAGCGAGTGAACAGTAGTAGTAGTGTGAACAGACGGGTGAGGAAATGGGGTGGCAGGCATTCAGCGGGGAAGCTTTAGAAATGCAGGTGCCTTAATTGTCCTCCAATAAAGCCTTGGTGAGTGGGCAATCCTGTGAATGAGTGTCTGTTAAAAAGAAGGATGAATTAGGCGCACGTGAATAAATGAATGAGTGACTGAATGAGCAAACGAGTGCCTGGAAGAGTAAGCACTCTGTGGGGAAGCTGGAGGAGATTGTGGATGTAGTGCGGGATCAGAGGAGGGGGGAGAAGGAAGAGACAAGTGATGTGATGTATGGGAGGTAGAAAAGGCCCAGAAGAAGAGGAGGGGGAAGAGAAAAAAAAAGGATAGAAGCAGAGAGATGTGGCAAAAGAGCTGTCAAAGAAAGGTAGGTAAGAGAGAGAAAGAGAGAGATAGGGGGAGAGAGGGGGATGCAAAAATCAGGATAGAAGTGGGAGGCGCGGGGAGGGGGGGGGGGGGGGGGGTGCTTTCAGCAGGCCCGTTTCAGACAATGTGACATGGCACACGCTATTAATTCTGGCTCAGCGGAGAGACCCTGCCTCGCCATCTGCTCAGGGTCAGGGGCGTTTGCTGGGGTCGGCGTCACATCCCCCCCACCAACCCACCCACCCACATACAGAGACGCAGTATCCCCCCTCCCCTCCGTCCTCGCCTGGCAGACACCCGGCCAGGCCCGCATGCATTTCCATAAAACAATTGCAAGCCAACCTGCTCCCGTGTCGGGTGGGTGGGGTTAAGAGGGGAGTAGAACGCCGGCTAGCCTCCCTTAACAATGGCCTGTCAGATGAAAAGGCCCTTGGTGAACTTGATATACATTACAAAAGAGCTACACCACGGTAGGCCCTGGGCCCAGCCTCGGCGACCTGCGGTTGAATTTGAGCTTGGCGTTCATTCGTTTGTTTGCAGTTTGCACTCCCCTCAACCCCACCCCCTTCCTCTTAACCCCATCAAAATTACACACACACACACACACACACACACACACACACACACACACACACACACACACACACACACACACACACACACACACACACACACACACACAGTGCGTTTCACTATCTTTGTGGGGACCCATCATTGACATAATGCATTCCCTAGCCCCTTACCCTAACCTTAACCATCACAACTAAATGCCTAACCTTAACCCTCACCCTCACCCTCACCCTCACCCTAACCATAACCTAATTCTAACCCTAATCCTACAACCAAGTCTTAACCCGCAAGCAGCCCTTTAAACTTGTGGGGTCCAGCATTTTGGCCCCACAAAGCTGTCCGGACCCCACAAGTATACTGTATTCCCGTTTTTTGGACCCCACAAATACAGTTAAACAAGAACACACATATACACACACACACACACACACACACACACACACACACACACACACACACACACACACACACATGCACACGTGGCAAGCTGGTGTTAGGAGGTGGTGTTCACTTCCAAATGCATTAATAAAAAAGAAGCTTGAAATGGTCGGTTGATTAATCATAAGGTTTAGTTTAGTTGCAAGATGCAAAATTAACTATTTTGATAATTGATTAATCGTTTATCATACAAAAATGCCAAATAATCACAGCTTGCAACATCTAAAATGTGAGGATTTGCTGCTTTTCTCTGTTTTGTATCTTTGTAAATGTTATATCTTTGTTCTTTGGATTGTTGGAAAGACAAAAAAAAAACCTATTCAAAGACATCGCCTTGTGCTCCATTAAATCAATTCTTTTATAAATTATTATTATTATTATAAATGATCTGTTTTTAGTGGTGTAAAAAGTATTCATACCTTTTACTAAACTTAACAATACCACAATGTAAAAATAGTCAACAAGAAGAAGTACTGCATTAAAAACTTTACTTAAAAGTCTTAGTATTTAGTATTAGAAAGATGTATGTTAGTATTGTTATTATTATATATGCATTAACAAGTTAGTTGAGGAGCTAATACTACCAGCTTTATATACTATTGGATAGTTCAATCTATAATGGTGCAACCTATTTTTAAAATGATTATATGTTTTTTGTATTGCTCTTTGAAAGAGGGTGGAGTTTAAGGATAAAGTACAATTAAATGAAAATACTCCTGTAAAGTAAAAGTACCTAAGAATTATGCTGAGAAAATTTACTTAGCTTTCACAAAAGTCCTTTTTGGATTTGCGCTTAAAAAAGAAACTTAAAGGCATAATATTTTAAAATCATGCCAAAATAAACATGATTAATTGTCTAGGTGCTGTAGAACGTACAGAATGTTTTACTTGCTAACAGTCAAGCTTCTGTCTAAGACAGCCATTGCGTGCGAGACCTGGCAAAGCTACAAGATTTGGGTCCCTAATTCTGTTGCTACTTAAAGTTAGGGATTAGCACTCAAACAAGAGAAGATCAGACGGCTGGAAGAGGTATCACTGTGTCAACACACAACTTCTTGTCTTCTTTCCCCTTCCACCATCCCTTCATCATTTTGTCTAACCCATCCGTCCATCCATCCAATTATCTCCCACTGCTGTGGCTTTTATCTTAAACAAAACAAAACTTCTTAATTTCTTTGACCTCCTCAGTGCGTTTGTGTGTGTATTCATGTATTCATCAACCATGGATGTAGATGGGTGACGAGTTTAAGCCCCCACCCCTCCTCAAGCTAAATCCCTTAATCTGCTCTCGGACACGTCTGGAGGGCAAAACAAACAAATAGGATTCCCCTTGTCTTCCTCTTCCCTTCTACCACCAAGTCCACACACACACACACACACACACACACACACACACACACACACACACACACAAACACAGATCCCCTTTGAGCCCCCTCCCGAGCCTCATCACTGAACATGACATCACAGGGAGGAAAGGGTGACACTAACCCTCTCAAGGTTAATGAAGTGAGGTTGTGAACGCAAGGGCTGGTGATTCCAATCATCTCAAATGCTCACTGGCATACCAAGATCGAATATTTTCCACGTGCTCCCAACGAGGGGAACAATGTGAATTAATGTGGTTCAAGTTTTTACCCAGTAGTTGCTATAATAAGTTATTCAGCTTTGAAAAACAACACCGTGTTGGCCTCTTTGTTGATCTAAGCAAAGCATTTCATACAGTTGATCATACACATTTTATTCACATACTTTGCTCATTTCGTCTTGATGGCACTCTTGCACTCTTGATAGATCTCAATTAAACTATAAAATACCGTGTGTCTATGCCCTATTTTCTGATCTGACGCCCCCATCGCCAAATCAGTTTTATAATGCGACAATGCTTTGGTTAAGGTTAGGCACAAAAATGACTTAGTTAAGTGCAGGGAAGGATCGTGGTTTGGGCTAAAATAACTACTTCGCTTATGAGAGCTTCATTGCCATGGTGTCAATAACAAACGCGTGGTTAAGGTTAGGGAACAAATGCTGACTGTCAGTTTGAAATAGGAAACAAACAGTGGTCTCCTGCATCAAAGTCCCGTGTTTTGTTGACTAATTCATCCACCCTGACTTCCTCCCTACATGGCTGTTGTTGTTCTACAATAACATCACCTGATTTCCTCCTTTGCTCCCGTCACAATTACTATGACTGCTAGAGGGCGGAACGTAAACATATGTCGTTTTGGGGCACTTGCTAAAACTACAGATGCTTTCGTTATCTTGTAGGCCAGTTCCATATTTGTTGATGGTGTACTGTTGTGATTTCTTAAGGATCAGTAAGGCATTTCATAAGGGTCTGTTCGAGGGCCTCTGCTATTCTATCTATACATTAAAAAGATCTGTTCCTCTGTAAAACTTTCAAAACATAATTTTTATGCAGATGATACAATTTTGTATACAGTAGCTTCTTCTTGGTCATTTGCAATCTACAATCCAGTTTTCAGGTCTTACAATGAGCTCGTACTGATCTCACTCCGGCAATAAATGCAATGAAAAACAACAAACAAAATAAAAGAGCAACAACAAAAAACTAATTCATGCTCCTCATTCAGGAGCGTCTCATTCTGGAGGGTCCCGAATGCAAGTGCTCGGGAAAAAGGGGTTTCAATGTTTTGCTCCACTCAGATGGAATAAATTTCAGCAGGAAGTGAAGTTGGATCCACTGATTTCTCCTGTAAAACATGAATTGAGTCCAACATTGACTCCTCCTGTACCTGCAATGGTAAGATCTGGCTATAGATTTTTATAGTTAAATAGACCTCTTTCCCATATTGTCATGTTGAAAATTCATCCATGCAAAACAAAGAGAAGCTAATTAGAAATAATGAATTATTGTGCGCACGTGTTCTCATGGAAACATAAATGTGTGTCAGGTGGCTAACTGGCCAGTAAATCAAAAGTGTGTCTGTGCGTGTGTATGTGTATGTGTGTGTGTGTGTGTGTGTGTGTGTGTGTGTGTGTGTGTGTGTGTGTGTGTGTGTGTAGGTTTTTTTTTTTTTTTGCAGTGGTCAAAGTTGAAAGGTCAGGAGATCAACGTGAGGCAGTGTCATGAACACCAGCTGGTATCACCCTCGAGGGAAAAAAAAGCGGGGGAAAGACAGGCAGACAGTTTTGTATAAAGGTTCAAACGAAACCTCGCTGAAACAAAACCGCTCCAACAGAAGTTAAATGTTGGTAGACATAGACAAAGATGGAGCCAAAACACAAGGCTGAGGCCAACAGAAAAATGTGCATCTATTTATAAACGTGTATATGTGTCTCCGTTGTCTGTGCTCAATCCGGCCTCACCCTCTCCTTCCCCTTCTTCAGACTATAAACCAACCTTATTACCTTTAAATAAAAACCATCTTCCCGTCTTTTCCCCCTTTCTCTTATTCTTTCCGTTCACTTTTAGCCTCTTTCTGCCTTCACTGCGGGTTACCTCTGACTCCTGACTGGGTGGGAGCTGCGATGGGCCAAAACAGTGATGTCACTGCTGTTATTTTCAATAGGGGTGAGCTCATTGGCTGAAACCACAGAGGAGCTGGCATCCAAGTGTCAGGGAACAAGTGGTCGGGGCTGCTATTGGCCTGGCGGTGGCCTTCGTTTGCATTGCATCTGGGGAAAGGATCTGGGACAAATTGTGGTAGCTCTCAATGTTTCTATCCATCTGTCTTTTTATCTATTACTCTTCTATCTATTACTCTAAGGATAAATGAGTAGGGAGTCATGAAGAGGGAATGGAGTTATTAAAAGGTGGGGACATGAGGAAAACAAGGAGAAAAAAAGCAACACCAAGACCGCAACAGGCAGTGAGAATAAATAACACAGCTTTTCACTTTTTAGAGATTGGCTCGAAGGCCCCAAGGTGCAGATATGAGAGGGCGGAGGCCAGCAGCCACACGCTAGTTGACCATGACATGGAAAGAGTGACACGGCTGTGCCAGAGGACTGACAAAACACCAACTACTTCTCCTATGAATCCAGTTTAAAGTCAATGCTTTTTTTTTTTTTTTTTTACAAAAATCCACTCTTATACACTTTGCATTTGCCAGTTTTTGTAGTTTTGTGCAGTACATTTCTTACTTCCAGATTATTTATTTTCATTAGTTATTTATTTTAGTGTGGAATTTTCCTTTATTGTGAATGGGAACAGTTTCTTGTATATACAAGTTAATCGAATGCAAACATCATAAATTGAATGATATACACATCAATTTGTAGAATGGGAGTAGGTGGAAGTCAGGCCTATTGTGTGTGACATGCATACACACTGGTTGCCAATACACTCTCAAACACACACACACACACACACACACACACACACACACACACACACACACACACACACACACACACACACACACACACACAAACATACTGTAGGCACAATGCATATCTACAAGAGGAGGCAAATAGTAACACAAACATCTGAATGCATGCATATACTGTTAATAGAGGCCAACTGAAAGAGTTATAGAAATAGTGATTTTCTGCTCTCTGAGACTAATATGTGTGGGTTACTGTGTGTATTAATGCGTCACATCTGCGTGTCAGGTTATCTGTGAATGTGTTTGCATGCTTGTATCTGGGTCAGTCTGGGCAACAGTCCAGGCAGCTAAGAAGAAAAGGAGTGGGTTTCACCACAGGAGGTAGGTCTGGGCACTGTGCCAATCTCACACACACACACACACACACACACACACACACACACACACACACACACACATATACACACACACACACACACACACGCGCGCGCACGTACGCACACACACACACACACACACACACACACACACACGCACACACACGCGCACACACACACACACACACACACACACACACACACACACACAGCCCGAGGCAGTGGCCCTGTGCAGTTGATGCCTGCAGGTCTGACCACACGCTGCCCCCACACACACCAAGGGCAGAGAGACAGAGAGAGCTGGAAAGGGAAAGCTAGAGAAAGAGGAGTGGAGAGGAGAGGGAGACAGGGGGAAGAACTGTGGGGGAGAGCATAGAGAGGACATGTTGATAAGGTGGAGGCTGAGAGGGACAAGGAAACAGAGGCTGATAATGATAGATAGAGGAAAACAACAGAAAGAGAAAGACAGGGAGAATGAGGTTTAAAGGAAAAAGAGTTGGAAGCAAACAAATGGAAAAAATGAAAGAAAGATCACTGGGGTGTGTTATAAGTAGGTGTGTTTGTTGTGGGAGGTGCAGTGAGGGGTCCAGAGATGTGGAAAGAGGGGGGAGACAGAGATAATAGGAAGAAAAGATAGAGAAAAGAGTGAAACAGCAGTGGAAAGTGTTTTTGAAAAAGGAAAGGGGGGGTGACAGAGACAGACAACGGCTTTAGGGATAAGATAAAGGAGTGCAGGCAGGGGAAGTGTGTACGTGCTTGAGAGGCAGAGAGAGGGTGAGACAAAGAAAGACAAAGAGATAGCTAATGTGATATACATTAGTGGTTTGAGGACATACAAAGCATCTTTTAACTGAACTGACAGAGAGATGAGAGAACTTGTATGCAAAAGAGAGAAGAGATGAGTCAGGATACCAGAAAAGGGGAAATCTGAGAAAGAGTGAAAAAGAAAATGAAACCAAATAGAGGTCAGAATCCTGTTCAAAAGCTAAAAAACGTAGGCATTGAAAGCTTATGTACGTGGGCATATCATTTCTTATAGAAGTGCAATCGATAAACAACATAGAGAGAGAGAATGCAGGATAATGGATGATATTAAGGCGATAGACCAACAATATGCAATCAACCCCTCCCCGGACCTTCACAAAAGAAAGCTTTCCCTCCAGACTGAACTTAATCTGATCTATTCTACAGAGACAACCAAACTCCTAACTCAAGCAAAACACAAATATTATGAACATGGGGAGAAAGCTGGTAAAATGTTGGCATGCCAAATAAAAGAACAAGCAGTATCAAGAAAAAATTACAGAAATAAGAACTGAGTCAGGTCAGACTACCATTGACCCGAAAGAGATAAACAACGTTTTTAAATCTTTTTACACTTAATTATATACCTCAGAATCTCTAGGAGACATGTCATTGATTGAAAAGTTTTTTGAGAACTTAGATGTCCTGACAATTGAGACAAATCACAAAGAGTTATTGGATAAACCCATAACTAGACCAGAGGTAGAACAAGCTATCCAAAACATTCCCAAAGCCCTGGGCCCAGACGGCTATACCGCTGAATTTTATAAAACATTTAAAAAACAAATCTCTCCCCTCCTACTCGATGTGCTTAACGAAGCACTTAGTAAGGGCCGCCTACCACCAAGTTTTTATCTGGCTAATATATCTTTAATACATAAAACAGATAAGGATCCCCTGGACCCGGGATCTTATAGACCAGTAAGCCTACTAAATGTAGATTACAAAATATTTGCAAAAATTTTGGCTACACGCCTAGAGGGAATTCTCCCGACAGTAATATCTCCAGACCAGACAGGTTTCATCAAAGACAGGCAGCTATTCTTTAACATACGGAGACTACTTAATATTATATACACACAACCCACAAATAATGAACATCCAGAAATATTAATCTCTTTAGACGCAGAGAAAGCTTTTGACAGGGTACAGTGGGATTATCTCTTCTCGACCCTGTCTAAATTTGGAATCGGCTCAAAATTCATCTCCCTTGTTAAATTATTATACGCTCAACCTCAGGCCTCCGTGAAAACAAATAACATCAATTCCAGCTACTTTCCACTTGGTCGCTCTACGAGGCAGGGATGCCCCTTGTCACCACTGTTATTTGCACTTGCCATTGAACCCCTTGCTATTTCGCTACGTACAGCGAAAGATTATGGCGGTATTAAAAGGGGAGGGTCAGAACACAAGGTGGCCTTATACGCAGATGATTTACTGTTATTTATCTCTAATCCTGAAAAATCAATGCCTGACATAATGTCAATCTTAAGAAACTTTGGCATAGTATCTGGATACAAGCTCAACCTCTCAAAAAGTACATTGTTTCCAATTAATCCAAAAGCCAGACAGAACAGACTCAATTTCAGTTCCCTGCCATTTACAATCTCAGACCAATTTAAATATCTGGGGATAAATATTACTGGAAACCATTTTCACTTATTCAAATACAATTTCCTGAAGCTGTACGATCAAACAATATGTAACTTTGACAAATGGGCACATCTTCCAATCTCCCTTGCAGGTCAAATTAATATTGTGAGAATGACCATTTTGCCAAGATATTTATTTCTCTTTCAGTGCATCCCTATTCTCATTAACAAAGACTTTTTTGACAAATTAGACGCGGCCATATCTCATTTTATCTGGAATAAGAAACCCCCAAGAATTAAAAAAGCGTATCTGCAGAGACCTAAAACAATTGGAGGTATGGGGTTGCCTTGCTTTCGGCTCTATTACTGGTCTTGTAACATTCGATCTATGTCTTTCTGGTTGTACGCGCAGGAGGCCGAATGGGCAACGATGGAAAATCTAACTAACTCTATTTCCTCTTTAGGTGCAATACTTTTTTTCTGCTCTACCAACGCCAAAGATTAAGATGAAAAATCCAACTGTTTCACACTCAATTAAAATTTGGTCCCAAGTTCGGAGGCACTTCGGCTGGCAGAGTTGTTCAGCGCTAATGCCAATAATAAATAACCACTCCTTCCCTCTGTCACTTTCCGATTGATCATTTTACAATTGGCATTTACAAGGAATTCAGACAATCAATGATCTATTTATTGACAGCGTTTTTCCCACGTTTCAGCAAATGAAAGAGAAATTCAATGTCCCCAGTACGGACCTCTTTAGGTATTTACAAATCCATAATTTTATTAAAAAGACATTTCCATCCTTCCCACACAAACCTCCGGTTTCTCCAATAGACACACTGTTATTGCCTGAAGGCTAAAAGAGCGATCTCTAAGATCCATGATAACTTGACGTTATTGGACCGCACAATAACGCTGGACCACCTAAGAGAGGCCTGGATGGAGGATATGGGAATGGAAATCACAGAGACTCAATGGGAAAAGGCACAAGAATGTGTTCACTCTTCTTCGGTGTGCGCCAGACATGGACTGATACAATTTAAAATTCTACACAGATTACATTTATCAAAACTACGACTGTCCAAGATGTTCCCTACAATCGCCCCCCTAGGTGACAGATGTGGACAAGCTCCAGCTTCTATAGCACATATGTTCTGGAACAGCCCGAGACTCGGCAGTTCTTAATATTCAACTTAAACCAGATCCAGTGTTAGCGGTATTTGGGGTTAAAGCGTCCACACCGGTTTTGTCAAAGAATCAATACAACGTGATACGTTATGTGACACTGTTGGCATGGAGGATGATTTTACTAAATTGGAAGCAGAGAAACCCACCAGCCCACTCAGCATTAATGAAAGAGGTGATGAACCTGTTACAGCTAGAAAAGAGGGACCGCACACAAATTCCAGGCAATATGGCAACCGTTTATTGATTACTTTGAGAAGATAAAATTGTAAAAGCTTTTTCTCTTGGTTCATGTGGCATCCTATAAGTTGTTTTGTTTCTACTTTTTGTTTGTGTGTGTGTGTGTGTGTGTGTGTGTGTGGGGAGTACTGTTTATTTTGTTAAAAAAAAGAGAAAAATGTGATTTGAGGTTATTATCCTAATTACTTCAATAATAAAAAATAAAATGGAAAAAAAAGAAACTCATACTCTAAATACCCCTGCGTATTGTTAAACCTGCAGTAGCTGGAGTCGAGTATCGGTACTCAACACCTTTAAAGCGTAACTCTCGCCAAAATTCAACCTAGAGTCTTTTTGTGAATGTACCCGAGTCAAACTTTCGTTTAAAAGCATATTTACGACGGAAGCGTCACTTTTAAGATTTACCGTATTCTCGTTTTTCGGTCAAATGGCCTTTGGAATGGGAGTGCTAGGGGCACTTAGCCTCAAAATCACTATTTTTAAAACACTAAGAAGGCTCAACACAACATGAAACTTTGCTCCAAGTATCACCAGGGGCTCTACACATGAACTCGAGCATTGAGAACATTGTTTGTCTACGCAGAGTTTACTAAAAAGAAAGGTTTTGAGCAACTCACGTTAGCAGTTGTTGTTTACGCTATCCGCCATTTTACCAGTCCAAAATAGGTGATCTCCGAATGTGAATGAACAGATTCCATAGGAGGAAATGTCATTCTTATATGAGGCTCCTTTTTCAACTACAAGGTCAATATTGTGTTTCACTAACGACAAAACAATAAATTATCCGTGCATTCATATGGAACTAAGCTTTAGGAGCTTTCCATCTTTACTCTCCTCCCTTGACTATTTTTGACTGGCTCGATTGACGGCGACCGGAAGAACAACAGTTACAGTGAGTTGCTCAAAACCTTTCTTTTTAGTAAACTCTGGGCACACAAACAATGTTGTCAATGCTTTCGTTAAGTTGTAGAGACCCTAGTGATACTTCAAGCAACGTTTCATGTTGTGTCGAGCCTTCTTAGTGTTTTAAAAATAGCTATTTTGAGGCTAGCATAGAAGTGCCTCTAGGACTCCCATTCAAAAGGCCATTTGAAAAAAAAAAAAAAGCTAGCTCTGTAGAGATGAGGCAGCAATTATTCTTTGTGGGCTTGTCACTACGAGCTATACGTTTCTCATACACATAGTTATTTTATGCATTGTTAACACTTAAAGGGTAACTACCATTTTTTTCAACCTGGACCCTATTTTCCTATGTTTTTGTATCTAAGTGACTGATGGGAACAACAATCTTTGACATTGGTCCAGTATTAAGCAAGATCGCTGCAGTCAGCAGCGGCGAAACAGGCTACAATGTAAGTTGATAGGGCAATCAGGCAGCTTATTTACCTTCACAAAAGTGTTTGTTTTACCATCGACAGGCTCAGATTAATATTCTAAGTGTCTGACAACATTATGGAAAGGATTTCTAAGGAGGTGGACATTTCTGTTAAAGAGTAAGATCCTTTTTTTAAACATAAAAACATCCGCGAAATTCCGTTTACTAAACCTACCAGACTCCATGTAAATTTTTGCATCGTAAAATACACTTCATTCAAAGTTGACACAGAAACAAAATAAAACTATAAAAAGCCGTTTTGGGTTGTCTTTCCACTTTTCCAACCATCACAACTCTAGTTTTGGTTGAAATAAACACAGTTTACCGATTTACATGTGAAAATATGTTGGCTCTATACACGCTAAAAGTACTGTTTTTTTAAATGAAGTCTGGTGGGTTTAGCGCTAGCAACCTCAGAGTTGTTTCTGGTTAAACAGAAAGGTCTCAAAGAGGTTTTTAAGAAGGTCTATATCTGTAGGGATCCTTTCCATAATGTTGTCAGACACTTAGAATAATAATCTGAGCCTTTTAGTGGCAAAAACAGCACTTTTAGTGGACCACACTGCCGCGGAACATTTGCCCCATAGGGTTACATTGCAGCTCGGTCTGTGGCTGCCGGTTACAGCATTCACGCTTAATACTGGACCAATTTCAAAGATTCCTATCAGTCTCTTACACACAAAAACATAGGAAAATATGTTGAAAAAATACGTAGTTACCCTTTAACCCTAAACTATCCATTCTGAATAATCCTTGGGGCTTTTAGAAAAACAGATCTTTATCTTTATTTATCTCAAGCGCCAAGGAGTAATTTAATTGTCATATTGTAATGTCATATTTTATTGTATTGTCATATTTATGTAGTTTTCTCTTGAAGATGTAAACATAGATGTTTCAAATATGCACCAACAACCAGCAAAGAAAGGAAAAAAGAGATTCTTGCTATCAAAAGGTTTCAATTCCCAAGAAGGTCATCGCTGTTTTCTTAACAGCACAGAGTGTCAAGGGTGGCTTTTGTTCCGTTATTGCGCTGACTGCTGTTGCTTTCACTCCTCTTTTCTCCAGTACAGGCAGCCGGAGAGGGGCGAGTGAGATACAGCAAGACAGGAGTTGCTGAGAGAGAGAGAGAGAGAGACAGAGACAGAGAGAGAGAGAGAGAGAGAGAGAGAGAGAGAGAGAGAGAGAGAGAGAGAGAGAGAGAGAGAGAGAGAGAAAGAGAGAGAGAGAGAGGAAGAGAAAGAACGTCTGTGTTGGTGCCAGAGTGATGTATAGGGTTTCCTGAGACTTGTTTTCCTGACTTAGCCGTTCTGTAAGCCCTCCATCCACTTACATGCACACACACACACACACACACACACACACACACACACACACACACACACACACAATCCTTGCCTCTCCTCAAATCACACTACATATCGCAGGAGATAGAGGTTTTTGGAAAACTGAGCTCAGTTCCCTTGGGCTATTCCCAAACCGGCGCTCCGGTTACACCACCACGTTCCAAAGCGCAATTCCTCACTCTTGGGCTGAGTTTACTTAGGCAGATGCCTCTCTCCTCAAAAACGCTGTACAATCACCCCCAGAGCACTTAATCTCTGTTATTGGAACTTTGCTTCTATCAGTCCCCTTCCATCTAAATATTATTGGAGGCAGAGATAATAAAAGTTGCAATAAATATGTGAAATAACAAAGAGAGTGCACAGCAAGTCCGTTTCCTTAGCACTTTACATTGAAATGAATGTGTTAATATGTGAAGTGTGCATGTGTAACTATTGGCTCATTGGAATTGCTTAACAAATGAATAAAAGTAAAGTCCTCCATTCAAAATTCAGTGGTTGTAGTTTGATGTGAATGACATTGAAAAGAAGACGGTTGATAAAAACTTATTGTACTTCAGCGTAAGGAAGTGTTTCATCTCGAAGCCATTAAAAAACCGACAAGGCATTAAAATGCCTGCGGCCCATTTATGGTTGATCTGATTGCTTGCTCTAACAGCTGGCCGACAGTCAAAAGATGCATCGTCTTTTTGTTGAAATTGGGTTTTCACTGCAAAAGCAACTTGTAACTGTAGGCATAATATACACAGCCCACAAATGTAGTGCAGTGGAAATAGAAGATAAAGTGTAACTGCCTAAAACTTATATAATAAAAAAATATATAATAATAGAAAGTAGCAGTGTTATGTTATAAACTATAACTCATTCTAGCAAGTTCATCAATCCCATCCTGTAACTCCTCCTGGTACTCTACAGTGTTTTATATTGCTCTTAGTGGGGGTTATGTAATGATTCTCAACCTTTTATGCTTGTGACTCCTCAAACAATGACTAACTGTGATGCCTGCCACAGGTTATACCAAACCAAAGAGTTTGGTATAAGAGTTATAATATAATAGTTTATAATTTACTATACTATATATAATAATAATATAATTTCAGCTTGAGTCTCACTTTCGTAGTTTTTTGCCATTATTTCATACATATAACATGATATTTATAATATTTATCACATAAATAAGGCCACATTTTAGATAATCTAAACACTTTATTTGGATGAAAAATGGAAAGTGAGCATACCTGAAGCATCTGTAATAATATTGGGTAATAATTTCACTTTTCACCTTCATTTGCTCTTCCAAATAAGATTGGCTGTTTTAAAACCTTTATTATCGTCTGACTGTTTGTTTTTCTTGCCCTGGCTGATATCTTTTTTAGCAATGTTGCTGCATTCTCAGATCTTAGCAATTAACTTGTGAGTACAATGCTATTATCACGGATAGGAATAATGGCCAAAACAAAACTATGAAAACAAGACCCAGCTTATCCTTTAAGGCAAAGTAAAACAAACTACACGCTCAGCATTATACTTGAACAGAAATACTTTGGATAATTACTTTCAGTCCTTGCTGTCTGTGGTGTATCTGATATGTTCCACACTACATACTAGAAGGTAGCAGGAGGGAGACAGACATCACTGTTCAGTAGTGTGCATTAGGAATCCAGAAGCCACAAGTACAAGTTGGTTTTCCTTCTTTCATCCCCCCCCTCGCCCCCCTCCTCACCCCCAAGCCAAACCACTCTTTCTGATACCTCAGCCTCTGTCCAAATGATTCATTCAACCATCCACCCACTAAAGAAACACTGAAACAAAGAGAAAAAGCAACATAAAACAGCCTATACTTTTCCGACCACATTCCTTCGCACACAGACTAGAAAACCCACACACACACACTGAAAGTATACACATATTTACGCATCCAGATACACACATACCAAATTACACACTCTTGTTCACCATATTCCACATCATTCCATCTCCATCTGTCTTTTCCTGCACCAAAGCCCAAAGGCAACACCATTCCTGCCACCACAGGTATCGGCCCACTTCCAGCACCGACCTGAGATGACATCATTCCCCTATCATTTCCCCCACGCCTCCACCCTCACCCCTCACTCCCTGTCTTTCTCCTTCTGCATCCATCCTACGCGGACAAAGGGCTGCGTTCCAACACAAATCATCCAACCCTGTCCTTAATGACAGGGTAGAGCTAAGTGATGCCATGGGGCAGGAGAGCTGGAGGTACTTTGGTCTGGGATGCTGCCCGGTCAGGATTCCTCCCTGAAACATGTGGTTTGTTCTCTCGCTCTCTCTCTGAATGGAGCAGCACCGGAGGGATGGATGGCTAAGAGAGCAGGGAGCAGGGAAAAGGGAGACCACAAAGTAAGCTCATAGCCCAAAGGGAGAGATCATTTGAAGCTCAGGTGGGATATGATTCTGCTTTCATGTCGGTGTGGCTTTCTTGTGTGGATGGCATTAAATAGCAGAAGTATACCCTTCGGACAGAATATGAGGATGAGGTTTATGCATGCAATTCAATCGTTTTTGCAAATTTCCAACTGACATCAGTGCATATGGGTGCTATTTAATCCTGTGGTTAGGTTTAGGGTTATGCACACGACATGACCAAGGTTTATTTTTGACCCTCCATTGCACGTACAGCCGAGGCGAACAAATGTAGGAAATAATGAAGTTCTTGAGCAGTTGTGGAAAGAAAATTCTTTCCAAGGCTTTAAAGCTATTCAAGAAGGATATGATAACACAATTTCCACAGTCTTAACTTCAGATTTATGACGCTGTCCTCAGCAACTTGGATATTGTGAGATATCTTGCTTTTGTCAGATATTGTGTCAGAGTTGCTTTTGTCCTAGTCAAGTCACAAGTATCGCAAGACAAGTCAAAGTCATGTCTGAAGTCTTATAATGGCAAGTCTCAAGTCATGTCTCAAGTTCTAACAGACAAGTTTATGTCAAATTATATCATAGAGCAAACTCAAGTTAAGCCTTGTCTTGTTATAGCAAGTCGAAGGTCAAGTCTCAAGTCCTTAAAGGTCCAATGTGTAGGAATTTCTCCCATCTAGCGTTGAGATCATATATCGTAATCAACTCTCTCGCACCACGCAGTTCAAATCACATATTACAGCTACGGTAGCCTTCACGCTTCAAAAAGCCGGTCTCTTGCGCTTTTCAATATCCTTTTTCTTTTTCTGGGCGAAGAAGAAGACTCCTTTTCCTGAAATTTGGATTTTGAAAACGTGTGGTCCTCCATGTTTCCTTCTTCAAACTTGCCGGGGCCGGGAAGCTACGATACCCATTAGCAGCATTGGCAGCACCTGTGAGTTTATCATGTGACAGCGAAAACGCAAAAGGTGGAGCAGTATGTCCTGTATGTCCCTTACCGGCTAACGCATTTCAAGATGGTGCATGAATATGGAGCGTCTACCCCAGTTCACGCGAATGCAAATGTAAAATTTCAAACCAAAAGGAATACTTGGAATTGATGGTAGAGGTAAATATTCATGAAAAAGGACAAGTTTGTGAACGGGCAACACAGATTTTGATAATGAACAACCAAACACGTTACACACTGGACCTTTAAGGGCAAGTCTCAAATATTGTTATAGTGAAACTAGGTTCACATTAAGTCACAGGACATTTGAGACCAAGCCCCAAGTCAATCGAGATAAGTTTAAGTCAAGTTTAGTCCTGTAGTCCCAAGTTTTCTTAATGTTATTAGCATCAAGTCATCATTGGCTACATGTAAGTCAGTTGCAAGTCTTTCACGTCTGGCCCTTTAAATGACACTTGAACATTTTCTAGATTTTACTAGGTCAAAACTTGACACTTGTGTTTTTGATTTAAAGTATCACGTGAGGCAAAGTCTCAAATAAGTCAAGTCTCACAGCAGTCAGTTCCAAGTCGTTTCAAGTCTCCAGCTCTGTGTATCATATCAGCAAGTTTTTGCCAGGATACATCTAAAGGAGTTCTTGAAAAATGTTGCATGTTGCTCATCAGCAAAACAAATCTAAAAAGGCAGTATGGTCCAAAATACAGGAGACTGAATGATTCCTCATGGATTTTCTTCTTAAAAGCCTTTTTTGATTATGTGAGGAAGGTAGATGCATTGAACAGATACATTAGATTCCCTGGCAAGTCAGAAATACAGATTACCAGGCTTACTAATCATCTAGACGATCTGGTTGTGTCAAATCTGCTCTTGCACTCAGAGCGATCCTGGTCTCTGTTTGATTTTAGCCACATGTGAGTCTGCCTGGCTGGTGCTGTGCTGTAAACCTGTCATTGTTCTGGGTCAGCTCCCTGAGGATGTCCTTAAGGCCCACCACCACACACACACAAACACACACTGCAGCAGGATTCCTCCTCCTCCTCCTCCTCCTCCTCCTCGGTGGGGAACGGGCCAACAGCGGACAGCCTGTGTTCCGTCAAGGCTTCCAAAATTCCATGACTTTCTCCGAATTCCCGTCCGGAGCCAAGTCATATATTCTGTTGTCATCCACAAGGCCCTAATGAAATCCCACGAGGAACACAGAAGCACACCGTCTTCGCTCACCCACTCGCCATTTACACTAAAATGAAAGTACACACTACAGATGACTCATCACGCACCACTCTACATGATAAATATCCATTAAAGCAGTTTCACAATACAGCTGCTGTTGTGCCATAGGATATAGGTTTGACTTATTGAATTAATTCGCTCTGTCTAACCCACTAATAACAGGATACAGTTCATCTAGCTGCATGAAAATAGCAGGGCATTGCAAGTATTTTCAACACTGTGAATCATTCAGCCCACTGGTACAGTGAGTCCAACTAAACTCAGTATGTCATATTAGATCATAATATTACACATTTTTATCAATCATTACTGCATTTACTGCTGTTAAACAGCTCTGTGAAATTGCATACCTTCTATATTGTTCACTGCATTATAATTTTTAAATGCTGTCTTGGGGTTAAACTGTTTATTTTGATACAGTCCCTCAGACTGAGGGGGAGTAAAGTGCCTTGCCAGGAAATATGAATGAAAACTGGCCCACTGAGTATAAAAAAAGCTGCTTTCCATGGGTTTTTAATGTAAGCGATGGCTTTGATAGGCCGCAGACTTATTTTCACGAATGAACGTGTCAAGTATTAAGGTGCCTTATAAATCACTCTCTGCTCCCCTCTTTTCTTAGCCTTTCAGAGAGGTTTGGAAGAGCAGCATGATTGCTTACAGTTCTGGCCCTCTTTGTCAGTAATCTTGCCTAAATCAACAGCCTTGCTGCTATTTTAGTGCATAAGAAATTTTAAAGATTGTAATGGGACTGTAAAACGGAAACCTGCTATATAACATGATTGACGGTCGAGCCTCGCACAAGGCTCAGGCGGCGGTGCTGTAATGGCGTGTGTTTAGTATGGGTGACAATAATATTTCAGTCAGTGTGTGTGCATGCATGCATGCGTGTGTGTGGTTTGGTAGGACTCTGTTAATCAAACAGTCCTGAGTCAAATGTAATTGTGGTTTCAACATTTTGGTTCCATAGAATCAGTGGAACATGGGACAACACGTTAAAAGAGGAAAAGATGGTCTGCACGATGAGGTCGGCCCATAACAAAGATTTTCCTCCCCATTGAAAACAAAAAAAGATGGAGGGAATAATAACTTTTTTCCAACCTTAAACTCGGACTAATTGCTTAAACATTTCCTCTACAGATCCATATGTGGACATAAGCCAAGCGACAAGCTTTTGGCACGCTTCAAGCCACATTTGAGAATTTCCTACCTCATTCAGAGGTGTTGCTTAATCACATTCACTGGCTGCCTGAAGAGCTGTGAAGAAAGATGGCCCCATTGAGTTTAGCCATGAACACAGTAGAGACCACTTGGTGTTCCTTTAACGTGTTTCTGTAGATCTGTTCTGCAATTATTTACTATATATGGTTGAATCTCTTTCCACTGTCCTCATTTTCTACAGGAAACAAAAAACACTTGTTTAAGTGATGAAAAACAGACTAAAAAATCATGCTTTTTTGCTGTTCGGGTCAAAAGTGCAACAGATAGGTATGTGTATCAATGGTTTTCTGGCATAAAAGGCAAAAAAATAAAGGGTAGACAATAACATACAATGATGAAACAGTAACATTATGTGACAGAGTGATGCAGAGTCGTTCATCAACATTCATCTTTTCCATTTGTCCTGTGATTTACAGCCTTTTTGCAAAGTGATCTCAGCAAAATGCTTATCATCTATAGCCACGCTAGCGCATCTGTGAGGCTGTACTTGGCACAGTGGTTACTACATTCCCCACATTTTTAACATTTGATAATGAGCGTAAAGCGTAAAGTAGTACTGAGGCTGAGGTCATTATTTTTGCAGGTATTTTGTAATAAAGCAATATTGGACGAATTAAATATTCGACATGATGATAGTGCTAAATGAAAAGTTAAGGCATCACTACAGTTATTACAATTCATCCTGAGGGGAACATGACTGTGAGTACCAAATTTCATGGCAATCTATTCACTTGTTGGATTTCACCAAAAAATACAAATGTCAACCTCTGTGAAATCAGATATCAGATTTCTACACAGAGAAGTTAAAAGTGTGCGTTCTGGTCATAGTTCAGATAGAAAAATCCTTGTGCTCCACGTAGCTCCTAGTCTCGCCTGTCAGGATTTTAGCAAAAGAAGCCTAACCTAAAAGAAGCCTAACCTAAAACAGCAAGGATTGCTCAGCACCAGTAACGTGTCAATTAAATTAAAATTAAAAAACTGATTACTGTTACTAAATTACTGTTCTAATTATTGTGAAAATGATCATGTCACGAATGTAACCTCTTAATTACTAGATGAAAGTTAAAATGAGCTCAGCTAAAAACAGAGGCAAACAAACGCATAAAATGTTTTCACACATGCATTGCTGGGTGGCCAAATAGCTGTAAAGACTGTAACTGAAAGTTCCTGTAAGGGTCTAAATTACACCAGCCAGCAACAAGGAGCGATCCGACAAACCATCATTGCATCATCTGCCCTTTATCCATTGGCTCTCTATGCACACGGCTTTGACTAAGAACTGACAAACCGCAGCAATGAACTGCAATGCCTTCACGACTGGGCAACGGAGATGCAACCTAAAACAAACCATAATTATCTATTTGTGGTCCTGCTTCGGGCAAATATGAACATAATACAAAAGCACACACACGATGTTTGGAGTTCCAGTAAGTTCCATAACCACAGTTTAGTCTCCAGGGGATACTGGGTTCCTCTTAGCTGAACTTCTTTGCTTTCTTTCCTGAATGACACATGCACACACACACACTCACGCACATACTAAATGTAACTCTAGCTCACTCCAGACCACACTGTGACTGGGGCAGTTTGCCTCGCCTGCCTGCTGCGAACCTGGCCGGAGCCTTTTTTTCCTAGACATTGCTTCAGACTTATACTATCTGTTTCCACAGCCGTGCGCCTGCTGACCCAAGAATGTGGACTGCACTCCAGTACATCGTTTTACAAGGCTAAGCAGCACATTAAGATGTGAAATGTAGACTCTTGCTTGTTTTGTGGGAGAAATGTGTGTGTGTGTGTGTGTGTGTGGGTGTGTGTGTGCGTGTGGGTGTGCTAAATTTGTTTTTAAGTTAAAAATCTGTGATAGTCTTGTTTTGGCGACATCTTTGGTGAAATGTAGTCATTGTTTCTGTGATATGCATTATGTTTTGAGGGATCCACTCTTAGGCCTTAAGTTTTTTTAAACTGATTTTACTCATCACATCTGTTAACAGGTCTTGGTGAGTACTACTGCATATGTGAAAAGAAAAGTTGTACGAAGCCTTTTGTTTCTCATTTAAAACCCTGTTATTTTTTTTTTGTACTGACAAATAGCATGTTTTTAGACTGAACTTTGCTGTTCCTTTATTTGACAGATGCACATCTGTATCCTTTTGTAGATATGATGCATGATTATAAGCATATGGATATTTGTCTACTTTGTATTTGTTGGTTGTTATAATGTGGGCATATTGATGTTATTGTAATTGATGAAATCTTTTTTTAGGACAGTTTTTTATGTTCACTTTCATTGCTTTGAATCATCTATGATATACACTGCAAACTGCTTTTTGTCTTTTAGAGGGCAATGTGTAACAAAACATTGATCCATAAAACTATGAAATAAAACGACTGCACCAGAGTTATATATTCCCCCTCACTTTAATGTTTACATGCACCTCATTGTGTATTTGCAAATAAACATAAAAAAACAATAAATCCTCCTTAACTGTAACACTTCCAATGGATTCACTTCAAATAGAAATGAATGCCACATTTCTCTGTCTTCAATCACAGTGTGTGTCATGAAGAGACTCTTCAGAGCTCTGCAGATTTCTTGTTTTTGCTATTTTCTGTTTCTTTTTTCCACATTTAACTTGAGCGAGGCGTTTGCTCTGCTCGTAGTTTACATCCCACACCTTCACGAATGCTTTCTGCTGTTGCTCCAACCCCGTGGCCTGTCTGTCAACCCTTGTTCCTAGGGCAATTAGTTGGAAGCGTTGGCCAATTATCTGCCGCTCTTGAACACCCACCTGACAAGTGCAAGAGCAACGACATGCCACCATTCTCTGAAGACCGCCTCAATAGCTGGGAGAGATTTGTGTGATGGGTTAATAGTAGGATAGTAAAAGTGCTACGGAGGCGACATTGTTGAGTTCATGTTGGTTTATAGTGCGCGCTGACCCTATTGAATGTTTTATAGTGATGGGTGTCTATCTACATATTCAGCTGAATGGGACAAGGGCCACAAAAAGAGGACTTGACAACAAAGAGCCATAAAAGCCTGGTGCAGACTTGAGGCCTGCTTCTGAAAAGACAGACGTAAGGAGCAAGTTTGCGTTTGAAATGAAATGTCACAGTGATGTAAACACTGATTCATGGCCAAGCAAGACTTAAAAGCTAAAGGCCATGCTGCACAACCTGTTACATACTTTGCCAGGCGAAGTAACAGATATTGAGTGTCTCTCTATTCTGTGTGTAGGTGACGCGTCCCCTCAAGAATGTGGTTCTCTTCCTCTCGCCGTTCGCTTCAATTTCCCCTCTGGTTGCTTACTTCACTCACACAGCCGAGAAGCTGTCGCTTGAGGAATCTGGAAAACACCAGCGGGGAATGAGAGGAATTTCTGCTTTTCGTTTTTCCTTAACCACCCCCTCACCCCTTGCTTTCTTTACTTTGGACGCCTCTGCACAGCCGGCCCCTTGAGTTTTCTCTTGTTTCTGAATGCTGCCCAACAATAACAACCTCTCATAAACAATGGGGCTTGTTGATTGGGGGGTTGAGAGGGAGAGTGGCCGCTCCTGGCCCGTGCAGTCAGTTTTGCTGGCAGCAGGCCTCACGAACGGTCCTAAATGTCCGAAAGTACAGGCTACATCAGGGGACTGTGAAAGATTTAAGGGAAACTTTAAAAATGCACCATCTCTGAAGGACCATAAACACATGCTTTAGTTCTTTCTTAATCTATCTTTCCTCCAAAAGGACTTTGATGGACCAAACTCTGAAAGGGGATGCTGGTCAATGTCAGGAAACCACAAAAGTACAGGGGAAAAAAAAATTTAGTTTTGGAATTCACTGCTTTTACAGCACACATGGATTTGTAAAGGGAGTCTGGATCACATCGAGGAGGATTTTGAACAAGACGACCTGTCTTTTCAGCCTATGGGCAAAACACAGCGAGAGTAACATTCCATTTAAACAGCAGAGAAACAGTTAAACCCCGTCTGTGACAGTGAGAGGATAATACAGAGTGATGTGTCCTGGGATAACTCTGTCTCTACCTTTTCCATTTTGGAAGATGATACTGCACATTAGTGGACATTGTCCCTCATCTGCTGAACCGTTTTTATGACTTTTATATCAACTAAATCAAAATAAAATGTCAAAAGAGATTCTTGTGAATAGGATCGGTAAACAAACCACTGCATTTGATTATGATTTCCTACAGGCTGCATACCAGAGCAAGGCTTATGAAAATAAAATAAAAAAAGGTTTTCCAAAATATCGATGATGCACAAACAAAACATTACACAGTCCAGTGACAGAGCAACAGATAGGCATGGGCCCCCCCCTTGTGGACAAAAAAAGAAAAGAAACTAGCAGCACCTAGTCTTGCATTTTCTGTTAGTGAACTGTGGTAGAAAGTAAACCTTATGCTACTTGTGTAGTCTCCATCACAGACAGATTTTTGTTTTCTGTCTGTCATCACAACACATTACCCATTAAAGCAAATATTATATTAACAAGTAATTCAAAGAATAAACACTTAGTTATAAGAGCTTTAAACTTTATTCGTAAGATTTAAGGAATCACTTAACATCCAAAAGCATTCACTCACGCGCACACCAAGCACTCATCAAACAGCCGTTCTCCGTTCAAAGTCTTCATCAGCATCAGTGGAATTAGTGAAAGGTTAGCTGTCATTGGTCGTCATTTGCCTGCAGGCTTGAATGGATCAGACCATATCTTCACCCCTTTAGATAAAAAAAAAAAAAATGAAGATGGAACAAAATAAACAGTGTCAGCATGTATGTAACTGCCACATTACACCACTGTTAAGGCACTGAATTACACATAATAGAGTGGTAACTCCTCTTTTCTACACTTGTTTCAACTGTATGTGCAATTAAATCAGATTTCCATTTAACGTACTTGAAGTACTGTAGCTGATTATTAATATTGTCTTGATATTGTAAACTACTTACATCTGGTGCTCCCTAAGTAAAACAAACAAGATATGCTGGCAAGAACTGCGCTAGACAAAAAATAAAAAGGAAATATAGCACTGCATTGAGCCAGTCAATCTGTGTATTACAGACATGATAAATCGTTGTAAAGTATACCAGTAACTGACACTTAGTACATAAATCTACTATGTGCTCTTACCTACGGGTTGAACATCTGCCTGGTTCACACCTGCCCGGTTCATCTTCTGGACATCTCCTAGCAAAGAGAGAAGAGAGTACAGTATTGTCAGAAGATGTAAGTGGTAAAAAAATCACTGTCATGAACAAGATTTTTCACATTAAAGCATTTTTGCTTTTTTTTTGGTCTGCACTGTTAGTAACATTGGAAGAAGTGTATCCACATTATTCTACTGCATGTCCTGACTGGAGCTTTCCATCTGTGTTGGCCAGAACTGGCTCAGATTAAAGACTGTCCAATAACTGAATCGGCTGTACAAAGAAACACAGTGGAACCACAACTATTTAACTGAATGGATTTTCCTGGCACCGCTCTATCTTTGTCTTAGTTGGTTTAACTACATGTTTATGGTTTTGGAAAAGTGGAAGGGAAACCTCTGGGTGTCCAGTTAAAACGTGCTTGCTTGCAAGTCGAGGTGGATGGCACTTTTGACTTTGGCCATATTTAGCTAAACAGTTCATGTAGATTAAAGTATATTGCCCCTTTGCCAAGAAAAGCAACAATTAGACAGCTGCAATAGGAAAGAATTAGCACAACATATTTAAACGCAGCAACATGCTAAATGACATTAGTAAACTGTCTGATAGTGTAACTGAAATGTTAGCAAAGCTGTTACTTACTGTACTCGTCTTTATGCGTGAGCGGGTAGAAAAATATGGGGTAAAACGCAACGGCAACAGCCGTTACAAAGCCTCCAAATACCAACGCTATTCTCTTGTTTTTTGACATTTTATTTCTGCATCGGCTCACCTCCAAGTAAACGCAGTGTTTACATAAAATGTTTCCGGTGTAAAAGGTCACACGCGTCAACAAAAGCGGCTGGCGGCGTCAAGGTAGTTTGGTTCTTATGTTTGGTTCTTCTGAGCTTCCGTACTGAAGTAGTCACATGCTGCAGCACAACAATAATAAGGAAGTCTGGGTGAAGATGATTTGAGAAGTTATTTAACGATTCTCTTGACGGGCTAAAAAAAAGATGAGATTTTCAGTCGTTGTTGTGTTTTTTCTTTGCTGCTGTTACTCAGCAGAAGAAAACAAGCCAATTCAAACATTTGTAATTCCTCACAGTCACATGGATGTTGGCTGGGTGTACACTATTCAGGTAGGTTCTGTCACCTTGTTCTTTATAAGGTTTCAAACTTTACAATCATTGTGTACAGCCTGTTGTTTAACAGTTGCCTGTCACCGAATCATTGAGTGTGTGTATTTTTCATTTTACATCATGCAAATGAGTGTGTATTCTCCCTAGGAGAGCATGCACGCCTATGCAGCCAATGTGTACACCACTGTGACTGAGGAGCTGTCAAAGGCTGCAGACCGCAGGTTCATCGCTGTGGAGCAGGAGTTCTTTCGACTGTGGTGGGATACTGTGGCCACAGACTCCCATAAGAAACAAGTAAGGACACATGATGGGTCAGTACTCCGTACTGACATAAAATAACGCAAGGTAGTTTCGATAAATGACCTACTACAATCAGAATCAGAATCAGCTTTATTTGCCAGGTATGAGGACACATACGAGGATTTTTTCTTTGGATTATACATTGCTCACAAGATACATTCTCTTAAAGGGATACTCCTGTATTGCACTTTCATAAAGTGTGGGCACTTGCAAGAAACATATTACAAAAAGAGTACATCTGAGGCCAAGATATCCTGATTTTAGTTGCTGTTTTTACAGGCTAAGTCGGCCTCAAATTGTTGGAGTGACCCTTTAAATACACAGTAACTATAATTTAACATGTTATATGGCTTGGTTGACTTTCTAGGTACGACAGCTTGTAAAAGAGGGTCGACTTGAGTTCATCATTGGGGGCCAAGTGATGCACGACGAGGCTGTAACTGATCTAGACGATGAGATACTACAAATGACAGGTAGTGCAACACATTTCCTGCCCCTGTAAATGTCAGTTTGAGACTGAGAGAATGAGGTATGTAGTAGACTTTGTTTTTCTCTGTGCTTTCTCAGAGGGTCATGGTTTTCTCTACGAGACGTTCGGGGTGCGTCCTCAGTTTTCATGGCACGTGGATCCATTTGGAGCCTCTGCGACCACGCCAGTCCTCTTTGCCCTGGCTGGGTTCAATGCCCACCTCATCTCCCGCATTGACTACGACCTCAAAGACGCCATGCAGAAAAACAAGGTATTAGTTGATGCTTCAGTCCAAACACTACTGCCATCAGTGAAGGGAATACTGTTTTAAAAATTCCCAAATTGTACAAACGTCACCACAGATCAGGTTGACAAGCCAAAGAACACATTTCTTTGGGAGCTGTTCTTATACACTTTCATCAGAAAAAGAAACTGGCATTGTCAATCTAACCTTGAAATGTTACATAATAGTAACAGCATGTTGTTTCTCTATTTTTTTTGGTACAGAAACTACAGTTTGTATGGAGAGGTTCTCCCTCTCTAAAAGAGAAGCATCAGATCTTCACTCACACTATGGACCAGTTTAGCTATTGCACCCCATCCCAACTGCCATTCTCCAACAGGTAGTCCATGTTTAGACCTTTTATTGGTAACAGACAGAAATGCCTTGAACTCTTGACCTATTCAGTTTAATATCACCATTATCCCATATCCATAAATTTAGCAAAATTTTTTCATTTTTGGAAGAGTTTTTTCATCAAATGGAAACATGTTCTTACGTCTCAGCTCTGGTTTCTATTGGAATGGAGTTGCCATGTTCCCTGACCCCCCTAAAAACGGAGTTTACCCTAACATGAGCCTGCCCGTCACCAAGGAGACAGTACAAGCCTACGCCAAGACTATGGTGGAGAACATCAAGCAGAGGGCTGCGTGGTTTAGGACGAACCATGTGCTCTGGCCATGGGTGAGTAAATAGAAACGTGTGATCCTTTTTATTTAATGTCAAAGCATCAGTTTTTAAAGTTATTGTAATAACTTCACAAACCCTTGCTTTTTTGTTCTCTAGTAGATAAACGCGTAACTAAAATCTCCTGCACTATCCTCGTGTTTCAGGGCTGTGACAAACAGTTCTACAACTCATCTGTCCAGTTCAACAACATGGATCCTCTAATGAAGTACATCAACCAGAACAGCAAAGAGTTTGGGGTGACAGTCCAGTATGCTACTCTTAGTGAATACTTCCAAGCCATCTACCAATCAGATCTTGTCTGGGAGCTCCGTGGGAGTGAAGATTTTCTGCCATATTCCACTGGTGAGAATCTGTATTCTAAAACATAAAACAAAGCATCACCTACTTCATATGAAAGGACAAAGAAACACAATTTTTCTTGTTGAAATCATCTACTGTGGCCAATTTATTTCTTAGAACCGCACCAGGCGTGGACAGGGTTTTACGCCTCCAGAAATGTTCTGAAAGGAGTGGCACGACAGGCCAGCTCCCAGCTGCAGGCAGCAGAGACTCTTTTCACCCGGTACCGAATCAGCTTCCCTGACGGACCTGTAGCTAAAGACTGGGCCCTGGATAAACTCAGGGCGCTTCGCTGGGCTGTCTCAGAGGTAATTTGTCAAAATATTTTACTCCTTAATCAGAAAATAAAGCTAGTAGATATTGTCTGCTAATATTCAAACACATGATAAAGATTACAAAATTAAACTGGTTTGTAATCAAGCCAATTTAACACCTGAAATGCACTGTGTGTATTTAGGTCCAGCACCATGATGGCATCACTGGCACGGAGTCTCCCACAGTGGCAGACATGTACCTGCAGCATCTCATGCAGGCCTCGATGGGAGTGGATGAGCTTCTGGCTGCACTCTTCCTGCTGCCGCACAACCTCAACATACCCAGCATCCTTGGCAGCCGCTCCCACAGAAAAGGTGTTTGTAAGGGGACTGCAGCTTACATTAGCAGGCTATCATATGTGCTTTGATCTAAAAGCTAACAAGGGGTGTGTGTGTGTGTATGTATGTATGTATGTATGTATGTGTGTGTATATATATATATATATATATATATATATATATATATATAAATGAGTCCTTAATCTCCTCATGCCAGGTGTTCATCAGGCTTTGGAGCAACATGTCATCGCTTACAACCCATTAGCTTGGAACACCACCACTATCATCAACGTCACTGTAACCTTCCCCACTGCGGCCGTCTTTGATGATGATGGACAACCGGTGCCTGCACAGGTGGTTGTTGTTGTTGTTTTTTTCTGAAAACTGACAGTAACAAATGATGTCTTTAAAGACGAACTATGTAACTTTTGCTGAACTGTAGTTACATGAGGCAGTTACAGGAAATGTGAGAAATGGTAAATCATCTTCTTCTGTCTTTTACAGATCCAGAAGTCCGCACATTCCAGTGTGACCTACGATCTTTTCATCATGGTGGAACTTGGAGGCCTTCAGCACAGGAAATACCTGATTAAGTTCTCTGAGAAGCTTTGCTCTGGGAGGTCCAAGTGTGGCCGGACTTATAAAGCTAAAGGGGTTTTGTTCGAGAGACGGAACATCCGGGACTGGTTGAAAACAGGGAGGAGGCTCCTGCCTGTTCTGAATGAATGTTACAAGCTGATGTTTGACCAGGATACGAATCTACTGCACAGCATCACTAATCTGTAAGATTGTACAGATTATGTTGAACCCCATGCAGATATATTTAGGTAGTATTTTCACTAAACATAGGGAGTAGTTAGAGTACCGTTTACAGATGACAAGTCATATTTAAGCAAAAATCACTGGTTCAAGCTTCTCAAATGTCTCTTAGACACTAAACTAAACACATTTGGATTTCTTTACCTTTGGGCAAAAAAAGCAATTTGAAAATCCACACTTTTAGAAATTGCGATGGCCATTATTTAATATTTTCGGACACTTTAAAGACCATAAGATTAACGAGTTAATCAATAAAATAATCAGCAGATAATTCCATAGTGAAAATATTTTTTAGTTCCATTCATCACTTGTCAATCCAACTTGTGGCTCGAAAAAAAAAAAAGCTTTCCCCGAATGCCAGTGTAACCCTTTGATCTCTATGTCATTCTTGACAGTCAAGGTAAAATGACCGTGAGGATGACTCAGGATTTCTGGGAATACCACACAAACGGAGATGTAAAAGCAGGGCCCATCTCTGATAACTACATCTTCAGCGCTAACGGTTCTGCTGTGCGGGCCTACAAGGCTGTGGAAATGGAGATTATCCCCGGGAAGATTGTGACTGAGATCAGGCAGCACTTCTACAGGTGGGTAAAATGAACCGGTTGTAGTGCAGTAAAATGAACCCTAAATGTGACATTCACTCTTACATTTTACACTTTGATATATTGAATCTTTTAGAGAGGAAAGTGATAAAGACTACACCTACTCCATCACCACACGGGTCCCAGAATGCTTTGGGAGCAGACTGCAGTGTCATAGGCTGGAGCAGACCTATTCACTGGGTCCCCTCCATCTCAACACAGAAGTCATCCTCAGAACCAGCTCCTCCTTAAAGAACAACCGGACCCTGTACACAGATGACAATGGCTATCAGATGATGCAGAGGACATACAGGAATTTCACTAATAACACTTTAGCAAGAGTAAGTCAAAAGAAAACTGGTATTATTAGAATACTGGAGAATGTAGAATAATCCATATATAATGTGCATTTTGCAGAACTACTTCCCCATGGTTCGGGCAGCCTACATTGAGGATGACTGCAGCAGACTGGTGCTTGTCAGCGACAGAGCCCACGGTGTGTCCAGCCAAGCTAACGGACAACTAGAGGTAAATATATATATATATATATATATATATATATATATATATATATATATATATATATATATATATATAAACTCCTTTTCAGTTGGTGTTCAATCACAAACAGAAACACACGTTAACATCCTGTGTCCCCCTGCCCCCCCCCTCAGGTCATGCTCCATCGTCGTCTTTGGAACAACTTACCCTGGAACCTCGGCTACAACCTGACCCTCAACGACAGCTCGGTCATAAAGCCCACCCTGTGGATGATGCTGGGCTCCATCAGTGCCACCTCCAAGCTCTACCAGAGGGAGGCAATAGAGCTGCAGCACAGACCTGTCATCATGCCCATAGACCAACCACGTGAGGGCTGCATGACATCAGAAACTATTATTTTTTTCTTTCGTTTGTAGCAGTTACAATTTTTTTTTTTTCCTCTTGCACACCCAGAGAGACCCTGGCAGGTGGAGAAACCTAGAGGAAGGTCTCCTGTGCGTTCAGTGGTCCTGCCACCCAACCTCCACCTGCTCAGCCTCAGTATTCCTGGATGGAACTACAGCTCTGATCATGATGTTCACCTCAGCCACATTCACTCAGGTCCGAAAAACTGGTGGTTATATTGTGCAGTTTTTAAAGTCCTCGCTGATTTTTCTCAGGCAAATTGATAGACCTTTTTCTTCATCCTGGGAATTAAATTCTGAAAAGTGTAAATTTTTTTGTATGACTTGCATCTAGGTAAGGACTTGCACTCAGAGCCAGACTACGATCGGGTCCTGTTGAGAATCATGCATCTCTTTGAAGAGGGAGAAGACCCCGAGCTTTCGAAGCCAGTCACCATAAACTTGAAGGTGCAACAAAAATACTTAATTTCTACATAATAATGTCACCGTATTGTAAGAGGAAAGCCTTGCATTGCGATAATTTCAAAAAAGAATTGAAATAATCTTTTTTTAATGGTCAACGGTCCTGTGTGAACAGGATGTTCTGCAGGGCATAGGGGAAGTAGAAGTGCTGGAGGAGCGTTCTCTCACAGGAACCTGGAATATCACCAGTCTGCAGAGGTGGAAGTGGAGGACTGCAGATACCTTAGAAACAAGTGAGAACTACTTTGTTTTTGGCACTGGCAAACATTCTGATGTACATTTTATGAAATACTAGTTTCCTCATCCTTTTTACATACCTTGTTTTGTTTTCTCTCAGACAACAAAAGGTGTTGGAGTTGTGGAGATGAAGCTTTCACTGTGACCATCTCACCCAAAGAGATCAGGACCTTCTTCATTCACTTTGCCTCCAGGAACTTTTAGGTTGAACTGTCTTCTGTGAAGACAGCCAATCTTTAGAAATAATATGACAATGCTTTTAAAGATTTTTTTGCTACACTGTTAATTAATGCTCTTTTTGCATATTACATCAATTTGTTGAGAAGCACCGATGTGTTGATTAGGTGTGCACATTCTTTTTTTGACTCCCTGTTGACTCGCACTAAATAAAATGATTCTTTTTTGTCATGTTTGTTCTGATGTCTGACTTCACTAACACTGGCCAACCAACACCATATTATTATTTTTGGGGGGGGGGCATTTTGTCCCCACCAGGGATAAAAATAATTCAGCAGAGGCAGGGATATGTAGACCAAAAAATGGCGTGTGCATTTCTCCGTGGATTGAGCGTTTTGATACTGTAACAGTATTATAGCACCTCGATCTGCTTTATAATTATAAAAGACATGGAAATGTCACTTTTTACAACATGGGACCTTTACATGTAAATTATATTTTGCTGCTTTGCAACAGACAAACAAACAAAAATTTTTGCTGTCAGATTTTGAGTGGTAGGCCTATTGCAGATTTAATAAACTCTGAATGGTAGTCATCCAACATGGCCGCTAGGGGCGTCACATCCCCATAACCAAACCAACTTCATGCTGCGACAGTGAACATCAAAAAGACAACACCCGAGGAGAACAAAACCTCGGCTCGGTCTGTCTGTGTAGCACCATAGCAGCTGACCAGGAAAATAATTCAGCACAATGTAAGGTTTTAGTATTTGCGTATAGCACGCCATTATCGCATGTGAAGGAGACGACGTCGTTTGCAATTTGGTACAAGATGAGCAGCGGCAGTGTGAGTTCTCTTTCCTTCATAATGTGCTCTTTTATCAGCTGCAGGATTTTGAATTAGGATTGCTATTTAAAGCGAGTCGGCCTGATGCATTTTGTTGCATGTAATGTCACCTTTTACACTAAATTTCTGCATTGTCCTTGTGCATCGTTTAATATAACGTTTTTATTGTCAAGATGCTGGATGCTGTGAGGACTGAGGAGGCGTTGCATGTGTTGCTAGGAGACTAGACTGGGAGGGGCTGATCTAAGCATTTTTATATCAGAATTGAGAAAAATGAAGCTTTAGTATAATTAGCTAATGTGTATCTTGCCTTTTACATCCTCTGTGACTGTGTCTGTGTGTGTGTGTGTGTGTGTGTGTGTGTGTGTGTGTGTGTGTGTGTGTGTGTGTGTGTGATGTAGAAACGAGAGAGGGAGCAGAGGAGGAAACTGCAGCGATTTCTAAGTGACCTGGCCTTACTTGGATCATTACAGGTTAGTGAATGCACAGAGATGATCACACACACACACACACACACACACACACACACACACACACACACACACACACACTTAACATGGTCACAACTATTTCTTGCAAATAATCTTGTTTGTGTTGCAGGGCTTTAAATACTTCCAGCCTTGGCTAAGAGGGAAAGAGGAATTGCTGTTGACAGTCGTTAATGAGGATCTGGTTAGTTTCTGTAGAAAAGCACATACAGTACATCTCACTTACATATAGTCCTATTGATTGTGTTTATCATCATCAGTGACTGCAGGAATGACCCTGTCCCCCCCCTACCTGTCCTGTCCTGCAGGGTTGGCGTTCCCCAGGGTTTGTGGTCTCCAGAGCCTCCTCCCACTCCTCCACCAGCAGCTGTAACAGCAGCGACGTCTCCCCCAGCAGTAGCTCCCCCAGCCTGGACAGCCGGAGCAGCTCTCCCCTGCCTGGGGAGCCTCCAGGCTCACAAGACCCTCCGTTGCACACACACACCAAGACACAGCCACAGACTGTCAGGTGATTGATGCCATGTTGTGTGTCTGGAAATAGAAACATGTATATGTGTTTAGTTTCAGGGAAAGCTCATGGTGATTGTGACATATTTGTAATGTTTTCAAATCTGAAATTGGGAAACAGTTTGATAAAGTAGCATGTTGACATCCATTGGTTGGTTAGTTTTGTACAAAACAAAATACTCACTATAATGATGCTTTGAAACAGCAATTATGTAGCTTAGAATTGGCTAATGTTGCCCGTCTTGCATGACAAGCAGAATGGTTCCATTTTGAATAAATATGTCACTAAAGTGCTGGGGAAAAAAAGCGAGAAACAAAGTCATTACAGCTTCTTCAATGTAAGGATTTTCAGATTTTCTCAATTTTATAGAGGATTGTAAATTAGATTGAGATTGAAAAAAACAAGCAGGGTGTTTTTAATGTCCATCTATTGTCTTGCTGGCAGACTTTAGACACAAACACATTGGTTGACCTCTCTCCTCAGGGACCCCAGCAGTGAGGAGCATCTCCTCCCAGCCTCTCCCAGTGAAAGAGAGATAGCCGTGCCTGTAAGTGCTACCTTCGGCCAGTCTTACTCTTCCAACCACTAACTTGCTCATTCAAGTCTCATGGCCTCGACTTTGTCCCTCAACAGGAGGTGAATTGCACTCTGTTTTTACTGGCCGGCTACGTCAAGTACGGACGCCCCTACGCCTGGATACGCTCTAATCACGAGCGCCTGGTCAACATCGGAGGAACCGATTCGATGGTTAAGGACACGCCCATGAAACTCAAGTCCATCGCAGACTGGCAGACGGGAGGTATGGAAACAATGTGAGGAATCCAAACATGAAAGAGCTATTGTTTCACAGCACAGATTTAATTATTACACTTTCCATGAGTTAAATCAGACACAGATGTCTTTGCTTGAGTTTACCCTTCATAGAGACTGTTTGTTGTGGATTAGGTGTGTGGAAAAAACTCTAGGTGCTTCAACATTACTATACTCTGCTAGACTTTTACAAACGCTCAGTACAATTAAAAAAAAAAGAAAATTGCATTTCTGTCTTGTGTTTTCTGTTGTGTTATTGTTGATTTCTTTTAGGGATCCGCGTGTGGGACGTCATCAGTGAGCTGGTGTGTCTGTGCACCGTTCCGTCTCCCTCCAACCCCTTCGCCCTGGACATGCGTTACATCAAAAGTCTTCCCCTCCCTGACCGCTTCCTCGTCACAGGCGCTCTCCTCAACTTCCTGGAGATGTACGTGGTTTACAGAAACCGGGACGAGTTGAACTATGACAAAGGTAGGAAATCTTAGAAAGTCATAGAGAAGTACAGCACAGTACATCACTATTATTATGATTATTATTGAGACCAGCAGGTGATGCTGTTTAGCTACATTACAAAGAAATCCAACGTATAGCCCTTCCACATTTGAATTCAGAATTCATGATTCAGTGACGGTTTTTGACATTAGGTTTCTCCTTTCAGTGGTCGAGGAGGTAAAGCCTCTGAGGCGTCTTCACGTCCAGTCCCTGTTGGAGTTACAGCGACACAGGGAGAGCTCGGGGTTGGCCGGTAGTCCCACAGTGCAGGACTCTTCTGGAGAGGAGTGACTTTAATTGTTCCTATTTGATTCACATCCAGATGAGACATCGTACTTTTACTGACTTCTTGTAGAAAAAAGAAAATAGGTTTAAATGTGTGAAATGTCATAAGAATGACTGTATTTAGTCACTTTATCTTGTTGCTTTTGTATTGCATACAGTACACAATGTACAAATCTATTTCTTTTAAGGCTACACAGTCCAGTTGGAGATGTATCTGTATATTTACTACAGTTGAACAGTGGTCACATGTATGAGTTTTTGAAAATGTGACAACACTGGAGAAATAACCCTGGGAAATTACTCACATGACTGAGAGTAAACATCCCAGGACCTCTCTGAATGTTTTGCCCTGCCACCCCCAAACTCTTCAATCCTGCTCTCCCACAAACACTCTTAACAGCTTCAGGCCAAATATAACATTTTGACAAGTTGAGTGAAACAGAATAATTTGTCAGGGTCAAAGCTGCAGAAGTTAAAGCTGGTTAAATATGTGTCTTCTTGAAAATTACAGCAGAATGAAAAAGCGTGTAGACAAACAAGTGTTGTATAAAAGGTTTTAATATTTCATAAAATACATAATTAAATATTTACAATAAAATAAAGCAGGCACTTTAAACCCCTTTTCTGAGATCGGGGCTGCGCCGTTTGTAATTACAATACATCACGAGTACAAAATGTTAAAATTATCTGATAAAAACCTTGTGGCACATCAGTCAAAAACGTCTTTACTGTTTTAAAAAAAAAAAAAAAAAAAAAAGGGCAACATTGCTAGCTTAGTTTTGGTCAGAAAACACAAAATGAAAATGAAGGTAGCCTCAGGGTGTACCACTAATCCTCAAGTCTCTCATTTGTAAACCATAAGACAGAAATCACCATCATGAGAGCACGTTATGCAATACTGCACATATCAATGCCTATAATCGTCACTTTAACTTAGGTAGTTAAGGCACCTTTTCATGGCTTTGGTAATGTGAACAAGTCGAGGGCTTAGCATTACAAGCACATTGTAGCATCTACTGATGAGGCTCCTCCAAATGCAAAGTCATGGTTGGGCATTTCACAACCCCCCCCCCCCCCCCCCCCCCCCCCTCCTATTGGAATGCAGGTGCATGGCTGCGCATTCCACACAAAGGCTTCACATGGGAACACAGCGTTCCCAGTGTTCGGACACAAACAAACCCGCAAGTCATGACTGAGTCTGTTTATCCCACATAAATGCAAATAATTAATCGCAGTGGACAGACAGGATCTGTTTTTTGTTTTTGCAGGATGAGGGGAGTTCTGCTAGGGTCTGTTTTTTACATTTACAATCCAGGTGCTGCTGCTACTGACCTCTTAAAATGTAAGACATTTGGAATTAAACTGATGTGTTCAGATGTCAAATTTGACAAAGTGCTCAGAAATTACTAACTGCATTTATGTTCCTTACAGACTAATCATTTTTACTTTGTATAACACTGCATTTTCCCCTCTATCTTAACATCTATGTAATCTTGGCCAAAACTCTCACAACATAGATTAAAAGGGTGGTTTTGTCCATTCAATTAAAAAAAAAAAAATGAAGGCTTAAAAAAAAAGCTTGTCGTCTTTTTCCAGTTTTTGACTTTCATGCGTGGATCATTTGGCCAACAGCTGCTATCATTGTTGGTTTAATTGTCCCTTTCCAACAGACCAAACTCTTCGGTGGCTTAAGTATCAAGTAGACTACTTAGAAACAAACAAGCCACCCCCTCCCCCCGAAAATGATCCAGTCTGGTCCACAAATGGCTTGCAGCCAGTCACGAGTCCTACCATAGCTGTTGGCAGGTGAACAAAGGCAGCCGTCAACAGCATTTTGTGCTACATTAGACGCCACAATTGCAAAAGTCAACAGACAACTTTGCTGCGTCAAAAACCTACAAGTCAAAACGCTCACTGATTATGGCAACATCATCTCATAAGTCCTCATACATCCAAATATGGACTTCCCCACTTCCCGTTTTCATCCCTCCCTCCGATCAGTGCTGTCATCAGGTTAATGTGGTCCCATGTTTAAAGGGTAAAATCGGGGGTTCAGTTCCAGCTGTCAGAGGCAGATCCTCTTCTCGTGATGGCTCTGAGAGGGCTGTGGGACACAGAGCCCCTCTTCTTCCAGCGAACTGAAAAGAAAAGGCAGTCAGTGATGAGTCAGTGGTGTTAGCTTGGCAGCTGCAAATGAAAAATGAACACTGGTGTTTAAATGTTAATTAGTAGCATCCAACCAGCCTCACTAGTTTGTCAACCGAGACTCTAAAATGTCCTGGTGAGGTAATTCATTTACTACTTCAGCACTTGGTTTTCATTACTTTCACTAAATGTGCTTGCTGCAATGGCACCTTAAGCAATCTTATCTTTTTAAACAGCTTGGAGAGCAAAAGCAGAATGTATGCTAAGGATAATGAATCAGGGAAATGGTTCTTTAATCGTAAACCAAAGAACTATTCTGCCTTACAAAGCCAAAATGCAACAACCACATATTCCATTAAAATTAAGCCAAATCAATTTATTGACATCTGTTAAAAATATTAAACTTATTTTGCTATAAAAAACAATTGGAATTTGAGGGTGAAAAATCGTAGTCTAGTAGAAAACCAAGGCAGCTAATTTAGTGTATCTTCTAAATGAAAAATGCTGAAACATCTTAGTGATTGAGTTTATCATGCCACATAAATAAGGCAGTAAATCTAATAAAAAAGTAACACTACGTTAACTAGCTAAAGGTAATTGGCTTAGCTTAGCAGAGTAGCAGTAAGTGCCATCCCTACAGCCTCTGACTCTAGTGGTATTCACATGATCTGATGTGGCGAAGCCATCTTTAATTAATCCCCTTTAAATGTAAACTAACGCATTGATTAAAATAGACAAGAAATCTGAACAAGTATTTAAATGTTTTGTAAAGTCTCACCTTTTCCCAGACTGGATGGCAGCGTAGAGCTCTTTGAGATGGCGGCAGATTTGGGCGACTCCTCTCCACGTTTCCCCTTCACCTCTCCTGGCTGCAGCGTGGCCGAGCCGTCCTGCAAGTCACTTAGTGCCCGCTGGAAAGAATGTGCCAGACAAGTCGTCATGTCTAGTGCCCGCTCTGCACGGCTGCACCAGAACACTCGACACTGCAGCTGTTGCCCCTGATGTTTGCAGATGTACAAAAAGACATTGGGCCGGTTGGCATCCGCGGCACAGTACGCAATGTCCTGCAGGTACGTCTTAGTTAGCTGCCGACCTGTACTCAGTTCCTTGACCTCGACGTACCTTGGGCGCACCACCAGGGCGTGATCTTTGCTCAGCTTTTTCCCATTTGCAATACCTTCCAGCAAGCGGCTAATAGCGTCCTGGGCCTGCTCTCGATCCAGAGAGAAGATTTTCTCTGTGCCCAGGTAGTGGACCTTAAAAAGAGGGTCGCCGTGGGATAATGATTCTGTGCGGTCGCGGCGAAAGCGGCGACGTAGCGCAGCCGGAGAGTTCTTAAGAGTCTGCATGAGGTGAAATGTGCTGAGAGACATGGTACGTTTCAGGCCGGGTTTGGAAGAAATTTTAGCTGAGGCGTATCTGCCGGTGGTCAGCTGGTCCTCTTCAGAGCCTCTCCCACTCTTCCACTTTTCTTCTATAAATGGAGCACAGTTGCATCCACTGCTTTTATCTGAAATTTTAAAAAAAGACAGTGAAGTTAGCAGAGGAATAATTAAGCGGGACAGATGCTTTAAGCTTTGTTCTGATTTAAATAAGGTCAAGGACAGGGTTTCTCTTAGAAATGGGTTGTTTTGACATTGAGTTATCTCCTCAATATAAAGCAACTCTTCATTTTTATAGTTTTCAACTCCTCGATGTGGAAAACAAAACATGCAGTCAGCACAACTTGTACCGCAGCATGGAAAAACAAAAGGCCACCAAACAGGACCAGTTACGAAGGCATGTGAGGAATATTCATTCACCACAGACACCAGTCATTAAATATTTACAGCCTGGTTTGGGCTTTGTCCTTACAGCAGTGAACCCTTAAGAGGCATACAAACACACTGATGAATGGAAACATGTCAAAATCAATTAAAAGGTTACTGTAACACACAAAAGTGACACAAGTTATCCCAGGTACATAGCCATGTTCAAAGTCAACCCTGTGCCAAGTATTACAAACACTCATATCACCATGCTTTTAGTTACTGGACAATTCTGTGAACTTGCCAACTCCAGTCTTATACAACGTCCACATCTAGCCTCCCATTGTCTCCCATCCTACAAACCCACAGAACTGCCTGTTCTCCATTGTGTTAAACTTTATTTTTTCCCCTTTCTCTTTTCTTGGCCATTCTTTCAACATCCTAGCTCCTCAGAAGTGAGTTGCAGAGAGAACCACCGACTGTTCCAAGGTGGCAGCCATTGTTAATCAACCCCCTGTGCAGGAAACAGCTTTGCATTCCCCTCCTAAATATTTCTCCTACAAACAATGGCATGCTTCTGTGAGTTTGTCACATCACAAAAGAGATGCAAGTTGACCTAGAGCCTCGGCCAACCCAGGGCATGCTCATATACAGTTACACGTGTGGGTTACAAACGTACACCACTTTCACTTGGACACACACACACACACACACACACACACACACACACACACTTTGCATTACTGTACAACATTGGTTTTCCTGGTCACAAGGTTAAGCAAAAAAAAAAAAAAAAAAAAAATCAAACAAATTACAACCAAAATTTACATCCAGGTAAGGATTCATGTGCGTCACTTCTAATGTGATCTGAATAAACAACTATACTCAATCTGACATGTGCAAAGAGCTGTCACATCCAAACAGTCCATTCCGTTTTGTAAGGAGCCTTTGGAAGTGGACAGAACATTTCTGCTTATACAGTATTTACCTTCAACACTTTTCTGTAGAACAAACGAACATATGGAGAGATTCTTGCCCCATACGTAATCCTTAATATGATGCAAACATACAAATATAGTACAGGCAAATGTCAGCTAACAGGTTATATTAAGGATCTGTTAATTTCAGGATGCACCATACAAGATAGAACTTGAGATGAAACTATTTCTAAACACGTATTCTTCACGTTATGTTCTCCTTCCTTGTATGCCGAATTAACCATCATATAATAGCGATTACTTAAGCGGAAAGAAATGTGCTGTGCGACGTATCGTCTCAGAAATGAGCGAGATAACTTTAAATTTGCAGATTTAAGAGTTGTTCGGCGAGCACCGAAGGGTCACGTAAAACTGTCACAGTCGAAAACCAGGTACATTTCTCAGTAGATATTACCATTATGAATGAAATGATAATTTTGAACGTTTCAAAAACGTGTCTTACCTGGCCACAGTTTCATGCAAACGATGTCCTCGTGCGCCTCAGGTGAACCGCAGAGTTCCGTGATGTTTTTTTTTTAAACACACTGGGCAGGTGGAAGTCTCCTGTCCTGCACGTTCACACAAAACCCGTTTGACTGTCAATTAATAGTTGTGTGTGTGTATATATCGATTAAGCGCACTGTCGGTAACTGGTTTTCCGTAAACTCAGTGTTCCTCGTGCGCAAATAAACGAGACGTATGCAGACGGAGACAGATTATGTACAGACTGAATCATGCCCTCCGTTCCCTCCCTGCTCGACGTGAATGAGTTGAGTGAATCAGAGCTCGCGGGACAACCGTTTTAAAACAGCGTAGGCGCGAGCTCGTCACACACGTGGACGAGCAATTGTGTGAGAGGGCTGGTTGATGTATCAGCAGAGGGAGGTCTGAGGGGAAAAGAAGTGACGATTTACAATAGAAGAGAGATATGCAGTACATGGTAGGATGGATAACAATTATATAACAATTATTTTGTTTTTATACTGGCATTGGTGTTTTAAGGGAATTGCAGGCCTATGGCATACCTTGTTTATGTAGGCTACATATTTACACTCCCCCTTATCATAGTTTAAGAGTTAAAATCTACTCATTTCAAACTGTGTGACATTATTATGGCATACTGTAAATGCTGTATTTGTTCTTCATTGAAGCAAATATGATGTTTACACTGAGTAAAATATTCAAACCCAAGACTCCAGGCTTTTATGGTTCCTTAAAATTAAAAATGTTCTAGATGTCTTGTGCAGCATTTAAAATTTCCCCAAAATATTCAGCCTGTTGGTATTTGGTATGGTATACATGTTTGGTATTTTTTGGGCTCTCCACTAGAACTTGAATTACATTTCTGTGGGTTTGGACAATGTTTGACTGATCCAATCAAACGATCCATCATGCATGCCCAAGATGATAATCCTGTTTTACGAGGATTTACGACACTGCACGAATCACGATCTGTTCCACGCTTCTGCCGTTAGCCTCCACCGGGAAGCTAACAGCTAATTCGCTAGCTAGCTGACAGCTTGATTCAGTCTAAAATAACGTTAACTCAAACTAAACACTGGGTAAAGCAGGCTACAGCTGACATAACAGCTGTTATATATTTTAACGGTTATTTTCAGGTTTTATTTTGAGGGTCTTTTAAAGTTATTACATGCTGTCTCAGCTAGCGGTTAGCCGAATTAGCTGTTAGCTAAACTAATGTAGCTTCCTTTATTCAGTGGTGCGCAGTGGTTTATGGGATGAGTAGTTCCTTAGCTCGATAATGAAAATATGTACACAGTCTTGTACCTTTGACTTTTTTGGAATTTTCTGTTCATTTTTTCACTCGAAATGATATGTTGTATGCTTATAAGTCACGTCGTAGCTGGTTAGCCTAAGGCATGGTCTAAAACTCTTTATATACAGATTTTTCCAAACATCAATGGGAGAAATTAATGGGAAATTTACTTCCGGAACCCAAGGTCTCTCGGAGGAGGGGCGGGACTGTTGAGGTCTATTAAAACAACTGAATATATTGAAAAATAGCCATCAAAGTTTTCCCAAGCTGACATTCTTGAAACATCTGATTTTGTCCAACATTTCAAAACCCAATAAGTAGCTCTATACAGTGATATAAGTGTGAGAGAAGACAATTTGTTGACATTTTTGTTTTTTTAAATAACTTAAATGATTAACAGATTATCATAGTTGTTATTTAATTATCTGTCAATCAATCAACTGATTAATTGACTAATTATTCAGCACTAATTAAAAAGCTTTGTTTAACAGAATTTTGATAACATTTTATATTTTTGCATTTACATGACTAATGAAAATGTTTAAATGTAGGCTCAGCAATTAGTTGTCCTCATGTCACAAGCCCATGGCATCATGCTCTACCAACTGAAAGTCTTACTGTGAGTATATGCAACACAAGGCTTAGAGGAAACATCTGAAACCCAGTACCTTTCATTGCCTTCACATTGCGTCACAGCCCGTCTCTAATGGGGATCACTGGCCTCACTGGTTCAGATCTGCTTTAAGTGTTTATCCTGGGGGCATTTTGAACAGTGGCAGAGGGAAAACTTTAAACGGTTCCATGTGTGTATCTGTGTGTGTGTGTGTGTGTGTGTGTGTGTGTGTGTGTGTGTGTGTGTCTGGCTGGGTGTGCCTGATGTGGGGAAACAGTAGGGCCCCTGTTTCTTCTGGGTTTGGCCCAACAACAGTTAAGTTCTGAACGTCACACTCGCCTCATGCCTAGCAGGACACACTGGAACTATTCTTGGGGCACCGGTGACATAATGGACCATCTCATACAGGCACCCACCCTTTATACGTATCTCACAACAGGCAGCAAGAACAGAGTCAGCATCCAAACTGTGGCGCAGGCAAGAGTGTAGATGCAGCTCTGGAGCCCTATTTGGGATTTTTTTAGCAACATTGCATCTTGCTAAAAACCCTCTGAATGGGAATGTTGGTCGACAACTATTGGATAGATTGATGTGAAATTTTGTACATACTTGATGCTCCCTAGAGGATAAATCCAACCGACTTTGGTGATTCCCTGATTTTTTTCCTCTAGTGCCACCATTTGGATGGATTGACATTCAATTTTCTTTTTTCCCCCGATGAAATTTGCACCAAATTTTGTACATATGTTTATGGTTCCCAGGCAATGTATTCTAATAACTTTAGTGATCATGTGACTTTTCCTACAGTGTCACTGTGAGGTTTGTTTTTCAGTGAAATTTCTCAACAACTATTATGCCATGACATTTAGGACAGATATTAATGTTCCCATCAAGATGAAATGTTATAACTAACCCTGGACTTTTCATCTATCACAATCATCAAGCCGAGATCTTAACTGGTCCTGCTAAAAACATCAGCATTTTAGCAATGTCATTGTGAGCATGTGAGCTTGCTGATGTTAGCATTTAGCTTACAGTACCACAGTGCCTAAGTAGTTTTTTGTTAAATATTCATGGAGCAGAAGAATTTGCAGTTATATAAACCATTATTTTTAAAATGTCAATCTTTCAGAATCAGAAAGAAAGTCTTTTTTTAGACTTGACAATTAGCTACAAGACATTAGTATCAGTGGGTGAGGGCGCTATTACAGACACACCCAATTGTTCAGAAACTATTTGGCAGCTATTAATTCAAATGTCTCGACTGCTACTTGGGAATGAAACCAACCAAGTTTCTAATCCTCTCAGGAGGTAATTATATTCATTGTGGGGAAACAAAGACAATCTTGGACCACAGCAAGAGGCAGGGTGAAGGAAAATGGACGGTTTAAGAAAGCAACACTTAATGACAAATCAGCTGTTTGAATAGTCAAAGTCTACACAGTTCAGAGTTGAGCTGGGTGGAAATTTTGGGGATTTCAAGGAACAAGATCACAGAGTGCCTTTGATAAGACAGGAGCAAGTCACTGAGAGCGGAAAATTAAGCATTTGTTGATGAGATTACCTTCTAATTCATACTAAAGATAGGGAATAACTGACCCAGACCTAAAGGCTATTACACCTGTCTTAAAGACCAGAGGTGTTGTTCTAAGAAGCCGGTTTATTGAGTTATCTGGCTTCTTAGAACAGTCGCTAGCATTAACAGGGTTGTGATCTCTGTTTTGGTTATCATACAGTTTCTTGAAAAGTGAAACAGGGATGTAATACTTCTATTGTTGGAAACAAGGCAAACACATACAATTTAGGAAGTAAACTGACCCTAGGCTCCCACCCATCTGTGGTAGAAATGTTTTATGCCCAGTTCCCTTTTTCTAAACTGCTGTAAATCAATTTCCATTGCCATTTACTGATGTATATCTACTGTAGCTATGCTTGTCAATAATGAAGGCAGCTTGTCAACAATGAAGCCAACATTCCAGTTCGCTATCTCAGAGTCTTATTGAAGCAAAAAGCACATCACTATCTGTGCCTGGCACCATTACAACCAGTGCTATAAAAAGAATGTCATGAACTTTTACCTTCATATGATAATTACCAGAGCTGTCAATCACGTTTTAGCTACATTGCTAGCGTGAAAAAAATATATCCCCATGGGCTGTACTTTGTCCTAAACTGTTAGCATGCTAACACACAAAATTTAGATTTCGAACAATATACCATTCTACTGTATATACTATTCACATTATACCTGCTAAACATTAGCACATTAGCATTGTCAGCATAGCATTTAAGCTAAGCTATAAGTGCCAGTGTGCTTACAGTAAGGTCCATGGATGTATACAGCCTCACAGAGCATGATGAAATGTTTACAGCTGCCATTTTGGAAGTAAATAATAAAACATATATGTGACTATGTTAGCGTCATTAAGTTATTGGTCTTATTTATTTTTATGGTTAGACAGCTCTTGGGTTGTTTAAAGTTGACAGGTAGGTTGTTTCTAGAATTGTACTAACAATTTTTATTGAAGATTTGATCATTTCTGTTTAATTCTGACCTTGTGGCATATCTTGTGTTACCGTCTTATGTTGTTTGTCTGTAACTCCTTGTTATTGCTGCTTTTCTTGGCCAGGACATGCCTAAAATGAGATTTTTGAATGGTTTTAATGGTTAAATTACACTGAAACAGTAATAGAAAATATTGTAATTTATGTACAAGCCATGGTCCTTCTACAAACTGCCACATTTGAGCCAAATAAGATAGATCTTTTTTGATCCACAGGGGAACAATAAAGGTTTATCTTGCCAACTTCTAACAACGTCTGATTATAACTGCCAGACATGATGTTGGCAAGTCATTTTCCAAGCCTGATTTCTTGTCACAGCAGCTTTTGTTGTTATTTACTCAAATACCACACACACCTGTACAGTCTGTTCCAGCAGAGCGTCTACCTGTAAGAGGAAGTTGGACAAGGCGTGGAGATATGAAAACAGGAATGGTAAGTACAGGTTTATGGGGCACTCTGCACTGTTCTCAAATATCTACTACAAAAGAGAACACTATGGGAGGAGTTCTTTTTTTTGGTCCATGTATGGTATAATGTGTCCTGCAAGACAAGTGTGTTAAAGAGTCATCCAATTCAAGTCTCGTAATCACAGCATAGGTGTGTTGCATAATTTTGTCTGTTAATCTTTAGCTGTTACATGTCTCAATTGTGAGCATGATTTAGCTTTTTCATGGCAAAGTACTACAGAAAACAATAACTATCTCTCTGTTGATGTCAAAGTAAATGCGGAAGTTCCAGTGAGTTGGTGGGATCACAAGTTCAGTGTCATGTCATATGACATAGCCTAACTGGTGTTATGAAGAATATAGATAATACAGGATGTTGGTATTACCGGTATGTGAAACAGTAAGAGTTGTGTTGAATCCACTCAAGTGCCAATAGCTGCTCTTCTAGTGAAAGTTACCGGATTCAATTATGTAAATCAAAGTCTTTACCCGCTCTCTGGTTACACCTTCCTGAACAAGTACAACGGGCCTCTGGTTTCATAGAAGGAAATGGCTCAGTTACTTAGAAGAGAAGTCGTCGTCGGTCGGGGTTCATTGTATTTGTTGGCTTCATAGTCAGGTTTTCCTGTTATTCGCCTTAATTCAAAGAATCGAATCTGAGGAAATAACTAATTCAGGAAAAGAGAAGAGATGGGTGGCTGCTACATTTGATAACTTAGATATTCTCATAAATTGTGAATTCACAGTCTGAGAGGTTTTATATCTTTACATGAGCATTATTGCCACCTTAAAACCCTTCTAAATCTCAAACATACATCCCATTTTTTGGCTGCAGCTGGAGCTTTGATGTCTCTTTACAGTAAAGCTTTAAAGGAGAGGCGATTTCCTCAGGATGTTGCTACAGTAGCTTATGTGCTTCTGTGTACTTGGAGTTTAGATACGCTACGTGCATTTCACAAGCCGCTGATTTTGTGGAAATATAGGAAGCTGTGGATCTGATGTATCGCCCCTTGTTGGCTAAAAAACATAAAACAGGTGATTAAAAATGTACCCTTATAGGTATCAAATACTGAAAGTGTATTTTTAGGACCTGTGCATGGATAATAAAATATCATCATACATTTCCAATCAATCCAGTGCAGTTGTTTCACCCAGAATTCAAAATAATTTGAAATAAGCGTGGCTTTAAGGTCTGATGGACAGTCCACCACTTGCTGTGGTTCAGACTGTTAACGTGGGATTTTTTTGTTCTTTCCATCTATCTAGGCTCACTTTGCCAGACCCTCCTCCAAAGCGCACTGAAGGAGGGTCTGGCTACTCCACATAGCATTCGGGGATGGGAGGTAAATGTGTTCTGGTTTATTGGCATTTCTTTCAACCAATCAGATTTGTCATGGGCGATGCTAAGTTCCGCACAGAGCCGCTGCAAAATAGTCATGTGAGAGAAAACTCAGATTGGACAGATAGTCTAGCTAGCTGTCTCAATTTACCATGCAGAGATCTGAGGAGCAGTCAACAATAGTCCTCATAAATCCACCGAATATAAAATCCCAACAAAAAGAAAGCGGAAGGAAACGAAAAATGCATGCATCCGGTGGAATTTCCTGTGGCACTGGAGCAATCCCGGAAGTGTAACGTCAAGGATATAGACTAATCCCATATGACGTGAATGCGGCATGGTGCTTATTACCAAATGTTAGCATGCTAGTAAGCTAAACTAAGAAGGGGAACATAGTAAACATTATTCATGATAAACATTATCACATTAACACCGTCGTAGTGAGCATGTTAGCATGCTAACATTAGCATTTAGCTCATAGCTGTGCCTAAAATACAGCCTCACAGAGCTGCTAGCATGATTTTAAAATCTTTGAGTCTGTTTTTTCTTTCTATTGAGCCTTTTTATTACTTGGGAACTGCCTGGCTCTGAATTTAACCTCTCGTCAGCTACTGGTATCAGCAACAACAAACAAAGTGGGACACATTTAGAAAGTTCATGTTTTTAAAGTTTAGAAACGTCTATATCAGGAAGTGCTAATCTGTGTGCTTACCTGTGTGCAAATATGCGAGACAGCTCAACATTTGACCAGCAGCCCGAAGGCTTGTAGGAGTATTATTACACTTTAAAACTATTTACACCAGTGGTGTAGTCTAATGTATTGTAGTGGGTATATTGTACTGTATATTGGCCAGAAACTGCCTTTGGGGGAGGGGCCATATCATAGTGGGGGGTCTGGGTGTCCTCCTCCAGGGAAGTTTTGAGCATCAACGACTTCATTACCTGTATTCGCATACATTTTTATGCACCACTTTACGGTGGAAAAACCTTTATTTAGCCTATGTGAAGAAGAAAAACACAGATGACAATTCAAAATATATCAAAAATATAATGTAAAGTATGTTGTTGCGTGTCATTGGACATTTTTAAGTGGGTATATGGAAGTCCTGGAGCTTTCTTTGTGGGTATACCTGCGTATATTCTTTGTGGGTATACCTGCGTATCACGTAGACTACACCACTGATTTACACGTACACTAGGTTTACACGTAAAACTGTGTTGTCTGCAAACTTCAGTTGACCTCAGTTTTCACCTGCCCTGCTGCTAAAACAGGACAGAATATCTTTTGCAACACACAGACCTGGGATCAAAAAGGGAAGCTGTAGGTGTTATCAGTGGATTAGAAATATGAGGTCTGTAAATAACACTTTTTATTTGAGTTCTGTAACTTATCCTAGATTGATAGCACACATGGGCTGGTTGCCAATAGCTTTCAGAAAGTGAAGTGTACCTTTTCCAAGAATATTTGACTGGACACACTGACTTCTGTCTTTTTCTTACAGGAAAGCTAGTTGTCTATTTATCTTTACCGAAAATGTACCTGCAGTGTTATTGTCTAATTTCCTACAGCACGTCCCACTTGGCCAAGGTCCCATGACGAGCAAGTGGCCAAGTGACCCGACCTACACAGAAATCACATGACTCAGATTGTCTGAGGGACGTTATGATGGCTGACCAAATAAAAAAAAATAAAAAAGATAACAAGTAGCAGCTGCCAGCCTGACAACCGACTGCAAAAGTCCTAATAAGGCATGTTAATGGGCCCGTGTGGAGCAGAGGGAATGACACAGTATTTGCTTTTTTCTCCTCTAGTTATCTTTACATGAGGGTTGCGTCAGTCTGCTGATGAGCTAATTTCCTTTCTCCTTTTTTCTTTGCCTGACTGAGCTAACTGGTTGTGGTTTAGGTGTAATAACATGAACAGGCTAGACAGGAGGAAGGGGTCATCTGGGGGAATTTCTTAAATCATGAGACTTATTTTCAAGTTTTAAAGTCATTCTGAAATAACTTTGAAATAGGTGATTACTACAGCCAGCAGCAGGAAACTGTATGCCAAAAAGGGACCAAGCAGTTATGTAACATCCTTGAATAATAAAAATAAAAAATAGATTTTAATGTTTTCTCTTGAGGCCACTGTATTCCCAGAGTGAGCTATTCATGATAAGTAAATAGAAGGCGTCGGGCTACTTCAATAGCTCTTATCACAATGCTTTCCCTGCGCTGGGCTGTGCTTTGTATTCATGTACACTAATTGGGTACAGTAGCTAGTTATGGAGGGCACTTAATTAAAAAGCAAAATAATGTCCAAAAATGGAAATTATGGAAGCTGAAGGAGGGAGGGGGGAAGATGTCAGCAGCGACTCCTCTTTTGTTTTGACTGTATTTCAGTTCTTTTGAATGCATGTTTTTTGGTCGTTGACACTTTTAGCTCTATTTAGAAATTGATAAATGTGGTGTTGACTGCTTTGTTGTTGAAATGCGCTCGAGCTCAGGGACCAATCAGAATCTAGACTAAACAGGAAGAGGAGATGGCTTCCTGTCCAGCCCTGAAGGAGATGACTACTGAATCCAGCAGTGAACTGAGAAACAATAGCTTGACAAAATTAAAAAGGTCAAAATTATGTATTTGAACTAATTACTCAAGTTTCAGCCCAAAAATTCAATAGAAATACTGGTATTAAATATAAATTGAAATAAGGTTTATTTGGACATAAAGGCTTACACACTCCACACTCACTTTTCTAGACTTTCACATTTTCAAACAATTAACTAAACAGCATATTGGGTTGTTTTAATGACTCCAACAGAACATGGCTGTGAAGCTTTTTCCAAATGGACCCGCTAAAGTTGGCACATGAAATGCCATTATTTTTATTAATTCAGGTGTGAATAACGTCGGTTTTATGTAATAAGTGGTCTATTCATTATTGCTGAATAGAAGTGACATGGCCTTGGGTTTACTCTTCTATGCTTGCAAGTGCTGCATCATAATACTGTATATGACAACAATATTACCAGTATGTCCTGAAGCGACAAATGTTGTTTTTCACTCGTTAAAAATTATAAAATCTAAAGTAGCTTTGTGAAAATGCATTTTTTTCAGAAAATCCAATGGGTTTTTAAATTGTTGATTTATCTTAAGAATTGAGAACATTTTCTCCATCCATAACATGTTCATTTGTTTTGTTTGTTTCAGAGGCACTTGCAGTCTGATTTGGTTACCTTCGGAAAGAGCCAGGCTAGCTGTTTCCCCCTGATTCCAGTCTTTATGCTATGCTATGCTATGCTAAGCTAAGCGGCTGCTGGCTGAAGTATCTTCTCACCTCACTATGGCAAGAAAGCGAATCAGTGTATTTCCAAAAATGTCGAACTATTCTTGTAAGCTAAAGGGGTTTACAATAGATATGATAAATTATTTTAGATTTTGAGATACAAATGGTGAACTTTGGCACATCATCAGTGATGTAACCTGGGCTAATCGGGTATTTTGGGTCTTTCAACATCTGACACCCTCGCTCTGGCAACTTATGCATTGTGTCCCAGCAACAGATCACAGAACTTACAAAAACACTAGAATTGCGCTTTACTTGCACACCAAGAATCATTTTCTCTGGGTTTTTGTAGCATTTGTCAGATATGTCAGTGCATAGCCTAGTATGAGGCCCCACTCTCTCTTACTCACAATCCACTGACTAATACTGTCTACAATGTTTCTGCTTCTAGCTGCCTGTGAGTCCTCAAGTGCGTCTGTAAAAACTGTTAGGGGTGTCTTATGCACGTCATCAGCTAATTCCATAGAGGCTGGCTGATGAAAACGGTGGCAAAGCTCTGGTTTTTCTGCTTGCGTCGTATGAAGGAGCCGTTAGTCAGTCTTAAAGAGCTACACCGTCCTGCTGGAGCTATTAATAGCCACGAAGACCTTATTTTTTCAGGAGAAAGCTGGCAGGAGCATTTGAAGCCAGCCCAGCAAACTCCCCCTTCCCCTGTTCATTTCCTCCCCACCCTCCGCTCTTCAGAATGCCGTGTACTGTGACAAATCTCTCATAAATGTATTTTTAGCCCCAAGCACACCACAGTCTTCTATTTATTCTGTGATTTATGTAATAAACACATAAATAACCAAAGGCAGTGAGTTAGAGCTAGTTATTAGGATGTTATTTGTAATTCTAAACATTTTTCATTGGCTGAATCTTTCATCAATTATTAGTTCAAACCAGACTTCACACATGGCTTAACCAGCTGTGGTTTTTGTGTCGTCTGGTTTCACTCAGAATCATTACACTACTCTTTAACCAAACACAGAGAAAATGATCTCCAACTGGAGCTCCGTGGCTTAATAAAGAGATATAACTGTGAAAATACATTAAGAAGTAGTTCATAAACACTGTTGAACAATAAAAATGCATCATGTTCTGCTGTGATATGGTTGCAGGTTGAGTTTGTTTGCTTTTATGATTCCTATTCTTTAAGCTGTAGGCTATTCTATTAAATAGCTGTGAATGAAAATGTTAATCCTAAGCGTTACAGTTTGGCTTGAAGACAGGTGTCACTGCCTTAGCTTCACAATAAGGGTCTCACAACATAGTTTGGAGTTAAAAGATTGTTTTTCTAGAGCGTCTCCGTAGCCTCGAGGTATAAGATGCATTACATGTTATAGCAACATCAATATTATTTAACATCAGCTGGGAACCCCATGTTTCCTGTTTGTCTTTGCTACTTTCAAAAAGGCAAACATATTTAAGTGTTTTATTTCATTAATTTTCAATTTTTATGTCAAATTATAGTGATTAAGGATAGGCTTCCTAAAAATGACATCTTCAGACTGAAACTGAATAATTATCATTGTATCATAATGTCATCATTTAATGATTATACTCGTGCTTCAAACAAGTCTACTGACATGCCTGCTGAAGCTCATTATGTAGCAGCTGGTATCAAACAATGAGGTCATAAATGAGGTATTTTGATAGAGCCGCTTCTCTTTTTATGAGAAAATGTCATTTTTTTGTCTCAAACTGGATGTCTGAGTCAGTTTATTTGACGGGCTTTCACAAGGAAAGACACGTTAGTTATATCATTAAGATATACTGCTTACTTTTATATTAATTTAATTCAGATATACGTAGTTCTTTAAAGATAGTGACCAAATGATTCATTCATGTGGTCATTTTTCTGCAAATACCTCTCCCCAATGTATTTTCAGTTCCTCAAACTTAGCACTCTGATTGGTGGGGACTTGCCATTATGTCTGTGTGAAAACACTGTAAACTCATGAGATCATTCTTATTTCAGGCACCAAAGTTCACAGTCTGATGACATGTATTCAGTGGGCGTCATCACAGTGAGTTTAACTAAATATAACCTCTTCGGTAGTGACAACTACTGTGAAATTCTGCTTTTATTGATTTTTAATGATTTCTGTGGAAAGAAATCGGTGGCAAAATGAATAAATCTTAGAGTATAATGAAACAGCCATCCCCCCATGCAGACACACAGAGGCCTACTATGTATCATGCTCATTATGAATAAAAAATAATTTTGAGTTTAGAAATAACTCCACTCAAGAGTTAGGATCTTCTCCAGAATACAATGGTCTTATGTATTACTGAATATGAAATGATGAATTATGAAATGATTTGGCTACTGAGAACAAAGTATTTAAGCCTTAGCAATGGAGGAGGTGAACCATAATTACTACTGATCCCACAGATGTGCATACATTTATCTGACCTGCACAGACATAACAAGACCAAAAGTCTTGGTAGGGCCCCCGAGAGGCTGCAATTTTAATTACACACCACACAACTGAAGTGTTTGATGGAGCAGATGGAGCAAACAGAATACTACTGTAAATATTACCATGAGGAAAAGCCATGGAGGGGTCATCTAAAACAAAGGGGTCCATTCCCTTAAATATAAATGTTCTGAGCAAATTTCATGACAATTTGGCATCTAAGTTATGACTTATCTATGTGTAAAATTTAAATTGTAGCCTGAAAATGTGGCAAAATGGTGGTCCGGTAAAAGATCAGGGGGTCAACAACAATACAAGTAACAAGTCAAAGGGAAACTTTGACCGGACAGTGGCACTTCACAGGTCAAAGTCATCGTCCCCAGAATATAAATTCAGTGTTGAACAGACCGAATGACTGACTGACAGAGTATAACTGAGTATAACTTAGTTTGTAGGAAAAGTAGTTCATACCACCCAAAACAGAATATATCTATGATATAGGGTGGAAAAAATAATCGATTCTTAGATGCATCGCGATTTTCTCTAGAACGATTCGATTATCGATTCTGATAAGTTAATAATCGATTTATTTTTTTAAATGTGTTGATTTTTTATTTAAAAGTTACTGTCTCCAGACAAGTACAAATCAGAAAACAGAGTGACTGAAAGAGGATGGGATAATGGACAACAACAAAAAAAACAACTAATTTTTGTATATATACATATTATCTAATAAGACATAAATAAAATAATTAAGCAAAACATAGGCTGTTCATCTACTTTATCACATTACATCTGACCACCTCATGTTTCATGTTCTAAGAAGCCAATTATCCACCTTTAAACATGACTGAGCCTCTGACATGGAAGATTACTGGGAGAGAAGGTGAGTTCCACAGGCATGTTTAAGTCTTAAGCATGGAATGACTACAAAATAAAAACCTCAGTAGACAAAATATTTCATTAAAACTTGTGTTTGACAAATATATGTCAAAATCTAAGCTTTGTCTAGCTGGTTTGTCTGGGAAGTGATTAGCAAACTCTGAGTAGCAACCTCAGATTTATATGTATATTTTTTAAAATCACGCATGGAAATGTACATAAAACAATTGTTGCATCGAGATGCATCGATAATCGGTTTAGAATCGAATCGTTGGCCTTTGAATCGGAATCCAATATGACTTAATCATAGGCAGCAATTTAGATGGCACAAACCTAAAAATGTATACGGTACTACTTTATAATAAATCATCCATTGTAAAAGATTAATAAGTTGTAACTAAACTTTAATAATGGGTAAACACTCATTTACTAATGCTTTAGTAAAAATACTTTGTGGATAAGTTAAAATCCATTAATATGGACAATAGACAGTTGTTAAAAAAATCTCTCAGTATGGTTTAAATCCTTCTGGAAAAGGGCTGCAGAGCATTTACATATTATACTTTGAGAGTGGATAGTCTTTAAAAAAAATAACTGACATAACACAACTGTGGGAAAGGTAGTATTCCAGCATATAGGGAGGTTTCTGAGGTTCTGGTCCAACAAGCTAGGCTAAACAAATATAATAGCCTATAGGATGTTTTCTAATCATTAGCCTATTAGTGCCCCCTCTACGGTGGCCCTGAAGTGCAAATCACCACAGCAATTAGAGAAACGCAACAACAAATCATAAAACACGACGGCAAATAGGAAAACACAACAGAAAAAATGAAAACACGACAGCAAATATGAAAACAAAACGGCAAATAAGAAAACACGACAGCAAATAGGAAAACACGACGGCAAATATGAAAACACGACGGCAAATAGGAAAACACGACGGCAAATAGAAAAACACGACGGCAAATAGGAAAACACGACGGCAAATAGAAAAACACGACGGCAAATAGGAAAACACGACGGCAAATAGGAAAACACGACGGCAAATAGGAAAACACGACGGCAAATAGGAAAACACGACGGCAAATAGAAAAACACGACGGCAAATAGGAAAACACGACGGCAAATAGGAAAACACGACGGCAAATATGAAAACACGACGGCAAATATGAAAACACAACAGCAAATAGGAAAACACGACAGCAAATATGAAAACACGACGGCAAATAGGAAAACACAACAGCAAATAGGAAAACACGACAGCAAATAGGAAAACACGACGGCAAATAGGAAAACACTTCAACAAATCACAAAACACAACGGCATTAACTTCTACCGGAAAAGGTAGGGCCTATCTAGTAGAGGACGGACCCTCCTGATTGGACAGACGCACTGTCTGTCTTTTGACAGGAAGGAGAGGTGAAAAAATAAAAGTGCCTCACTGTCTATGCATTTAACAAACGGACAAGCCGTTTCTCATTTCAAAACACTGGACGAAATGGATGTGGAACTATGAACTGTGCTGTTGGTGAATCGGCGTCAGTCTGCTTGCAGGAGGAGAATATTCTGTCAGGAACTTTGCTCGCAACGTGCAAAGGTAGGTAACGTTACCGACACCGATAGGCTTTAATGTAAGCAATAGTCGTTTTGTCTTATTTATCCCATGTCAATAAATTAAAAACTCGTGGGAGTTCATGTTTGTAGTAGTCATAACACTTACCGGTAAGGAGAATTGCAGTAGCTAACCGTTTACATTAGCTTGTAGTTTACTGCATGTATGCAACATTAGCTCATTGTCCAGTAGCTTCTAGCTTTCAGACAAATGCAGTGCAAAATATGATCAGCAACTACAAGGTAAACGCTACCAGCTAATGAGCTACCACAGGCAGTATGATATACATTAAACTGCAAGTGAGAAAGGGTAAATAGTACTGTAAACACACAAGCTACAAGGCTACAACCAACATATGAAAAGTCATAATACCTCCATTGATAAACACCCACTAATACAGTAAAGGAAGGTGTAAGTGTGTTAAATGGTCAACAGTTGTCAGTTAAGACCATGATGAAGAAACTACACCACTACACAGTTACATGAAGTACCTTCATGTTTCAGTATGCTTAAATATACTTATGATACAATTCTAATCTTACCAGGACAGGTTGGATAACTACTGGACTAACCTAATCTTACCAGGACAGGTTGGATAACTACTGGACTAACCTAATCTTTCTCCTTCTGTCTGCAGTCCAGAAGCAACACCATCATCGGGAGCTGAGTCTGATCGCCGCTTCATGTTGAATATACTTGTGTACAGTATATAGTCATGTTTGAATAAATGTTATAATAAAGATACACGTTTCATTAATGTCTTTTTAGAGCTTGTATACCTAACTAGTTATTAAAACAGGTAGCATCTGAATATAATTACTCAGAAGTTTCCTGTGTCCAGGTCATAATTTGATGGAAAAATAAACATTGAAAAACAGTTTATATTATATACACACCCAAAAACTTAAAAGACACAGACAAACTAGTTAATTTAATGCATTTATTTTTTGAATGGCAATCTCTAATATAGCAAATAATCTATTCAACATCTCTTTTTGGCCTCTGTCTCCCTGCTTGTCTTTTGCTTTCCCTCTCCTCCTCATCTCTCCCTTCTGGTGACGCTAGTGCAGCCACGACGTTGAAGTTGGCATCCGATTCGCAGCTTCTGATTTGGCAGTTAAGGGGAACTTAAAACTGTTTTTTTAACCTCTTACTGTATTGAATGAGTGTTAGTCATTAAGGTAAATTTATAATTATGTCTAAAACACACTTTTAGATTTGTGAAAGCTTTATTGTCTTTAAGAGAACACAATAAGTTTTTTTTCACATATAAACCACATTAGACTAGGTCTAGATCCACCTAGACTTGTCAAATCTGGACTACATTATCCCAGAGAGGCTAAGGAGTCTTAAAAACACAGTTTGGGATTTGTGAAAGCTTTATTCTATTTGTGAAAATGCCATAAAGGGAGATTTTACTGTTTTTTGCATATGTAGACCACATTGGACCAAGTCCACATCCAAAACCACAATACCTAAACTTGTCAAAACTGGACAAGAATTAACTCACTCTCTCCATGTCATTTATTATATCCATGAGCAGGTCTTCCCCTGTACTTGTGTAAACACGGTAACGCAAACTTGGTAATCTACAGTGGGCAATACAGCACCGTAAAGAAAAGACCTTTACGACAGCAAGTGTGGTGAAAATACTACCACTTTTGTCCAAACTGGCCGCTAAGATTAACACAATCTGAAAGTTACATATAGCCACTTTAAGTCATAGAAAAAAATGTCTTCATGAATATAATGTGGAACTGCTGTGGACCTATCTCTGACAGCAACACATTTAGGATGTATTTGATCCTGTCATAAGACACCATGGTGCACACTTTATCAGAGAGTGTGTCACAGCTGTCGAGGAAGTTTGACAGGTATTTCACAATCCTGTCCAGCTGGGTTTCATCATCAAAGAAGATCGGGACCCAGCGTTCCCCAGAAGTGGGGTTGCTCCTCACCTGAGACAATGGCCTATGAAGTATGAATTAAAAAAAATCTTAATAAATATTCAGTCCTGCCTCTTTTTCTGAGGAAAGGTGAGAAAACAACACTTATGTTGAAGGAGAAGGATTTGAAAAGTAAATTAAACCACTGGCAAATCTATGACGATATTTGGATTGATTTCCAAAAGGTAAAAATAACTTTTTCTATTTTTCTTTTGAAATGAGAAGGAAGACCTGCTCATGGATATAAGAAATGATATGGAGAGACGTGGACTTCTACATTGAATGTCAATTAGCAAAGGCCATGCTGTGGCAATAAAATAAAACAGTTTATTTAGCCTCTTTGGGATAATTTAGTCCTGATTTGACAAGTCTTAAGTATTGTGGTTTTGGATCTGGACCTGGTCCAATGTAGTCTATATGTGAAAAATACAGTAAAATCTCCTTTTATTGCATTTTCACAAATAGAATAAAGCTTTCACAAATCTCAAACTGTGTTTTTAAGAATCCTTAGACTCTCTGGGATAATTTAGTCCTGATTTGACAAGTTTAGAAAAACGGTGAAATCTCCCTTTATTGTGTTCTCATAAAGACAATAAAGCTTTCACAAATCTAAAAGTGTGTTTTAGACATAATTAATAATTTACCTTAATGACTAACACTCATTCAATACAGTAAGAGGTTCAAAAAACGGAGGATCAGTCACTTAGCAATGTAAATTATGTTTCCCTGCTGAATCGGACAGTTTTAAGTTCCCCTTAAATTTCCCCTTAACTGCCGAATCGGAAGCTGCGAATCGGATGCCAACTTCTGTCGTGTTAACCTATTTGCTGTCGTGTTTTCATATTTGCCGTCGTGTTTTCCTATTTGCCGTCGTGTTTTCCTATTTGCTGTTGTGTTTTCATATTTGCCGTCGTGTTTTCCTATTTGCCGTCGTGTTTTCATATTCGCCGTCGTGTTTTCATATTTGCCATCGCGTTTTTCTTATTGCTGTTGTGATTTGCACTTCAGGGCCACCGTACCCCTCCCTCCCTCCAGGGCGCTTTCAGCTCAGTTCTCTTCCTGTTTTGGTAGGAGTTCGTGAAGAAGAGGACAGCTGCAGACCTCCACAGTCATTTTTCACGTTACATCCGTCCAAATCCACAATCGGAGAACCGCCACACGTCGTGAGCATCACATCATCACACCACACAACATGGACTTCTCTATCCGTGCAGCTAACGTGGAGGACTGCAAGGACATCGCGCGGATGATTGTGGTGAGCGGAAACGTGTAGTGCAGCTGTAGGCTATATGACTCGGAAGACATTGGGTTGCCTATATGACTCACGAGCTTACGTCAGTAGATACGTCAAATACACGATATAGCGGTTATTAGATCATTAAGATGTTATTGTATCAATATATTATGCCTGCGGTTTTATTAGAGTGCGCATCAGATATGCATCCATTTGGTATAGGCTAACTGACAGTAATTTAGGTTAAGGAATTGTGATATTTCACAGTAGTGCAAACTGATGTTATTTGTATTTATTTTTCACAGGAGTTGGCTGAATATGAGAAAGTCGCAGATCATGTAAAAGTCACTCAGAGAGGTACTGTATTAACAGCTGTGCTAAAAATAATCTGTTAAAATAATATGTACAGTTCTCTGCTTTGACCTCATGTATACATTTATTTAACCTTCATTAAAAAAAACGATGAAATCCAGAGCTTTTGATGATATCACATGATCTTCCTTAGCAGACGGACTTTGTCCAGTTGAATTTAGACACCGAAATGTCCCATTTTTGAGCAATTTAGGACTTTTTTCGTTTGCAATTTTATTTTTCTTTATTTACAAAGATTATGTGATGTGATATGAACGAAAGCTCCAGAACAGCTACTAAATTGACCCTGTGAAATTTTTGCTGCTCTTATCGAGGTATAGATAGATAGATAGATAGATAGATAGATAGATAGATAGATCTAATGATACGTTCAATATAAACTTTTACACCAACACAAACAATTTCATGACAATCAAAAAGAGATTGTGATACAATCAAAAGCTACTAAATTGACCTTGTTTTGAGGTTCTTTTGCCAACTTTCACAGTAGTTTCAAACCACATCATCACAATCCACATGGTGTCATTTAAGAGACCATGGGATGTCTGACCTTACTTTCAGGAAAAACTATCACCAGCATATCACATATAATCTTTTTTGTATTTTATATGCAGACTTGGAGCAGGACGGCTTCTCCAAGAACCCGTTCTTCCATGGGATTATCGCTGAGGTGCCAGAACAGCACAAAACCAAAGAAGGTGAGGGGGAAACCATCAAAAACACTGTTAACTTCACTACTGTTACAAGCAATCGTATTTGTGGGAGCTATGGAGTTGTACACATCTTCATTCTCATACAAACAAAAAAAAAAAAGATCACAAAACAGTAATGCAACAGCAGGTAGATTTATCACCTCTCTAACACCTGTTTGGACTGTGACCAGAAGTACAACATTTATAAGTTGTCAACACAGAAATTCCACTTTTTCTGTACTATGCAATTCAAGATTCAGATATCTGACTTTATACTGAGGAATGGCTGCCTGTGTAAGTGTGTTTGACTTACACCATGACTCTGATAATCGAGCACATTAATATCCATATAGCTTCTCAACCAATCGCCTGACAGGATGCAGATTAGCTTCTGGCAGCTAGAATCAGCCTAATAACCACATTGACCGAAATGAGGAAAGACAAATATCCGTTGTGATTTCTACCAGTTAAAAAGATGCTAGCATGTGATTGACATCTTGAAATCCAGCAGCTACAATTATCAAATTATAGCAACATGAACAACAAGAATGTACTGAATTCCCTGCATTGTTGGACAACAAATCCATTTTGGAATCTCTCTTTTGCTGCTTTCTGACACTACAAAATAATAGTACGTGAATTGCATACTATTTCCGGTAAAATATTACAGTATGCAATACTGGACACTACGCCTGCATAAATAACCCACAATGCAATGCGATAGTAACAACAACGTTCATAACAGACAAACGGACAGAAACCGAGGCGCTCTGTAACGTCAATAACACTCAATTTACATGTCTACATATTTAAACGACTGTTGGTCTAGTTATTCACCTCTTTCAGTAATTTTAACATTAAAAGACGATGCCGGCAGAGCCGAGGTCGGCAGGGGTTACCATGGTTAGTGTCTTCAACGGCAAGGAGGCTTTCAGGAAGTGACGTTGAAAATTATAGCTTAGTGCGTCCGAAAAGATACACACTACTGTTTATTTACACAAAAGTATGTTGACCGATAGTATACATATTGAGTATGTAGTGCAGAGTATGCGATTTCGGATGCAACCTTACTCTACGCGCACTAAAGCATCTTTAAGCTAAAAGACGGCCAAATAAAATCATGAAATACTGTTTTAAAATCATCAACCAGAAAAACTTTGAGAAGTTGAACTAAAAGTCTAAAGTTTAAATATTTTGTTTAACACATTTATTAATTGATTTGTCATGTGTAACAGACTTATTGTAGACACAACATTTACCCTTCACCCTCCCCCACTACAACAACATTACATTATTATTAACAAACGCTCAAGAACAGTACAATGAAATCAATTCAAAAACTAAAAATGTTTAGGGAATGATATGCAGTTACAGTATATCCTGAAAAGAAACATATGCTGTGAATATGTATTGTGATATGACAAATACTTAGTAGAAAAATACCTATAGAATAAACACACAAGTTTTATGCTGCTTTTAAAAGTTGATTACTGTTACTCAAATCACCTGCTCACTACCATTTCCTGGTGCATTGTAGGGCTGAACGATTTTTGAAAATAATCTAATTGCGATTTCTTTCCCAAATATTGCGATTGCGATTTGATAATTTTTTTAAGCTTTGTCTTCTGTATTATTCAACAAAGACAAACAATAAATCATTTTATAGTATGAACACACAATTACACACTAGACAGTTAAAAAAGTAAAAATATAGTATATACACACACACACACACACACACAGTATTTTTTTTTTACAGTGCACAGAGAGGAGCTGCCTCCAGCCCCTCCCCCTCGTGAAGTTGCGTGCTGCCGTGTGCACTTGCTCAGAGAGGCTATCGTTACGTTAGCTAGTTGCTGGTGTTCTTGCCGTGGGATTAACTGTACTAATAAAACCGTTGAAACACCGCGGCCGCGCTGCTGTGAAAGCTCCCCGAACGTCATTTATCAGAGTCTGGTTGTTACCCCTCTCAGTGGCAGCTCCTCCACTCCATATCTTTATAACGGAGCTAACCGCTAACCAGAGCTAACCGGAGCTAACCGCTAATCAGAGCTAGCTAATAGTTGCCAACCGAGCCTTCAGTTCTGCGTGTCTGTATCCATTAACTGCACGTATGGACTCGAACCAGAATAAAACCCTTCATTTTATTAAAATGGCTGTAAAAGTTTTAAACTACAACTCAGAGTTGTTTGAATGACAGAAATCAGCTCAAGGTACAGTGTAGCGTTAGCGTGCTAAGTTGATGCTTTCTCTGCGGAGTGCAGACTGATTTGCTCTCGCGAGTCATGTGACCAAATCGCAGCCTTTGCGATTAGGAAATCGCGTTTTAACATATCGCGATATTATCGCAAATGCAATTAATCGTTCAGCCCTAGTGCATTGATTTCACATTTTTTCTTTTTCTTTCAGGCCATACGAAGATAGGATATGCACTTTATTTTTATTCCTACAGCTCATGGTCGGGCAGAGCCATTTATATGGAGGACTTGTACGTGATGCCTGAGTTTAGAGGTACAGTGCACAGTCTCAAAAATGTCATTGTTTTTATGGAGTCAATATAATTTGTGAAAATGGCCTAAAGAGAAAAACTTTCTCAAGTAATCCATGGTATCTGTCTTCCAGGGAAGGGCATTGGTAAAGCGCTTATGAGTAAGGTAGCTCAGGTGAGTAAAACATCAATCCATAATTTGACTGGGCAAGACATGGACATGTACTGTATACGTTAAACCATGGCTGTTCTCTCTCTCTCTACAAAGAAAAGCCTAATCCTTTATTGATCCCCAGAGGGGAAATTCGGGAAAGGAGGTTTTGCAACATAATGCATAACATGTCTTGGAACTTGCATAAATCCCTTATATCAGCACAGCAGTACTCATGTCTGTCTTCCTGCTCCTGTAGCTGGGCCTGGCTGCCGGCTGCAGCCAGCTTAACTTCACCGTCCTGAACTGGAACAAACCATCTATGGACTTTTACCTCAGCCAGGGCAGCTTCGACGTCACGGCTGACATGGGCTACCACTGTATGCGCTGCGATGGAGAGGCGTTGGAGCGCCTGGCCCAACCCTAAGCTAACACTGGGCTCATGACAGCATGACCTTTGCAACCATACGGTCACAGAGTGCAGGGATAGAGCACCACTCATTGGCCCCGTTCCAAAACTTGACAATGACAATCGATAAGCCAATTTCACAAAGGGCAGATTATTTAAATAATTGACTGTTTGTTAAGCCCCGCCCCCCTTAGTTACTGTTATTACGCCTATCAAGTTTTTCAAGCTAGCACAGCATATATGCAGTTTACAATAATAATGGGGGATTTACAATTACATGTTTTTTTACAATTACACAATATGTCATCTATTTCACATGGAGGTAAACAAAAGCAGGCTTCTCATTTATAGCATATGACAATGTCAATTTTGTCGGCTGAAATGACAACTGGCAGATTTTATTAACTGCAGTTAGCTAGCATTAGCTAATTAGCCAACTTTTGATGCTTCCCAGCTGACTCTCTTTAAATGAGTCCTGTAAAAAATATGTACACATGATGGCTACATACATATTTTAATGCTAAAAGACTGAGGCTTATGCTATATGTCCAAGCAAAAAGTCAGTCGACGAGATTTGCTGGAGCGAAAATCAAATCCAATAATGAGCAGGATAGAGATGCTAATGTTAGCCTAAACTCTGACATAGCAGTATTTTGGCTCCCACACAGTCGATGTTCCAGCCCAATTTAACTTGTATTAACACAAAATAACATAATAATGCAGTTAACTAATTATATGCTCCTTGGCTTTAAAATAATGCTCAGTTACTACTGGTAGTAAGCTAGTCAGCCAGATATGCAAATGTTTGCAGCTTACATTGGTGTTTTTGGTTTTGGTACGGCTAAAAAATTTTTTTTTAAAAAACCCTCCAAACTCTGTATATACGAGGTATCTTACTACAGCCTCACGCACACCGCTTCAACCTGCTGTGCCTTGTTCCTGTTTGAAGAAGGGTTTAGCAAACAGTCAATTGGGTTATTATTTAGTAAGTCAAGGATGCAGTTTTAAGTATTGGAATGGGGCCTATACGCAATACGTTTAGAGGCACTAAAATCTGTGTTTTGTGTTTTTCCCTTGTGATATGGTATGACCCAGAGCATTTTTGATTTGGGTGTTAAATAGATCAAATAACCTAACCTCTCTTGTGAAAAAATATAAAATATATGGACATGAGAAAGGTCCGACAGGAGTGTGCGTGTGTGTGGGGGGTTTTTAGAGAAAGTCTTAACACACAATCATCTAGAATTGAAATATTTTCTTTTTGCACAAAAATCCATAAAAACCTAATGCATTGCAAAGCCAAGATGTATGTTTCATTGTACTGTATGGCTGTTGAAAGGAGTGAGTTTATGGTAAGTTATCCCTTTAAATTATTATAAACTATGACAACCAAAGAGTCAGTCATCTCTCCCCTTGTCTTCCAGATGAGTGCTATAAAGCTGTTGTAAAGTACAATGTTGGTATTTGCAATGTTTCATTTACTTTTAAGCTATGTGTGCAATAATGGATGGAATTATGAAGTAAAGGAATCAGTTGAACCTAAACCTACTTCCATGCCATCAGACAAAAACGATCCATCTGCTGGAATTTAAAAAGTAAAAGTCTTGGACTGATACAATTTAAATACAAAAGACAAGAAAGCATATTTAACCGTTTAGTTAGCAGGGTGTGTATAATATATATATATATTGTGGTTACTGCACTGTGAAACTGTTAGTATAAGTATAAAAACAACCATGTTAATGTATTAGGCTCATTTCCACAACTGTGGTGCTGTTAAGGTGTCTAAAGGGCCTAAGTGTGTTACCCAGTTATCATTCACATGGCAAGATATTTCCGATATGTTTTCAAATGGTACATGCATTGATGTTTTTTTCTGCCAGCAGAGGCATTTGTTTTAATGTGTTAATGTGTCTGATTTTGTCTCTGAAACGGTTGAAAATAAAGACGATCATAGTTGGGTGGAAACCTTGTGAATCCAAAGCTTTTAAGTAACATCGTGCATTTTAGACCTCATCCAATGAGTTTTTAAAGGACTTCATGAGATCATATAAATTCTCTCAACCAAAAATGGATTCACAGGTTTTTCACGTGACCAGCAAAGTGTTGAGGCCACAAAAAAGCACCTTTAGTGTCATTTGCTGTAAAAGAAATCCAGATACATTAGAAACCACCCATAGCAGTGTTACATTTAGCCTAGAACCCATAGCTTTCCCTTATTATAAGGTTTAGGTGCAGCACCTTAGCCATTTTGGGGAGCACCTAAGCTGAATGAATGAAACTAAAAGTTTTCTTAGATCGAATGACTGTAGTTGGACTTCTTTAGCAAAGTTTTGTCTTTAAGCTTTTTGAGTATTATTTATTTATTTATTTATTTATTATCTGCTTATTATAGCTTTTCCAATGTTTTAAACACAGATATGCTAGTAATAAAAACGGTCCAAAATGATGTAAAAAAGAAAATTGCATTAAAAAAAAAAAAAATTGAAACACGTTACATTTTCTTGAGGAAGGATGCCTAAACCCCCGCCAAATACGTGCACTTAAGTCTTCCAAAAAGCTAGGTAAACATTAGTATCGAAGTAACGAGTATCCGGTACGGATAAAGCACTTTTGCCGAGTACAAGTATTATACGAGTAATACGAGTCAATATCTGTGCTCGGATTGAATAAAAATCCTCATTGGGTAGTTGACTGTGTCTGCGTTCTGTGATAGGCTAGTCGTCACAGCGCCCCTCCCCTACACACATACAGATTTATTGTGTTGCTGTGCCCTGCTCTGCTCACTCACACGGAACATCTCTCTCTCTCTCTCGCTCTCTCGCTCTCTCGCTCTCTCTCAGGTTCGCGGGTCTTTTCCGTTAACGTTGAGGGTTTCTTCAGCTTCAGGTTTGTTTTCTACTTTTTTGTTTGTTTGTTTAGATTTTTTTTCTTTTTTAAACCGTCAGCTGGCTCTAAACAGATCTGAAAAACAGCGTCGGACTATTTGATCCGTAGAACACAGTCCCCCCCGCCCCCCTCTCTCTCTCTCTCTGTCTCTCTCTTACTAACTCACTCACACACACACACACACACACACACACACACATCCCTGGTGTGGAAATAAAAATAAATAAAAAAGAACCAAAAAAAAAAAAAAAAAAGTTATGTTGAGTATGAAAACTCTTGTTCATTACATTTTACTTCATAATTGCAACCGCATGTGTTGTATTCATTGTTGCAAAACTTGTTCTGTATATAGTTTGTTATCGTGATCAAAACCATTGATCTGAAGCTCGATGCTGATGCTGTCATGTAAATAGTTTTCTAATCAGCAATAAATAGCCTATAACAATTTCTGATCAACCCATATCAATTGCATGCTTAAAATAACATACCGGTTAAAGCCCCACCCATTTCAAGACAACCCGACCCACTTCCGGGTTAAATCCCGCCCACTTCCGGGTTACCAGTCCGAGTAGATTATTACACTACATTACATGTCATTTAGCTGACGCTTTTATCCAAAGCGACTTACAATTGCTATATATGTCAGAGATCGCACACCTCTGGAGCAACTAGGGGTTAAGTGTCTTGCTCAGGGACACATTGGTTGATGTATCACAGTGGGAATCGAACCCCGGTCTCCCATCACCACCCCACCACACCACACCACAGATAATTCATATGGTTAACAGATACAGATAATGCTGTACTCGCTCATCCCTAGAAAACACTGCTAGAACCTGCATGAGAAAAGTATTTAGGCTTCCTGTTGCTACCCATTTTTGAAAACCAAGACTGTTTTACTGTTTACTTGTATACTTGTTTGACTGCTCTGTCCAGTTGACACAAAGGAATAAAACCTCTCACACCGCAGTTAAATAACAGTGTTGGGCTTCTAGATTTTTGTCATAAACTTATCTAAATGTAATTTTAATACGATTCACATTTGGACAAATAATGATGAGCTTAAAAAGAATGCTTATCTAAGGTGAAACTAAAGGCAGTATGCAACAGCATTTGACCTATAGGGGGCCTACTAACACAACATTTCCCATTAATCCCATTACAATGTTAAAAATAGAATTTCGGATAGAACTTTAGTCTCAAATATGCTCAGTGCACATGCTATCTATACATACACTGTAAAATAAAATAATAAAATACAGTAAAACAACATATGTGCATACTTCAACATAAGGAGGAAGAAATGAAAAATGTTATTTGTGCAATGCATTGATGAAAGTAAAGGGTACTATTACTATGAGTTTCTTTTATATTAACAAGTTGGCTATTGGGATCAATATCAGTCGTTGACTCGCTTATTGATGGTACACTGGATGAACAGCGAGTGCATCATCCCCACCAGTCATTGCCTAAACACTACAGCCACCGTGTGGTTACAAACGGAACTGTTACACGCGTGACTGGCACATATTTTCAAGGCATGCAAGTTGATGAAAGTGACTCGAGAGGCAGAGGAAGCCGCGGCGCTCACCTCGTTGGTTTTTTACGGCGGATGCACGCCGGTATCACAACATCAGAGCTCACCGAGGGCGCGCGGAAAGTTCACCTCAAAGTCTGTCTGTGTGTGAACGCACGCCCATGTGTGCTCTCTGTCTGTCTGTCTAATAGAGTGACCCCCCAGCGCGCTGTTAAAAGGGAAGACAAGAGAGCTGAGTCAACGAATCACAAGGAGAACGATGCAACAGTTGATCTGCGCAAGTTGCAGTTTTCTTGTATTTGGAGGCACGCGGAGGATGGTGGCTTTGATCTGTGGGGAAGAAAGATCGGATGATTTGTTTCGTTAAAACCCCTCATCTGTCAGATAAACCGAGAATTCAACAGAAAGATCTTCCCGTTTAAAAAGCAGTAGGTTGTCTACTCGCGCGTCTTTCTCATCAAAATGGACATTTGGACAGAAACGCATTTGGAGGGACTTGCTCTGCTGGAATGAAGTTGAAGTGGATTTCGGATGGTCTGCGGCGGTGAGTAGCAGTGCAGTCTGCACCAACATGCATCGGATTCTGCAGAGGAGGCGAGTGCGCAAGCTGCGGGTCTTCTGGGCGTCTCTGGCCCTGGTGGCTCTGTCTCTGGCCGCATGCAGCGCGCTTTTTACGGCGTGGACTTGGCGACAGACGCGGGACTTGTCTCAGTCCTTTAAGATCCTGCAGGACCGAATGGAGCAGGTTTGTATCATACTTCAAACCCAGTCAAGCCTGCAAACATGAATGGCATGCATATTTGTCCCAACAATAATATTTACTTGCTGCAACTATTACAGACCTTCAAGTGTTAGTTATGTAACTTTTGTTTTGTGGCTGCGGTTACGGGAATCTTCGCGGGGGTTATAGGCTATGGAAAAATGCAATTCCACACTTCACCCCCCCCTTCCCCTTGCACGTAGGCTACTCTATTCTATTGCACCATTTCTCTGCTTGGCACTTTAATGACTTACCAATAAGTGCAGTCAGGTTGTGTGGAGTTACTGCTTATTTTTTTGTCCAACCCCCCTCTGCTCCCCCCGCCATGTTTAATTACTCTGGTGCCAGTTGTGCTCCAGTTTTATCTCAATTTACTGGAAAGCCTCAACTATTTGGCATGTGAGCGCTTTATACCCAACTGACTGCACAGAGGCTTGAGGCTGTGAAACAGGCTGGATGATAAAGTGTGGCAAGTGTAAAGCATTTGCAACATGCACAGCCACTTCTTGTGCACGGGTCAGGATTAACTATGTAGTTAAATGAGCAGAAACCAGTCCTAAATTATGTGCAATCTCATGCAAAGTGCAGTTTGGAAATGTTAGGCTCTAGCACGAGGTTGCATCACAAGGCAAATTATTTCTGTAAAAGCAGCCAAAAGGAGCTGATGGAAATTCTTCTGGTTTCAAGTCCACAGTATTTACAAAACCAGGTTGCACTGGATTTGAAATCAGGAGGACAGGTTGGCTGTGTATCATGCTGACACACACACACACACACACACACACACACACACACACACACACACACACACACACACACACACACACACACACACACACACACACCAAAATGGGACACGTGGAGTGTTGATGCTGGAGCCTTTCCCAAGGGGCCCCGTTCTGTCCATTTGACCGTTGGCCAACTCCTGATGAGAGCCAGTGAGTGAACGTCTGGAGAGCGCAGAGCAACTCGCTGCCTCCATTTCCACAGTAGCAGTAAATTTAAACATACTATCTGAGCCACTATTCCTCTTACTTCATATAGGCCTCCTTGGGTCATTCAGTTGGCCCCAAGCCAAGGGTTTAAAACTTTGCTGGCTTGACAAAATTCATTCCTTTCTCAAAAAGGGGAGTAAAGATGTGAGGAATGCAAAGCACTAAAAACATGCATTAGGTGTCGCAACCAGTCTCTGAGGAAGTGGTAGACCTATTCTAAAGCGAGCATGGCAGCAGGGGCAGGATACTGGAAAAGACGAGCCTGTTTATGTGGCTGGCTGGCTGGAAGAGGCCGTTTGAGGCTGCATAGGATCTGTGCCAGAAAAAAGTCATAATAAACTTATTGGACATTTGTTAATAGTGTGTTTTTTCTCTCTCTTTCAACAGGTCAATACACAGAGGAAGGCCATTGTTCAGCTCATTCTGGAGAAGAGAGAGCTGCTAGTGGGGCAGCGCGTGAAGAGAGATGGTATTTAAAATCAAAAGTCTTCCACAGCTTAAAATTCTTAACTTCAGCACCACCAGCATATAGAAGTGTCGTGCTTTTTAGCCGCCCCAAATCACCACAGACACAATACTTACCAACCGTGCTCAGTTTTTTTTTTGTTTTTGGGAAGAACATAAACAAACGCTGGCCAGTCTTGGCCCACATGCCACTTTGGTCAGGCCTTGCGGGCCACAGGCACAACCCGCTGCTAAAAGTTGACACAGGAAAAAGAAGGCAGCTGGATGAATGTTTCAGAAATTACAGGTCTGACCAGAACGGCCTCGAAGCCCAGAAAACCAGCTGGCGCGGGAGCGAGGCCTTGTTGCACGCTTTTGGGCAATGAAATAGATTTTTTTCTCCCCCCCCCCCCGAGCACACAACTGACAAAGATTTGTTGTGAAAGCGGTGATATTTGATGACCTATCATTGCAGTATTTATAGCCCCTGCTTACGTCACCATCACGAGATAGCTTGATTGTTCACATTTTGAACGAGAGTGAACCCTCAGACACTTTTATACTGGAATTTAGTCGAGGGATGAATGTCCAAATTTAACAAAAGGATTTATTTAGAGAGCTGCATGTCTCGCCAAAATATCTGTATTGATATCCTGCTGATATTAGCTTTTTTCTTTAGTAACTGATATCAAACTTTGTCTTCCAAAACGCATTAAACAGTGTTTCAGAAATTCATGGCTATCGATGGGAATAAAAAAAGCAGCTTTTTCCAGTTTGTGGAAAGTTGACCACCGCGGTGCAGCGTTTCAGCAGGACACTGCTGGTATGTTCTCTCCTGATGACTGACAGCTTAAGTCAGGAAACTCTGGCCAGCCTGAGGGCTTTACGCTCGGCCATAGCAAATCCTAAATCTACAGGGTCACCCACCTGTGAGTTATTTTAGCAGGGACTTAATATTCCTGTATGTTGGCGGGGGCCCCGGTGTTTGGCTGCCCAGTCTCAAAACATGAAGTATGCATTTCTCAGTTCATACATAGAGTATTCAAGTTGTATCTATCTGTGTCTGAAATCACTCCCCGTAGACCAGATTGCAAAGCTAAAATAAACCTTTAGTGAGTAACAAGAGAAGGCATTCTGCAGCTCTGGCCTTTTAGTGTTGTGTTTTATTTATTGTATTTATCAGAGCAGGGGCCGTAGCTGTTGCTTCACTCTGTTCTTAAATCGACTTCTTTTGGGTCACAGAGCAGCCAAAGACCTTTTTGACTCTCTTTTCCCGGCACTTCATTTCTCTCATTCAGTGTTCTTAGCTTTGTCTCTGAGGCTACATTTAATGCTTTCACTTTTCCCCTGTCTATCTTGTCTTTGTCCAACCTCCCCTACACACAGCTCTCCATCCTCCTTCACTCCATCTCTCTAATTTCTCTGTATTTTCTAGATGACTGCGACCAGCTGGCACTAAGATTAGCCCCCACAGGCCAAAAAAAAAAAGAAGACGCACACGCTTTTGACTGAAAATAACAGTTTGAGGAAATATATTTAAGCAGATGACAGGAAATCCTTTGCCCATCTGCTAACCACGTTAAAAAGAGCCAGGTTAAATCTTAATGGCTTCAAATTAACACACCATGTTATTAGACAGATACAGATGGGAATGATTGTTTTATCAAACAACCACAGATGTATTTTCTCTGCCATTCATATTCTGTCTCTCCTTGCCTTCTGAAGGGGGGGCACGGCAAGGGAGGAATGGAAATGGAAAGAAAGCGGCGTCTCATTTTGAGAGTAAGTGGCTTGGCAGATCCCTTATAGTCGTCTCGTGTAGCATCTGCTGAAGTGGTTTCAATCATATACCCCTATACGATTGCACTCATAAAATCTTAATTGACTTTCCCTTTTCTCTCTCAATGTCTCTTTCACTTTCCACCAGTAACCAAAGTCTCCTCTCACCAAGGTAAGAGTCATAAAAATGAAGGATGGAAGATAATCTGTGAAATCTTTGTCTACGAGATGGTTAACCTTAGTGTGTGTGTGTGTGTGTGTGTGTGTGTGTGTGTGTGTGTGTGTGTGTGTGTGTGTGTGTGTGTGTGTGTGTGTCTCTCAGTGGGAGAGGGTGGTGTGATAAAGGGTTGGGAAGAGAGGACGTTGAATATGAGCAAAGCGGTGAGGTACAACAAGGAACAAGGCACCTTCACTGTGGAGAAAGCAGGCGTCTATTTCCTGTTCTGCCAGGTGAGTTTGTGCTGGGAGTTGGAGTTTATTAACAAACTACACCACCATCACTCTCGTCTCATCCTCACGTTCCCCACACATGGCACACAGTATCAAAAACGGTCAGGTACTGAATGTTGGCTTGGTCAGATTCTTTGATCAGACATTTCCTAATTGAAATCAACAGCTTTGCTAATTAAAGGCTGAATTGTATGTAGTCAAAGTCCTCATATGGTTGAGATGAGACCATTTTGTCCAATTGTATTCCTCAATGTGATTGAAGGAAGGTTTTGTTATCAGAACCAAAACTTTGTTGCTGGACAATTCAAACAATTGTCTTTGAAGTGTCTTTTAAAAGTAACATGCAGTTTAAATTTGATTAAAAAGAATTCAAAATGAGTAAAATGGGTTTGCTCTTAAAATTAGTTTCCTTACTAAGTGGTGAAGAAACCTTAGATTGATTTCATATTTGCAGTGAATCAGCAGAGTCTTGGGATGCAGCACCACTTCTAAGATTTCTTACCTAATGCGGCTTCATAAAAAAACAACCTTTATTTTGTACAAACATCAGTCACGCTGTACTGGCACGTATCATGTTTTCATGGAGAGGTGGATATCAGGATTTGGGTAATCTCATGTAGCCAGACCTTGGTCTTGTCAAGTTGACAAGAGGTCTGGAGAAAATCTAGCCAGAAAGAAAGAAAGAATTACAATAGCGGGACCTTGGAAATCCTGATGTAGTCTGGTTAGTTTTCATTTTAATAGTTGAGAAACAAGTTCTCCTAGTGTCTCTGCTAACATCTCTTGATGAGGTAATTATCTCTTCTGTCTCCTCAGGTGTTGTTCAACGAGCAGCAGTCTCAGTATGTGAAGCTGGATGTGGTGACCAGCGGCCAGAGGCCTCAGAAGCTGCAGTGCATGGAGGGTTACGGGACGACCCCTTCCGCCGGGCCGCACCCGTTCCACTTCCTGAAGCCCTGCCAGGTGTCCGGCCTCCTGCGACTGGACAAAGGCACGGAGCTGCAGGCCATCACAGGCTCGTCCTTCAGACTCCATACTCTGGGCAATCCTTCAGCCTCGCCTCACATCTTCAGCATCTTTAAAGTGAACTGAAGTGTGGAATTTTTTTTTTTTTTTACATAAACTCATCTAAGAACAACAACTTTTCTTTGTATGGATGAGGTTTTTTTTTTTCTACATGGTAAAACAGTCATGAGCAGTCTGGGCATCACATCATGCCACAGCCTCTTCCTAAAGATGGCTATTTGACAGACAAATCGGACATTTGTGGAAGTTGTTGTGGATTTCTTTTTTTTTTTGCTCTGGGCAGTGGTGCTGTTTTGGAACGCAAAACACAGACTTTTGGATTAAAATCAAGAACCGAAGTGGACGAAATGAATGTGTCCCAACAGGAGAACAGATGTTATGGAAGCTGTTCTGTAGATAATGGGCTTCATATAAAAAGAAAAATACTTGGATGTTCATCTTAGCCTTCGTATCATGTAATAAATTGTGCTTACACTCTCTTTATAAGACTGACAGTAAAGCTGTGCATGCACCTTCCACTTTTATATCACCGGTGCCTTAAGAATCTGAGAGCACGTCTGAAAGCGTCAGATCTCGACAGCCGACATGAGTTGTCAATGATTTTTTTATACAATGCAGCGTCTGTGTGTGAAATCTGATGTATAAACCAATTCTTGGGTATACTGATTTTATGATCTTTACAATGCAATGTGTGTCTGAGTGTCAAATTACGCAAGTCTTCTTTAAATACTTTGTATATACACATCACACATTTTACTTTTTACATTTTTTTATGTGGATGTGAATTTGTGCTCTTTTATAAGGTCAAATTTGATTGTAAGGTATTTGTGTACAGTATTGGCATGACTTTTGGAAAGTACATACAGGTTTAAATATAGCTGGGTCTGTCTTTTCTGTTATCTGTTTGATGGCCCAAAAACCATCACTTCCAAGCTGTCTAAATCATCAGATAATTGTTAATTGACTGCAAGTGTTAGTCCTCATACTGTACGTCCAAAGCTATAGTGTAAGTAAAAGTTGATATTAAATATTACACCGATTTTGAATTTATTGTTTGGGATTTTCTGTCAGGAAAAGTCTTAATATTAGTTTAGTATTAAGACTAGTGCCTATAGCAATACAAGGTATTGTTCAATGAGCAGCAGTCTGATGTATTGATGATACACAGATTTACAGTCTTGTGAGCATGTTGAGGACAGTCTACATGCTCACAATGATGTTAACATGCTGATGTTTAGCAGGTATAATGTTTACCATGTTACCTTAGTTTAGCGTGTTAGCTTGCTTAAATTTTGCTAATTGGCATTAAACACAAAAGTACAACTGATGCTGATGGGAATGTTATTAGTTTTGCAGGTATTTGGCCATAGACCAGAGTATTGGATAAATAACATTTTCATTAAAGGGCATTTTTTTTGCCCTTTAATAATTCAAATTGAATTAGTTTCTCATAGTTAGAAATGGAAAAACCTGACTAACACACAGCTCTAAAATACCATGAAAAATCCAACCTGCACCCATGGGTCTGGGTTATACGTAAGGGTTAATGCCTGACGAGGTGTCCATTGTCAGGTATTAATCGGTGACGCTGTTGCCTCTGCCGTAGTTCATTAATACCTGACAATAGAAACCTCGAAGGGCATTAACCCACTTATATCATGGTCACTTGACAAATAATTATTTTTTTTTAACCATTAATTTATATGTTTATTTGTTTTACACTTTTCCCAGTGCCTAGCACCGCCCAAGCACAAAAAAAATGGCAATAAACCAGAGCAGGTTTTTCTCCCATCCCGGAATGCTGTGTGGACTAGCCAGACCTTCCTTTGCAGCGCTGTGGAGCGCGACTAGCCGCAGCGTGATGTAGCAACATCAACAGCAAACGGGATGTGAGATAACGTTATTCGCTGTGAAACAAAGTCAGTTCAGAGGGGCAGTGCAATTTACTTCTTGCAGCTTGTGTGTTAGCGTCATCCTGTGGTGTTAAGAGGACGAGGCACTGAAACACCACACAGCGTTGGTAATAACAGACATTTTCTTCTTTTAATGTATCGCATTCATTTAGAATGGTAAACAGTCAGTTTCACCCAATCTCCTTTAGTAGGTGTCTTTTTTATGGACACCATGCAGCCAATCAGAATCGAGTGTTCACCCAGACCATGATTTAGGAAGACTGACAGCATAAAATCCAAATTAAATCAAAAATTCATCACATCGTCTGATTTTTGTTCTGAAAGGTTTCTCTGTCACGTTGTTAGTCACTTCTTTACTTTTTTGAATTCTCTTTTTAGAAATGAAACTCCTTCCATTCTCTCATATGCTGCTGCTTTCTGTTATATTCCCTGCTACAATACAAACACTGTGTATTTCTAGCAGTGGGTTCAGCACTCCCACTCTTGTTTATAAGTAGTTTTTGTGGACGGACCGCATTGGTTTCTCCTCAGCACTTTACTGCAGCGAACGTAATGGTTTTAATTTGAGCAAAACATTCATGTTTTCAAATGGAAAAATGTCAGATTTTGTGTAGACGTTATATCCTGTTTTATTTCCTCATCGTTTTCCTCTTCCCTTTTGTGTCTCACTCACCCCCCACTCCCCACACCCCTGTGCACCTCATATTTTCTTGTCAGCACTGATCAGACCGCACAGACACACAATGAATCCCCCGAGTGTCCTCTGCACACACAGCAGCCATCTAAATTTTCACTTCCTGAATCTGAACCTGAACCACATAGCTGAAGGTCTTTGAGGAAAAACATGCCCCACACACACACACACACACACACACACACACACACACACACACACACACACACACACACACACTTCCCTGCCCCTATTCCTTTTTTTCTAAATGTCAAAGTTTATTACCACCTCGGAAAAGTCTTGTGAAGAAGTTCTCTGTAAAATGATGACGATTTGTGCAATGCCTGGGCGTTTTTTTTTTTTTTATTTCTTCTGAACTCACTCATCAATGAACTTCTTTTTTTGTGTGGAAAAGTCCCTTAAAATGTCTTCACATTTCATGAAAAAGCTGAGAAAAACAGCTTGCATGTCTCCAAAAATGAAGGTGAGCAGAAAATGTAGTAGTTAGTTATGTAATGTTATGAAATGGAATAAAATTAATACAATAGATACAACGCTGATTTGAAGCAAATCAATATTTTGTATTGATAAATGGTCAAATTATTATTTGACCATTATTATTTGACACATTATTATGTGTAATGTGAAAGGGGTTGCTCTGCTTGTAATGACACAAACCCACGGATAATTATCACTGCAGTTCCTCTCAGCTCTATCGAGCGTTTTAGCATCTTTAAGCTGTTAAGCTGTCTTGGTTTTACAGCCCGCAACGTTACTGTTTTTGTTCACTCTCACCGCTCTCATCAGCATTGTTTCCAGCTGTGATAAACCCACTGTACACTATCTTACCAGCACCGACAGTAGACCGGCAACAATAGCAACTAGCTGGTGAATATAGTGGAGCACCTAACAGCTAAAGAGCCAAATATTTCTCTCAGGAGTTGGTAGAGACCAAAACGGAGCTAAAAGGACACAATATTACACTTATTAGGTGGACACGAAAATAAATCCAAATGAATGCTTATGTTGCTCCATAACAATTGGATGTGTAAATGGCATCGGTTTGCTTACACACTAACCATAACAACTTTAAGGTGATAATATGTTAGTGTTTCGCTGCCCCCAAGTGGCCAAAAAATCAGTTAATATTAAAGAAAAGTTTTTATAATATAGAATATGCCATCAGTTAAAAATGTACACCACATACTGCAAAGCACTGTGAACAGCGTTTGCCAAGGGAGAAGCAAAACAGAGAGAAGCCATTTTTCTTCTTATCCACTTATTCATCTTGTGATCCCTCATATTTATCTTGGGGCCCCTTGGGGGGTTTGGACTCCCAGCCTAAGAAGGTATGAGAGTGTTTTCCCTGAACCTGTTAAGTCTGCAAGTTTAATGTCCAGTTGTAGCAATAATATATAAATAATGTTAATGTTATACTTCATATATCGCTAAAAGTACCAACTGATAGCATCTGAAGAGTGAATATTTCATAATTTGGGTGAGTTTCATGAATGAGTTTAATTACATTTTCAACAATATCAGTTAAAATGTCCTACATTTTGACATTTAAGTAGATTCTGCAGTGAAACTAAGTTTTTCCACATAAAAACATCATGCCTGAAACATGAGTGCAAAATGAATGTACAGTTACATAAGAGCCTTCACAGGAGACAGTCAATAAATTATCTATAATGAGCCTGACATTGTGCACTTAATGGGAGTTCACATAATCTCCAGACACTTATCATCACTTATCATCATAAAGCTGAGATAACAGTAAATAGTGAACTGTGTGGCATCAAGTCTGTTCTGAATAACAGAGGAGGGTGACTCTTCACCTATAGTCATCATGAATCACTAACCATCTGCTCTTCAAGGTTGTGGTATGTGGGAGAATTAAGAATGTGTGATAGAGGCCTGTGAAGAGGAGACACTGCATCATTGCATTGCTCTCACAGCCGCCCACATTGACATCTTCCTGCTTCCACGCAGCATCCACGGACATCAGCGCAGATTGACTGCAATTTTTAGTCTCTGATGACGACTGTCATCAGTAAGAGGTTAAGTTTTATTTACTTTCATTTCGCAACCAAAGCTAGATAGAACAGACTTTTTTCTGCAAAGCCATGCTTCAAACTATTTTTTGAGATTCACCAATTTTACATTTTCAGCCTATTTTGATCTAAAGGCTTTTATTTACACTCAGGATCTGAATCAGTTAGTTTAAGACCTGTTAAACCTTCCGTATTAAGTTGTAATATATGCAGGAAAAGGGACAGAGCATATTTTAATTTATAATTTGTGGAACAAAGTGGCGCCTTAAATGTTGTTTATGCCTCTCAGTGTGCCTTTGCATAAGTTAAATGTCCACTAAGCTGCCATGAAAAGTAAGGGCGTAAAATTGAGCAGTAAAAAGGCCATCAATTTATATCAGGTGGTATTTGCAAATTACGAGATGACAATGGTAGTTTAAGCTATTTTAAAGTAAAACTATGTACCTGTTGAAAGAAAGAAATAACAACCATACTCTTACAAATGAAAAGTTACATTCATAAGCATTAAAATGCAACCTTGTTCAATACACTGGGGTTTTGCTGCACCAGTAGACCTGTACAGTCTTACTTGATCTGAAATAGTAGCTTAGGATGACTCTTTTGTTACTTGTGCTAGCTACTGTGCGACTATTCAAGGGTGGAAAGAGTAGGCTACAAGAATATTTTACTCAAGCAAAAGTACTGTTAAAGACATTTTACTCAAGTAAAAGTTACTTACTTGTGTAAAAATGTACTAAAGTAGTAGGTCAGTTCAAATGTAGCCTACTCTGAGTAAACTTAGCTTGACGACTGCAATCTACATACAACTGATTATATTATAAGTAAACAAACATCTTTCTTAGTATAGCCTTACAAGAACTAGCCAGCTAGCTAGCTAACCAGAAAGAGGACAAAACGCTAACAATTACACCAAAATTACCAAAAAAAGAGCTCTGGACACCGCAGCGGGTGATAAAAGCGGTATTAGAAATTAATTAACCTGACACTTTAACAGCAGAATAAAGCATAACCACGGCAACCAATTAGAGATGTTCGGGTATCGGCACCGATACTGCCTAAAACGCTGGTATTGGTATCGGGAAGTACTGGAGTTTATGCAGCGATCCGATACCACGTAATAAAGCCCTAAAAAAATCTACGTTAAAAGTAGTTTATGTTCTTTTTCTGTTATAACTGACTGTCAAACTGCATAATAAAAGAAAGTTCTGTGGCATTCATTGTTCATGTTTCACAAAGAGTTTAACCTGAGCCAGACTGACAACAAAGATAGAAATAATATCACATCCTTACAGGGATAGTAGTATACAGTTGTTAAAACATAATAAAATATATGACTCGGTATCGGCCGATATGCAAGTTCAGGCATCAGAATCGGTATCGGGAAGCAAAAAATGGTATCGGGCCATCTCTACCAATACAGATGTGTAAAGACAACTCCACAGCAGCTACAGCCCACAAACACATAGCTAGCTAAAGCAGAAAAGAAAGCCTACACACCGTTACACTACTATGTTGCTAGGCAACGCATTGGTTGACGTCCTCCTCTGTACAGGGAGCCATAGAAATAGAATGAGTTAGCTAGCTATCTTACAATGTATTAATATGTGTGTTGTTGTAACTCACGTCTGAAGTAGAGTCTGGTGCACCGCGAAGTCCTCCTTAATCTGCTCCAGGAATATAACCAGTCCACCTAGCCTCTCTGTCCCACTGCAAAAGCAGCACAAATGCCTCATGCACTTCAACGAAGATAAAAGTTCCTCAGAAAATGTTGAAGTCACCGCCGGAGGATCCACCGAGAGCACATTAGCATTTAGCTAGTATTTAGCCTTTAGACCCAGCATGCACCTGCTCGCATGGGTGTGTTTCATTTGGGTCCCTTTGCGTGCTGGCCAGGTGGTGCATTAAATCAGCGATTAACGTAACTAAATGCAACCTTCTTTTTTGAATCTATGCTGAAATACAATAATGACAATCTAAACCATAACCTGTGAGGATAAATGTCTTTGTACGTAATCTAACCATAATAAAGCCAATTATGTTTCAATAAAATGTTTGCTGTGAGCTAGCTACATGCTAAGGTCCGCATGCTAACATTAACAATGACAATGATAACATTCTGATGTTTACAGGTAGCAGGTTTAATGTTTACTATTTTCAGACTGAGTTTAGCATGTTAGCGTGCTAACATTTGCTAATTAGCACTAAACACAAAGTTCAGAATGGGAATTTCATTAGCGTTGCAGGTATTTGGTCAAATTTGACCTGATGATGGCGCAAGATTAAAAGTCATTGGATCACCAAAGTTATTAGAATTCATCCTCTAGAATAACTTCAATATCTGTAGCAAATTTCATGTCAATCCATCCAATAGTTGCTTAGATATTTCAGTCTGGGCCAAAATGATAGACCAACCGACATCCCTTGAGCCATACTACTAGCTAGCACTACTGGCAAAAACCAACAACTGACAATGTGTGTGTAAAATATAAACACCATTACAAAAAATCCACACAGTGCTTTTTATCATTTAATTCATTTTATTACAAACAAAAAAAGAGAAAAAACAAAAAAGGAGATGCATCATCATTGACATGTTTCACTGCCACTCATCATTTGATCAGCACCACTACATACACAGTGACACAAGATACCAGAAATTAACACAAAACTCTGGAGGGAGGACAAAGAAAAAGAACTAAGTGCGCTTTTAACATTTAATTTCAGGGGTTGCAAAAACTTTAGTATGAAACATAATTTGTAAAATGGACTTTTACCTGGGAAGATCAGTGTAAAATGTCCGGGATTTACAAGATAAATTAACTCCTAACAGTAGCTATCTTTTTTAGTTTCAATTTAAAGCAGACTGACTAGGATTTACAGATTGACATCAGGTTCTTAATTCAGTTTGATGACTTTACATTTGTTCAGCTATGTTTATTAAGGCGTTTTTCAATGATTGCAGTATATAAAATGTATTTCCAGCCTTCAATTTTCCAGATAATAACCGTGTATTTTTACTGGGGTTAGATAGTATTTTCTTTCTGCTCATAGAAGCATTTAGGGTTACATATGGCATATTTTCTATGTATGTTCATGTCATTTGCAAGCCCCAAATCTAAAAATGTAAGCAAGAAAAACAAGTTTTCTTGTAATATATCTACCTCTGAAGTTAGCTCAACTTCTTCGTTTGCTTTCTCTTGTAATATAGGACAAACATGGCAAAGAGGTGCGTTTGTGTGTCACACATACTGTATCGTTTTTTCATATTTCTCGTTACAAAAAAAATTCTCATTTGGTAGAAGCTTTTTCTCGAATAGCAACAGCGAGAACAACGGCAACATTGATGACAATACTCATAACCGCGAGAGTAAAGTATATCACAGGATTTTGTATAAAGAAATAGAAACTTGAAAAAAAAAAGATTGATAAAGGGAGGGGGTGTCAAGAGGAGTGTTTAGAGTGATTGATGGGTTTTAATAACACTTACTTGCTTATGAAAAGGTTAGAAACATTCATAGGTTTCTGAAAAATAACGTTGTCGCAAACCCCCAAAATACCTCAAAGCTCTTTACATACACTAGAACCAGGGGAGCGAAATGGGATGGCGGCAAATACTTAATGTGGTCCTGAATATAATTATCATATTATACCTTGCTGCACGTGTTTTTATCTGAACATGTACTATTACAGAAAAAAAAGAAGAAAAAAAGAATACCTGGAGCTGTGCTTGGAGCTGCTTGGACTGAGAAATCAGAGGTTCAGCCTCTTTAGGGAGAATTAGAAACAGTATTAAAACTGTAGGCACAGCTTGACACCATCCCTCCCCCCCTTCCACGAGACAGCATTATTGTGATTAGAGCATGCTTAAGGGGATGGAGTGCGGCGGTAGAAATGATTTTAGTTTCACATGCAGCTTCCTGTCGAGGGGAGGAGGAAGGGGAAGGTTACATGGTCTATTGAGAGATCTAAAGGTTTTTAGGATTGAGGTGGGTTGAGAGTTGTGTGTGTAAGTGTTGTGTGTGTAATAACTGTAAGTGTGTATGTAGATGAGGTTAGAAGCATCCCAAGAGGAGGAGTAGGAGGCCTGTGTGAAGAGGCCCGCTTATGAGGAGTATAATGGTTTGAGGCAGACAAGAAAAGGTCACAAGAGACAATATGGACTGTATACCGTAGGTGTGTGTGTGTGTGTGTGTGTGTGTGTGTGTGAATGAAGCAACTACAATCACAAGCAGATCAATAAGTGCAGCCTAATAAGTTAGTCAATTAGTTTTAATACTGGATCTGTGGTTCAATGTTCTGAACAGTGTTACCACCAAAACTTTCTGGAGAGAAGATATCTTTGCAGCAAATGGGGTTCTGTGTGTGTGTGTGTGTGTGTGTGTGTGTGTGTGTGTGTGTGTGTGTGTGTGTGTGTGTGTGTGGTCTAGTCGTCGATGCAGATGACCTCTCCGCTGCGCTGCTCCCGCCGGTTGACAAGCAACTCTGCTTCTCGCTCCTTCTTCACAGACATGTGAGGACCATTCAACACTGCAGGGGGAGAGAGAGACGCCACAGTCTGAGTTTTCCGTTTAGTCAGTTCCACATGTAACTTGTCTTTGTTTTGATGTTTTTCCTCGCAGACTGAAAACAGAAGATTATCTATGAAACACTGTTTTTACTCACGATATACGAACACACAAATTCAAATACGCAAATTTAGATATTTCAATACTGCTATTAAACATCTTTTGGGCATTCATGACAGGCTCGGGCTGGTGAAGACCACTTATGAACAAAAGTGACCTTTGACAACATAAAAAACTTTAGAGAGAACATTAGTCCAGAGACTCTGTTCTGTATGTTTGAGACATTGCTGGGACATTTTTTGGATATCTATGTACAATGATATTTATGGATACAGTAGATTCAATTTGCGGGGGAGCCTTTTTGCATAATTGTGAATGTCCAGTAGGTTTGACATCTGGAATGTTTGTGGATGTACTACTACTACTACTACTACTACTAGCCTACTAGTTGTGGATGTTTCTCAGGTGCACGTGTTTAAGTATTCCAAGCAGGTAGACTCATTGTTGTACATGTTATGTAATGTTTTAAATGTGCTGCATGTGCTGTATGTTTAGCATTTTTTACTTCAATGGAGGCAATAGTGTAATTACAGTAAATCAGGCCATTACAGAGAGATTAAACATGCTTATTGTTCTTCATATTCTCAAATAGTTTTTACTTCAAATCTGGGTAATTATCGGTTTACTTTGAATATTAAGAAAATTGGGGAAAAGATCAGACTCAAAATAATAATAAAAAAGATGAGTAAACAATTTTTAGCGCAAACCCCAAACATTTCTTCTTGGTGCACAATTTCTCTCAATTACTGGAAGTAATCTAGGAGAAAATCAACTCCTTTTAAAAATCTGAATGTTTTTCAATTTTCCACTTACAATTGATTTTATTGTACCATTCTCTTCAGGGAATCAAAATATTTTGCAGTGGAGCTGACAAGGGGAACAGGAAGGAGTAACATCCTCTATTGCAACATACAGCAAAGTTTATGGGAAATACGGCCCGTTTCTAAAAATATCTCTGGTGCTGAGGGGAAACCTGCCAATCCTCTCAGTCTTGTTTATTGATGATAATGCAATCAATGTATCATAATATAATGAAAGAGTGAAGCAGCAAGGCTTGCTTGATAATATTTTGATAATCTTTTTAATGAGCGAACTTGCATAATACAGTAAATCAATATATCATATTACATATACAGTATCATGTTTACAATAATAATAAAACCCCAGAAATGCAAAACTTTTAACCTGGAGAAAGTGAGGCCGACAATGAGTAAATACAATCACACACACACACACACACACACACACACACGCACATAAAGTCATAGACACACAAACGCACACATGCATGAAAATTAACTTCTTTTTACACGACTGCACAGCTGGCCAGCTAAACTTCCCACATTTGTGCGCTATCATGAATCTGCTGGGGGAGTGGAACAGCAAGTTCAGAGCCCCTATCAAAAAAAAGCCAGGAATAGACCAACAGCGCACTTCTCTCACTTGCACCACGGGAAAAAAATAAACTGTCATAACACCCCTGTGCAGATCAAAGATGCGATAAGGAGTGTATTGAGCTGAAGACGTTTGGGGGGGGGCTGTAACTTTGTGTGTACCAGAGCGGGGATCACTTATCTGAACATGTGGCATTTCGCCAGTGGAGGCCAACTGAGAGGATAGAGAGAAAGAAGAGAGACAGAGTCTGTGTGTGTGTGTGTGTGTGTGTGTGTGTGTGTGTGTGTGTGTGTGTGTGTGTGTCAGACAAAATCTGATAAGAAGCAAAACAAATCGAGGTAAAGACTGGGTGAAAGAGCACGAGGAATTACGGGTGCAGAGCGAAGACAGAGTGAAGAGAGAGAAGTAAGCGATGATGAGATGGAAAAAAAAAAACAGCAGAGTGCTCTAGAAGAGGACAAAAACAGAAAAAAAGCCTGACCGATACGTAGCCATAGCCAATAATACAGCCAGAAAGTGCCGTACGGCAATGGCAAAGATGTGATTGCATACTTTGTCCACCAGAGAGCGCTGACAAATCCATTTTTCAACTGTAAAATGTCCCGCTCGGTACATGTTTCGGTCATAATTGTTCAAAAAACTAATTTAAAGGATCTATCTTTTAAGGATTCATAAAAAAATGAAAATTAAAAAATTAAAAAAATAAGCCTATCTATTTTTGTCAATTTTTAAAATTCCTCTTATAGTTATAATCCTTAAGATTATCATGAAATCAAAGCCTGCTTTTGATAACATGTATTTTTTCAGAAATAGCCATCCAATGTTTTCATATTCAGTAACTACCTCACTATTTAGTAGTTTTCATTGTTAGTGTTACCTACCCACACACGAGGGATTCACATGAAGTGATTCAGCGTATAAGCTTGTTTTGAAAATGAATTGCATCGATATCAGCCTCACTGTTCACTGTTCATTCTCTTAACCCAAACTGTAACGTTTCCTACTTCTGTTGCTCCACATTAAAAACGTTCAACTAGCAAAACACAGGATGGCTTTTATTGTGAAGCAGTCACATGAAACACAATGTTGTCCCCGAGGTTAGCGCTGACCGCAATTGTTCATCAAAAATAATCTCAGTATTGGCCTTACAAAAATCCGGTATGACTTGGACTCTACAAAACAGGCGTATAAAGTAAAGAAGTGGTGAAGATAAAACAGGAGGAGGAATTCAACGAGACACTTGTGTTACAACAGATAATGTACAACAGATTCCCTCTACGATGCCAAATTCACTCTGCAATACTTCACCTCTGTCCATCCAAACTCCTCCTCTATCTCTTTCTCCATACAGATCCCTCGCTCTCTGCAGGCTGCCTGCAGCTTCACAGTAGCAGCAGACTAGACACATAAACATTTTCTTGTCCCAAATTAGGTTGGCAGTGATAATTTTAGTTAGAGTAAATATATGATAAATCCAACAGCCCACATCTGAACATACTGTATCTCTAAGAATTCCATTATTCATCTACTATGCCTAAAACTCTAGGACAGTTCAAGTTCAGAAAAGCAATAAAAACATTCCTGGCCATCATGTCTCTCCCTGTAGGTCCTGCCTATCTGATAGAAGTGAACGCTGCCATCTTGGCAGGAAACGCAGCATTTTTGCTTGCTGAAAAGCTTTGCATGAGTGTATCTATGCCAAAAGCTTTCATCAGGAAGAACCTTCTGCCTCTGGATTGTCAACTGTTCAGGAACGAAAAAAGCTCAACTTTGATTTTAGAATTAATAGTCTGTCCAACTGAGACTTGAAAAGAGTTCGTAAATCATTGTGTTGCAAGAGTTTGGAAGTAAAATTATCAATCAAGGATTTCACTGTAAAAAAATTGTATTTGCATGCATGTCTATGCTTCTGTGTTGTTCTTTTAAGGCTGTGTATTGCTAGCCTGGCTCCGCCCCTCCTACTTACTTCCGCTCAATTTTCATTTCCCTTCTTGGGAAACATTCTTCTGTCCACGCACCTACTGAGAGGCAGTGCAATTTTAGCTCTGTTTTGGTCCCCACCAACTCCTGAAGGAATTATCTGGCTCTTTAGCTGCTACATACTCCACTATGTTCACTAGCTAGTCACTAACTTTGTTTGGTACTGAGCAGGTAGTGTACAGTGGCTTTATCAGAACTGTTTTACTTAACCAGCTGCCTGCAGCTGGAAATGATGTTGATGAGATTGGTGAGACTGAATCAAAACAGTATAATTGTAGGTCATAAAACCAAAACAATGTGCTGAAAGATGCTAAAATGTACTGTAAAGCTGAGAGGAACTGCAGAGTTGGGTGATAATTCTCAGTGGGTTTGTCATTATGAGTAATTCTTTTCACATAAAAATATTGATTCATGCAGCTTTAAGTTATAATTTTACTACTTTTAGACAGTATTTTGTTAAAATCCTTGTATGGTTGCTTTGTGTTAAAATTAAACATTTGAAAAGTTTAGCTTATTTCTCGATAAACATTCTTATATTCCTTAAAGTACGGTATCAAAAAAAAAGTATTGTTTTGGAATAAGTAAAGAAAGGTATCATATTGCCACGAATATCGTACATTTTAAACAATACCTAGTTTTGATAAAAACGGCAGTGCTACCATGCACACAAACACTTTTCACACCCATACAGCATTCCTCAACCTTTATACATACAGTACAGTTGTCATTGCAGGCCGCCCCACTGTTACACTTCTCTGGTCTTTATGTCCTTCCGACTTAAAGGGAAATACCACTCAATTTTAGCTTAAACATACTCATACATCCTAGAAAAATTGTGAAACTGATTGTTCACCTCTCTACCTTCCAGAAACGAGGCAGAGGAGTTTGCCCTTCTCTTTAGTCTGGGGTGTCACAAAGATGTACAGCTCTACTGCACACACACTGAGCTGGAAAAACGATGACACAGTCCAGAGTGTTTTATTTTCTCGGGGATCAGGGGACGTTTTCCAGCGTGGAATCCATCACACCGTCACAAAAAAGAAGCTTGAGGAACGAAAATGTCTCCTCAGGCTTCAAAGTGAGTCTCCCCTTTTTCTTTCGATGACAGATTACAGTCTTTAGCTTTGGGGAAGAGCTGCTCATAAATACAGATTTGCTGTGATGAGGCTTAAAAATAGGAAACGTGAGTTCAGTGGAGTGATATTCCCCTTTAAGTGACCCCCCACAAAAAAGGTGCAATAGTAAATATGCTTCGTAATACAGTACATACATCTCACTTGGGTCAGAGCAATGTTGCTACTGACTGTTTGACAAAGGCAACGTCTACTTTTCTTTTTTTTATATATATATCTATGGTTCTTGTTTCTATGCTTGGTTGGACTTAGGAATGCTAGGGCAAAAGAGTCCATGGGAAAAAGAAAACTCTTTTTCTTTCTTTCCTTTTTTTGCAAGATAATCTGAGTTCATCCCTTTTTATTCCAAGTTTGGATTTCATCTGCCTGTACTAAGCAGAATTAAGTTCTTTGCAGGTTTTCAGGTTGTGTGTGAGGTCCACAGTGTATAGATGTATATGCGTGTATGTGTTAGACTGAGAAAGAGAGACTGAGGAGTGAAGGACTGTGGAGGAATGAGGGAGTACAGGGTCAGAGCGAGGGGACAGGCTTGTTCAGTCAGCCGGTGGATGAAGAATTGATCCGGGGGGAAATCTTTTTCTCCGCAGAGGGAGAAACAGAAAAAAAAATCTGTCTGAGGAGTTTTAGGGAGAAAAAAAAAATCCTCCTTTGTTGCATTTTTCTCCATTTCGGCCTTCATATCTGAATTCCTGAAAACCTGTGATTGCATTAACATACAATCTTTTTTCCATTCTTCTACAGTCCAGACATCTTTCCCTTTCAAAGACAGATTTTGGAGCATTTTTTTCAGTAGTGCCTTTTCTCTTTATTTGAGGATTTGTTTGTTCCAGACAGGTCATTGCTCTCCCCCCCCCCCAACCCCCCTGTCTCTCTGCCTCATCCCCCCCACGCATCATTAGTGCTTGATCTCAGAGCCAGCTTTTCACCTCTCCCTTCTTATTGTGACCCTCTCTGCAGTTGATTACTTGTTTTCTTTCAAGTGCCGCCACATCTTCTTACTTTTCATGTCCTCTCATTTTTGCCTCCCGTCCTTATTCAAGCCATCCAGTGAGCTTTACTTCTCCCTTTATATTCCTCACATTCCAGCAGTGTCAAAGTGCTCTGTCCTTGGATCCTTTTTGGACTTCCTCTTCATGCATTCAGGTTTTCGTTTCTCCTTTTCAGCTTTCACTGTCCCGTTTTTGTTTAATTCCTGGATGTTTTATCCAAATGACCTCTCTCTTCTTTGTGAGTCTCCTCAGGGTTTCTTTGGTCGCCCGTTGCGCGGCAGGTTCTCCACCGTGTTGCTGAGCCGGTACTTGACGATGATGCTGTGCACCGTGGACTTGGGCATCCTCAGCTCCTGCCCGATGGCCCCCTCGGACTTGCCGTCCTTCCAAAGGTCCACCACTCGCTGCCGCTGCACCACATCGTGCTCCTTGGTCTTCTGGCAAGCAGCGTTTGGCCCTCCGGCGGCTCCCCAAGCAGCTCCCCCGGTGGCCCCAGCAGCGGCGGCGGCTTCTGTGAGGGCAGACAAGCGGCAGACTGTAGTGGAGACTCGGAGAGGGGAGCAGGATAATGTCACACTTTACTGGTCCCCGTAGGGAATTTAAGTTTGCCTCCCTCCTCTGCAGGGAGGTCAGAGGTCAGGGGGGAGCTACTGGAGCTGGCGGGGGTTCATTGTTCTGCTCAAGGACACTTCAGCAGGGCGGCTGCTTGCAGACATGAGGACTTGAACCAGTGTGCTCCACTTGAAGGGCAATCTCCCTAACTTCTACGCCCCTAAAGGGTGAAGTTTTTTATAGAATGTGGGACTCCTTTTAGTGCAGATGAGTAGCTTCCTCATGGCAGTACAGATGGCTGAAACAGGTTTACCAAAATGCAATTAAAAAAATAGTGCAAATGCTGAGATATTGAGACAGCAACAATCCTTCATTGGAGCATTTGGTGTATCATTACATTTTGTAGTTCACAGAGTGCAGCTAAAGCAGTAGATGTGTAGTTTAAAAGTGCCACGGCAGACATGCATATTTCTGGATATGTTTTGTGTACTCAAGTGAGGGAGCTTCTCTCAGGGGAGGGCTATTAATGGAAGGAAGCTAGGAGGTCACGAAATCAGAGAATTGTGTTGTTTTAACTCCGTCCATTTCTCCTGCTCACTTTTTTCCTCCCTGCCTGAGTCTAAAAAGGTCAGGAACCAGCGCGACCCTAATCAAGACCATAAATATGACCTCATTTGCTGCATGCTTGTGCCCTGCCAGAGTTCAGGGCGTTCAAACTGCGCTGAGCTCAGCTCGGCCTGTGCTCAGCTCAGCTCAGCTGCTCGCCGCGAGGCCCCCGCAAGCAAAACCCACGCAGCAACACAACTCGAGCACGACTATTTCTGAACAGCCAGCGCTGGGCCCAGCCCTCTACCGGTTCACAAGTCACAACACGACATTTACACAACCAAACTCCTTCTGCGGTTTCTGTCCCTCTCAAAATACCTTGGTACAAAGTCCGAATGTTTTCTTGGTACGGCCAGACACAGAGCATAATGACATTTTCAGAGATAGGCCCTGGCTCTCTAAAATGCAATGCTTTTGACAGATGTCTCAGTCTACAATTACATAAATCAAGATACACTGAGTGAAAGGCAGGCCCAGCACTGAGAGAGCTGGGTGTTGTGGTTTTTAGGGCAAAGCTATTGGGGAATATCAGGTTTTACTAGTTATCTCTGCCACATCGCTGCTATCTAAACATCTCCGAACACGAATACACATGCAGAGCGGAGATTGCGTCTGGTGAGCATATGCTGTTACCAAACTAATTACGAGAAAATAAATTCACTAACTGCCATTGCGCTCTGACAGACTGCAGGCAAGAAGAGTTGGACAAGAGGCCAAAACAGAACAGATTCTTTCTTTTTATGACTTAAATTCTAAATCTTTTAACTCAGTAAGTAATGAGAGCCACAATAGGACTTCACATGAGAAAATAAAGATGCTTGAAAAAGAAAATACTCCTCAGACAGGTTTGATAGCACTCCAGACTGTGCTTTATTGTTGCACAATATGTTGTTACTGCTGAGTATTGGTTTTGAGGTTGGACATGTTAAGAGATGAAAATGCCTTAATATAGCAGTGCAGCACTTTTGTGTTTGATTTTGGTAATGTCTATTTCAGGTGTCTATCTGGCAGCCACATCAGAAAGTCTGCCACAGATGTGTTTTTCCAATATGGACTCCTTTCTGGATTTTTGCAGGTTTCACAACTTCACAAAGCTGCTCAGGGAGATAAAGTGTCTGCTCAAAGTGCTTAAAACAGTGCTGCTTTAGAAGCCATCAGGTAGTTCTTTGCTCCACATATTTAAGGATTAAATTGAAATTTAAGAGTTAAATAACTGCACTCAACCACAAAACTATCGTGGAAAGACATTTCCCAGAGTCAGTAATTTTGATTCTCCTAACTGAATGTTTTTTCCGCAACAACATAACCATATAAAGATGAAATTCCTCAGATGATATCTTTAAATAGACGCAACATTTTGGACTGGTTTTGTCCATCATCAGTGCAAGTTGCCAAGTAATCAAGCCCAGATCTCTGAAGCTGGATTTGTGCGTCTCTGTCAGGGTGTCGTGGAGGCTCTGTAGCTCTGCTGGAGCTGATGTGCACAGAACTGCACGCTGAGGCTACAGAAACCACATGAACTGTGATTAGCGAGCTTGGTCTGCTTGTTTTCTCTTATAGATTTCTGATCCTGCTAGAGATTGTTGATAAAAAAGAAATTGTACAACAAAACCGAGGTATCCCTCAGTACTTGTCTCCTTTCAGTAATGTTAGATAAAAAAATATTTTGTGATAGGGTGAGTAAAGTAATTGTGTGCAGTCCTCCTTGCTGAAATCGTCTAACACAAACTGAACCTAAAGGTGCACTACACTGCTTTAGTATTTCATTTCCACAAAGTTGTGAGACTTGCAAAAGAGGCATTAAAAAGAATATGACATCATCAGGGTTATTTTCCCCTCAAGAGACATTACACAACAGTTTTCACAGGCCGAGTAGTACTCCTCTCATTACAAGTGTCATGTGTAAGATTGGTGGAGTGCCCTTTTAAACATGTTTACTTTCTTCAATTTGTATTTTCTGCTTGATCTAGTAAAGCCATTTCCTGTCCAAATCTTCCCATAATTATCTTCTATCACCAGGTAGAAGACACACAGGGATATACACGGGAACTCTTCACCTCCGCAAGGAAGCAGAAATCTGGCTTAAACTGCCAGCTTGCCAACTGTCAAACAGATCAAACTGGTATGCTTGTGTAAATTATCTTGAATCCTATAATCCTATAATTATGGATGCCTTAATACCTTCTGATCTTACTGACTGGATCTCTCTCTCTCTCTCTTTCTCTCTCTCTCTGCAGGTGAAGACTGAAATGACTCTCACATGATGGAGCTTCAAACACTGACCTGATATGAAGGATCCGGGCGGCATCTGACTGTAGTTGGCCCCTCCCATGTATAGGGCGCTCGGAGGGGCGGGGGTGAAGTGGGCTCCGTAGTTGTGAGGGGTTGCGTAGGGTCCTGGAGGTATGGGCTGCACAGAGGAAGACAAGTGTTCTTTTTGTGCATGTAGGTTGTGATTTATGAAAATAGAGGGTATAACAATAAGATAAACGAGACAAACCACTTTTAAGTTATGTAAGCTGACAAAAGAAATCTGCTGACTAAACGGTTGTGGAGTGAAAATCCACAGGTGGGTGACAAGATAATAGGCCCCGTCTTTTCATTGGCCGTCCTCCATCTATTAGTTTTCCACTGAATGCAGGCAGCTCGAGCAGGTTTCAACTTGTGAATGTTTTGTGTGTGTGTGTGTGTGTGTGTGTGTGTGTGTGTGTGTGCAGGCTGCTAACCGGGGGCGTGTGCGTCTCAGTGCCCTTGCTGGCCAGTCGGCTGAGGATGCTCCTCTCGGACATTTGCAGACGGGCGGCGATGGGTGGGACTCTGGACAGCGTGGCCGGTAGCCGGGTCACGTCGGCCTTCATGTCACTCAGCAGCTCCTCCAGCTGGTTCAACACTGCAATGACAACAACAAACATCAACAACTACTACGTGTTCACTTCTAAACTATATTTTCACATTTTAGCTTCTACTTCCTGCTTCTTTTGCGCCTCTTATTAATCATTTGATACTTTTTTTGGATGCTTTATTGATTAATGCAGAAAATAGTGTCGGTTTCCTTCTGAAGGTTGAGGCTCAGGAGCTGGTATGTATTTAGTTACTTCAGTAACAACACTGGAAAGTAAAGAAAGGGTTATATTATTCCATTCCATTTGTGTCCAGGGTCACTTCAACTCAAGAAACCGTTGAGATTGACAACTTCTGCACACACACACACAAAAAAAATTTGTCTTCCTAGTTCTTTATAAGGTTGTTATTAGTTATATTATCTTTTACAGGGTCTATTAATAGTATTTTCTCATCTTAACAAAGTTTTTGGGGCTTTATAATTCCAAAAAAAGGGAGTATTTTTACAAGAGATTTCTTTTCCCATCCTTTATTATCTTGTCACTCTTGTCATTACATCCCACATGAAATTAATCACCAATAAGAAACTAGCAGAGTCACTTTGCAATATGATAAATATGCTTTAAGCATTTGTTTAGTTCAGCATTGTTACATGCACAAACACAAGACAGAAACCAGAACAGTAGTGCACTGAGCATGTTACATTTCGACAATATGAACATGGACAGACTTGCCAGGGAGCCAGTGAGGAAATGTTTGGAGCTATCGCTTAACAGTGTGTAAGCTTATCTGCTTGGCTTTACTAAAGTCAGCTTCAGGCAGAGTGATATGGTCTCTGCAGGAAGGAAGACTGATTGCACAACAGCTGAGAGATGTGTTGATGCGTTTCTCTCTTTTATTCTACACCTGTGATTATCTGTTTGCCAATCTCTCCCACTTTGTCTAAATCTGCTTGCCTGTCTCTGTTTAAATGAGTTTTTTTTTTTATAAACTGTACAGACAGATAAAGAAGAAGAGAGTTTTAACCAGGGGCGTTTCTAGGACTTGAGGATGTTGGGGGCTTAGCCCAGACCCATTTAAACCAAGTGAATGTAATGAACGCAGAGCAGATCACAAAAACGTTTGGCTTGCCCAGCTTGTTAATAGCCAGTGTATGTCATTTCAGCTCAGAACATTTTGAGCATTAAACACTTAATTTCCTGCATTCTGGTGAATTTTTATCACCTATTTCTAACTTTTTCTGCATCAAATTATGCTGGAAATATCTTTATAATGTATGTAAAGGGCAACATAGGTGACAATTCACAATATAAATAAAATAAATATAAAACATAATGGAATATAATGCAGTAAGGCTCTCAGGCATTCTGTATTTCTTTTCAAATATTTATTCTCCTGTAGATCAACTTTTCTCATGTAATGTTATCTCTGCTGAGTCAACCCACATGTAGGCATGATCTACTCCTCCCTCCTCTTTTGTTGATGAAGAAACCTTTTTAATGTGCATGTGGCATGTGGCACTTGGTCATGTGAATGAAACATGAATTAATTTTAATTAATTCATAAACCCCTGGACTGTAATATTTCAGATGTGTTTCAACAAGATTTCTGCTCATGTTCATAACATTCTGCACATTCAAAATATAACTCATCCCATCTGTGTTCTCTGGCTTTGGAGGAGTTGGGATATTTTGAGAAAAATAAATATTACGAATTAAGAATACAGTCACAATATTTCAGGAAATAATCTACCTGCACCATAGTCTGCTGTACATTACGTGATTGCTCTGCTGATATGGTAGATCTCAGAGCTTCTGACAGACACAGAGCCCTGTATGAGACTCTGGTCTCTGAATGAGACAAAGTTTAGGGAAGCGGCTGAACACTGCTTCACATCGGAGGTGGAAAACCGAAACTACAGCACAAATACATGGCGACACATCTGCCGCAGCATGTCCACAGCAGAGCGCGTCCTTTATGATTACCTGAAGCTGCACAGACCACGGAAGTCACGCTGCTCGTCTTTTTTTTCGACGCACAGGTCTGCTTCAGAGCTCTGTGTGTTTAAGCCTGAACCATAGACTGTAAACATCACGTCACAGGAACTTTAAACAAAATGTAGCAATAGTATTGCCACCTAAACTTTGTGTTGCCTACATTTAAAATGACATACAGGGCTGAGGCCCTGGAAAAATGACCTGGCGACGCTGATGGTTTTAACCCTAATTATTGGTCTCATCCCATTATCCCTGACCTTTGTGCAGGACAGCGTTGGCTGGCTTGTTGCCCGCCAGCGACTCCTTGCTGAGATGCTGGTGTGACTCCGCCAGGCACTCCACCTCTGTAAAGCGCGCATTGAGGGCCATGGCCGGGTGGCTGGGGTCCTGGGTCATGTTCAGGTAGGCCGCCCGTCGCAACTGCTCCTCTATCACCAGCGCCTGCTCCAACAGCTGGAGGACAAGAGGGTCATACTGATGTCAAGTAGAAGTGAACCACAATCATTCACTTCTCTTTTTTTAACGTTTGGTCAGATTTTATGTACATCTACAAACCGGGGAGCACATATTACGTGACTGTTCAAGATGTAATAATGTATTTTCAATATAAACAGTATGTTCATCAATATCAATATAAACGGAACACATTTTCAGTATTCGGATCTTTAGAAGTTGTTTCTGTGAGCAGTCAAAGGTCCGTACCAAATACTGGTGTTTATTTTAGCAAATAGGGTGACTTTATGAGACACTATTTATTGTTGTGATTTATATTAATATGTCGAATATCTATATTGCTAAGGAAAAAAAAAGTATAAACAGCAGGAGAATGAGAGAGATACACCAATTATTTCTTATGCAGGGTTAGTGATCACAGAAGAGCTCGGTATCTTGTAGAAAAGTAGATTCTTGCACACTGCATTCAAGACATTTAATGAATCAGTGCATCTAGCAATACGTCTAATGAAAAAACTAAATTCCCTTACAACACGAGCTACTTGGTGAAAATAAATTCTGCTTCAAAAACACTAACTGATATAAAAAAAAATGTATTTAAATGAGCAAATTTTAGATGAAACCCACATTTCTAATCAAAGGAAAACTGACAAATCTGTATTTTACATTTCATTTAAACAGACAGAAATTACAACACAGGGCTTAAAAGCTCTGATAAGTCTGATTCTTCCCTTTGTTTGCAACCTACTCTTATTATATTCTCTCTGAAAACTGCTCCAATATTCTTTCTTGGTTAGCATGATGACAGTAATGCAAGCATTTTAAGGGAAATAGAGCTTCATACAGTGATTTAGTTATTTGTGTGTTGTCCAGTAAAACAAAAAGTGGTTATTTGTTGTAAACGTGTTGCAAAAAAATGACATTGTGTTACACAACCAATTACAACTAAAAACATACTAAGGATCATTTTGTGTGAAAGAGATTTATTTTGTGCTGTCTTGTGCATTCTTGATGGCAGATTTACAAAAAAAACTCCAATAATTTAACAAGAGAGATAACGAGAAATGTTTAAGAGACAGAGATACAGTAAATGAGGATGTTGAGGGCAGGATCTGAAACATGTGAGCCGCTAAAAAACAGGATGAGAGCTGTTCCAGAAATGCAGCGGTCAGCAACACCATCCAGCCAAAATGTGGGTCTAGGGGCATCTGTCATCCGACCATCAAACAAGTCAGGTGATGGAAGACACTGAAATGTTCCTAAAATAGTTTGTTTGCATAGAAGTAGGGCTGGCACCGAAATGTGTCTGTAGCACAGAGTATTGAAAACTGTCCTGAAAGTTGGCTTTGAATGGCTAGTCATAGTTGAAATTTAATTGAAATCTAAATTTTGCCAATTATTTTTTTTTAAGATTTTTTTTGGGGCATTTTAAGGCCTTTATTTGTACAGGACAGCTGTTGACATGAAGAGGGAGAGAGAGGGGGAATGATATGCAGCAAAGGGCCACAGGTCGGAGTCGAACCCGCGGCCACTGCGTCGGGGAGTAAACCTCTATATATGGGCGCCCGCTCTACCAAGTGAGCTACCCATGCGCCCAAAGTTCTTGTTTTTAATGTTTGAAAACATTTGGTTCTTTTGTTAATGAAAAAAAGGGTTTTTGTAGAGAAACATAGGTACTGGAAGAAATATCATTATGTTATTGGTACAGAAAAAAATCAATAAAATTATAGCTGCTCCACAGCAATGGTTGAGGCCGAGCATTTCGAAGAGGAAAAGGAAAAAGCGGTGAATGGAGAAGAGGAAGAGGATAAAAATGGCAAATACAAGAGGGTTCTGTCAGCAGAAGTGCCACACGCAGACATTCCTGCTCCTCACGTTGAGTATGCCCAAGGATCTTCTAAAATTAAAATATCTCTGATTTTATGTGCCTTCGATCTCCACAGCATAATAGAGTACACCTAGGACACAAACTAATGAGCTGAGCATTTCAGTTAAAAAATTGTATTTGCAATGAAACATTAATAAAAACATTGTTAAAAAAAATCTACAGTGACCTTAAAATGTTGTGAATTTTTTGATATGAACAATAAATAACATCAAAGATTTAGTTTGCAAGAAATTGCCGCATTTGTTTACACTACTATATACAGTAAAACGTTTTAATGCACTGTGGGCTCAATTTTTGATAAATCGAAAATCTGAATGGAAAATTTGTGGAGGACAGCGTGGAGATGAATTCCAAAAGATTGGTGTCAATAGAGCCAAAAATGTGTGAGAAGATAGGTTTAAGAAGTTTTGCAGTTTTTGAAAAGAAAGTAGATTGCTACTGGGTAAAAGCAGGGCAAAGTTTCTGCGTAATTGGGGCTGCAGTTTGACTCTGACTGATAAGTTTGGCACAGGACTGGACTGTGCAAAGTTTGGTGACTTTCATGGGAAAATGGATTTCTTATGAGGAAGAATAAATAAATCTGGTGTCTCCACTTCTGAAAGTCAAGTTGTAGACGTCTTGTCTTACCTTGAAGCGTCGAGCCAGGAACTTGTTCTTCATCTCCAGGAAGTTGCCTTTGTTCGCCTGCGATTTGAAAGGCTCGTTGACAATGGCGAACTGGGGGTCATTCTGGATGTCCTGCCACCGGGCGTAGCCGTGACTGGCACAAGAGTCAAGGGTCACGTAACACTTTTGGGTAAGAGGCAGTGTGAAGCAGCACTGTGTGGTAAAAGTAACAATGAAGCTAAACACAGAAGGTTTTCAGATTATTTCTCCAATGGAAAAGTTATGAAGCACATACAAATTAAGTAGTAGAAATAGTTTGACATTTTGGGAAATACACTATTTCACAATCTTTGCAAGAGTTAGGCGAGAAGACCTATGCCACTCCATTCAATAGAAAGTTATAGCCAGCAGCAAGTTGGCTTCGCTTACCATAAAGACTGGAACCAGCTAACCTGCCTCTAGGTAACAAAATCTGCCTACCAGGACCTTTAAAGACCACTAATTTGCATGCTGTAACTCATTACAACTAAAAAGTTCACAAACAGAAATGTAAAAACAACCATATGTATCCTTGGGAGGCTATTTTGGACAGATCCAGGCTAGCTGTTTCCCCCCGCCTCCACTTTATGCCAAGTTTAGAAACAGACATGAGAGTGGTATCAATCTGACCCTTAAAGGAAGCAAATGTTGAGCCCAAAATGTTGAGCTATTCCTTTAAGCAGAACATTGGTTTTTGACGGGGATTCATTTAATCTTCTTAAAACACAAAATTGCAGTTATTTTAGCACAAATAGGCCCTAGGCAGCTTCTGAAACAAATAATTTCTTCCCTTTTATTTCAGTCTAACTAGGCCTCATGATTAGCTTGCAGAATAATGAAAACAGTCTAATGTGAATGTTGCATGCAGCATGGCCTAATTACCATAATAGAGGGAACAACATGAACTAAATGACCCACTACATTGGCTTCCAGCAGACACAGTTTGCTGTTTACCGAGCTCTGGCTGGCAGGTTGTTGACTTATTACGCTGGGCTTCTGCCGGCTTATAGAAAAATAAACACATTGGGGTCATCGCTCGGGCACCTGCCGTCAAGGATACATCACGATTCCCGCCAGCAGCCAGAAGTCGTGTCGGCGGTGCCAGATCTCGTTCATCTTCCCCGAGGAGATGGCAGCTCGCTCCTCATTCTGCCAGAGAGTGTGCAGCTCTGTGGGGTGAATCCAACACAAGCTAAAAATGGTGCTGGTCTCAAAGTGCTTAGCTAGCTGAAACCTGGCTGCAGGTGTTTCCACGGCACAAAGAGCTTTTCTGGATTTGTGTTCAATGTGGAGATCATTTTGGCTTTTGTACCTAAGCTCTGGAAAGCAAGGGGAATGTTTTTCTGTTTTTAGTTGGGAGTTTGATGTTGTTTAGACTGCTTAGTCACTTGTTTGGATTAGCTATTAAGTTATGTTCACCTTTTCACCTTTCTCTCCTTAGCTTTCAGGGATTCTCTAGTAATTTTACATAAGAAAAAAAAATCTTCCCAATCTTAAAATCTTAAAGTGTTTATGCTATTACATTTATGTTTTGAATCATGTTGATAGTTCTTTGTGTATCTAATGAATGGGGATGCAGTTCTTGCACCCTTCCCAGGTGTTATCACTTCCACCTTAGCAAGAGGCTATTGTTGTGTTCATGTCATATCTGAGTTCCAATGATTACCAGTTTCTGACGTTCTTCTCAACATCCAAGTCAAAATTGTGACTGGGAAACTCAGGTTTTTCTGAAAGCTCCAATACATCCAACTTAACTGTTAATAAAATAGAAGTGCCTGGGGGGGGGGGGAAAGGTCATTTTTAGGGATACTTTATATATAAAAAAAAAAATAAAAAAATAACTTTAATTTTCTAATCACAGTTTATGCAAAATAATTGTCTTTCTGATTGGCAAACCTGCTGATAACTAGTTGACCACCTAAAATGCCCATGATGAATGTTGAAGAACTAAACATAGCTGGTTAAAGTTGTTAAAAGAGATGAAGTACAGCGAAGTTAGGGAAAGTTACCTAAGTGCCCTATGTAGAATCCTAAAATGCCTTCCTGTACGTACACTACTACATAGACCAGCTGAATCTATTCCACAACCACTGCAGGTAAATCAGTACTGACCGGTGAAGCCCCCGTCTGCGATGTTGAACATAAAGCGAGGTCGCTCAATGGGAGGCCTCCCGTTACCCTTGGGTGCATCCTCCCTTGCTGCTCTGACTTCTTTCCCAGCATCCTTTTCACCTTTGACTTCCTCTGTTTTTGAGTAAGACGGCAAATATATTTATTATTAGCAAAAAAAAACGTTTTGCTTGTGTATTCATGGCAGCTTACTATCACAGACCGTGAAGCGTATACCTTTCTTCACATCAGACACCTCGGTCTTATCCTTTGCATCGGTCGTTTCAGTTGATGTGAGTGTCTCCTCCCCCAGCTTTTCTCCTTTTGCAGGGAAAAAAAACATTTAATTAGCAAGGACTTGTAACATTACTCCACACAAACCTTCTTCGTCTGTTTGTGCACGTCGGATTTGATCTTACTTACTTCTCAAGTTTCTTTTCTGTGTTTTTGTTTTTACCTGATTTCTCTTCTTTGACCTCTGTGTCTTGTTTTTTCTCTTCTTTACTCTCCTCTTGTACCTTTTTCTCCTCTGTTGTGGCAGCTGAAATGTCAGTTGTTTCCTTCTTCTCCTCTTTTTTCATGTCGCTGTCCTCTTTGCCTTCGTTTTTTTGACTAGGGGATGCATTTTGGGATGTGTCTCTTGTCGTGGAGGAAAGCTATGGAAAGTAACACAATATGCCATCACTTACTGAGTCGTTTTTGTTGTTGTGTATCTTCAAATGTCAAGCTTCTACAGAACTGAAAAAATTCTTTGAAAAAAAAAAAAGAATTCAATCATTATTCATTTTTATTCCTGTTATTAAGTTCACATCTTATTCTATTTGTACTTCATTAAACAGACCACATCAGTGTATTTGTATGTTGTAGCCATTTTGCTATTAATTCCATATACTTAACATTTTGGATGACTATTTTCCAGAGCATGCTGTAGAGGTTTTGTTTTTCTTTTTTTTTACCTTACAGGCAGATTCCATTGATTTTTTCATGATGTGAAAATGCCGCTATAATTCAACTGAAAGTATGGATTATTTGAACTCTGCACTCATTGCCACACAATACAAATGTAGGATTGGATTTTCAAGCTGTATGAAAGTCAACAGAAACCGACTGGAAGGAAGAAAACCATTTAAAAAAACAATGGCATGCATTGGAGAATTGTTTAAAGTAATGTAAAGTCTATGGGAATTGGAGAAAAATGCATGCAAAAAACAGGTACATATGTGTGTGTGACTTAAAAGGAGGCCTAAAACTATTTTTAAAGAATACTGCACATCTTACATAAAATGCAAAAATCAGAACTTTATATGAAAATAGACAAGAAAAAATTAATTGGCTGATGAAGAAGACACTAACTGGCCTCTGAAAACCACAGTATGTAGGTGTTTTAGCTAACAGTGTCCCACCTCTTCAGGCTCTTCAGTCCTGTTGCTGTCCACCTCTTTCCCCTCATCCTTTTCTTTCTCCTTCACTTTCTCTTTGTCAGACTGGGCCTCGCCTTCCTCTTTGTCCTTCTCTCCCTCCTTTCCGTTCTTTTCCAGCTTGTCTGATGGAGCAGGGGTCGCTGCACATAAACAATATGGGTAGATTAATCTCCAACTTTATCTGGTGCCCTTTACACGGAGTGCCCCCTGCTGGATCTGGTGAATGTGGCCGTGTAGGTTTGGTTACCTGGCTCTGAGGTACAAGGTGTGTTGTTATAGCTGGCTTCGGGGGTGGGCGTGGTGGTCTTCACGGCAGGAGAGGAGGCCCTGGAGGAGGATTTGTTTATGATGACCTCAGGCTTGAGCTCTGGAAGGCTCCACCGCCCGTTGATGTGCTCAAACTCCTGGATCTGGACACAAAACACTCAGCTTGGCAAGCTTGGCACACGCTCACTTTACCTAATCCCACCTTATTTAAACTCACCACCCACATGCTCTGCTCGCCAGGCAGTAAATCATACATTCCCCCTGGCATAGATAGCAGATCGGGATGTCAGCAGGTTTCAACAAGTTGGACTGAAAACTGGATTGGAGATGTTTGGATAAATCCAAGTAAACTAGCAGGGGTAACCAGAACATCTTTCAAGATGTCATGGTTGATTTCTTCATTAGAAAAAGACGTCTGACATTTTATTTAGACTAAAGACATTTTACTACTTCATATGGGCCTGTAGACAGCCTGCTGATATGGAGGTGCCCTATTGAAGTTATGGTCCTTAAGATTTTCATGAAAGCAAAACCCTGTTTTTGGTACTATTTACGTTTTTTTCAGCAATAGCCATTCAATGTTTTTATTTTCAGTAATTATCTCTCTATATACCAGTGTACCAGTGTACACATGAGGGATTCACAGGATGTACTGTATTGTAATCCAGTTTTAGTATTTAGAATATTTTTTAAATGTTGATTTCCACTCTCCATCATATTAGAAGTTACTGCTAATGCAAACTGGGGTGGCTTTTATTGTAGTCTCGCTTCCCTCCTCCACAACGCTGTGGAAGAGGATCTGGTGAGTCCACACATCATTCCGGGATGGAAGAAAAACGTACTCTGGTTTATTGGCATTTCTTTAAACCAATCACAATCGCCATGGGCGGCGCTAAGCTCCGCACGGTGCCGCTGCAAAATAGCCTCGGGAAGGAGCTTGTTGTGGTGGAATGTGTGTACGTTCAAAAGTTGTTTTAGTCGTGTAACAGAAAACTCAGATTGGACAGATAGTCTAGCTAGCTGTCTGGATTTACCCTGCAGATATATGAGGAGCAGTTAACCATAGTCCTCATAAATCCACCGGAGTTTAACCAGAGCAATCCCGGAAGTGGAACGTCGTGGATATAGACTACTTTTATTGTGAGGCGATCACAGGAAACGCAATGCATTTGTCACAGAGGTTAGCACTGGTAGCCATCGTTCATAAAACGTGTCTACAAAACAACAGCCTATTTTAGCATTTTTCGTGAGCTGCTCGAGGATTTTACTGTGGTAAAAATCATCCAGGACTGGAATGTTGCGGTTTACAACTTTAAGTGTAATAGCTTGCTTCATTCACCGCATTTGTCTTGATTAAGGAAGGCGAACAGCATTGGTCTGACCTTCTTCTTGACGAGAGACATGACGCCGATACGGGTGAGGACTGGCTGGCGACACAGGCCCTCCCGCGGCACACCATCTGCGAATGTCTCTGCCCCATCAGCCACTGGCTCGCATAAGTGACGCATGAAGAGGGACACATAAGCTCTGGCAGAGAAGAAGAAGAAGAAGAAGAAGAAGAAGAAGTGGAGAAATATATGGTTAAAGGACGGATAGAAATGAAGAATGCATCTAAACAATTTCAATCAATACAGTTTTTCCTTACTTGAATTCTTTCTCAGTCTTGCCCCTGAGGTCTCTGACCAGCCACTGAGAGGAGAAAGCGTCCTGAGACGGCATCCCCCAGCGCATCACTGCGTTCAGGAAAGCCTTTCGCTGGCGTGTGTTAAAGCCCAGCACCTATCGAAATTACAGTATATTTTTCCTGAGTGAAGCTGGCACTGTCTGGGCAGTGGAAATAGTGTTGGTCTGTTAAAATGTATCTCTGCATTGTTATTTTTTCTGGAAGACTTTAAATGAGAATGTCAGGATGAGAAAACTTAATTATCCCAAGGTCATCTTAGAATAGGTCTGACTGCCTAATAACACTAAAATAAACTTTGAATCCTCACTTGGAACAATGCAGACCATTTATACAAGTCCACCATTATCACGATGATAAATGAGCTTGGAAGGTACAGAGTTGCTGGAGATGTAATAGCCTTGCTGCCATCATCGATTTAAGATTGTTAGAAAAATATCTAAGAGTGCCAGTTTAATTTACAACAAAGCTGACAGATTCCAGTAATATCACATAACACACAAAATGAAAGAAGAATTGGTTCAAGAGAGTTGTACAAACCTCAAGGTTGCCTCCCACTCTGGCCAACAGAGGAGGCAGAGGTTTATCCTTTTCATTCCTCAACTGGCGACGTGACTGCCGTCGACCTCCAGGTAACAGGAGGCAACAGAAAGAATGGTGAAAATACACAGAGGAGGGAGGATTTTGCAAACTTGCAGAGTCTTCTTGAAATGTACAGTTAGTATTTCATCAGTACATCAACCAAGAATCAAAAAATTTTCCTCTAACTGTCTGAAATTCACGGGTGATTGGCGGTTTGCGTTTTTTGGCAATCTAACGTGTTCGACTGCCAGGCAACTGTTACAACTAAATCAATTTCGACTTGTAATTCAACACAGACCTGAGCATGTGTGTGAGTGTTCCAACAGGCATCTTTCATCGTTCATGAGGAGCGCTGCTCGGTTTGATGTCTTTTTTATTTTATCTCTCCTTACCTTCTGGCCGGTCATCAAAGTCCTCGTCCTCCTCCTCGGAGCCCACTGAGTACTCGGACTGGTTATCTGAAATGTCAGCATGCCACTCTGAAACAGCACATGGTGGTCTGTCAATAGGCCAGGCCCATTCACTTCCACTGTGCAAGCAATAACTCAGACAGAAGACATATCATCTAAAATCCTACTAATCCTACTTTATACTATGATATTAAGATTAGAATAAGAAACATAGTCAATCTTAACAATAAATAAAAAATACAGTCTTACTTTCAGAAATCATTCATAGGATCATGTGAAAGAGGATTCATTTTTAAACCGAGGGTTTGATTTAAATCAATTTACAGGAGTTTACTCAGCTTCCTTGAGCTTTTTTGAGACTACCAGGTCCATACAGCACCGGTCCAAACCCGGTCCCTACCTTGGTCTTCCTGTGCAGCATCGTTGTAGTTGACAGGCTTGCGGTTCCTCTTGCCTTTGCCCAGTTTGCTCGCCAGGTCCTCTTGTTGTTGCTCGTAGTGATGCCGCAACAGTTTCTCCCAATAATCCGGATCCACGTTCTCCTCCTGTTTGATGATCTCCCGCTCGATCTCCTCGATCTGGAGCGGCAGAAAAGTACATGGCAGTTACAACTCTTCTCAAATAGATTAAATTATTTGCAGACTTCACTGCAAAGATCAAATGTCTCCAAAATGAACTGATTGTGGTTATCAGTCACATTACTACAACATATGTGCATTTTCAGTACATGCACGCTGAAAAAAGGCTTAGGGTTATAATAGTCTTTGAAATGATAAAAAAGAACAGCTTTTACACATCAAATGTGACTGTGGGCTTTGACACACCACTCTTCTCTTACTATCTACCAGCCTTTTACACCAAAAGGTTCCCAACCCTTGGGCCGCAGACTGTTACTAGGCCTTTGAATGTTTGCTACTGGGATGCAAGGAAACTATATGATTCGACACAAATAGCTTTGCAATTAAACATTGTAGGCTATTTTTGTGCTGCATCTTTCCTCACCATTCCCTGTCATGCCCCCACAACAATATACATATTATTGTTTATCATTTATTTGTATAAAAAATGTGTGTGTAAAATTTCAGAAAATAGTACACAAAATTACCATCGCAATTTCCCAAAGCCAAAGTTCACATCTTCAAAATTCCCTATTTTGTCCAACAAACAGTTCAAACCCCAAAATATTCAGTTCATTATCAGAAAAGACAAAGAAAAGCAGCAAATCATCACATTTGAAAAGCTGGAACCAGTGAATGATTGCCTTTTCTGTGTGAGGAAATGTCTTACACGATTAACTGATTATCAAAATCGAGTTTTTGCAGTAATTGTCTGTCAATTGATTTATCAAGTAATCTACTTATCGTTTCCGCCCTATCCATCTATAGATAGATAGATAGATAGATAGACAGATAGATATTTATTGATCCCAAAAAAGGGAAATTACAGTGTTACAGCAGCAAAATATCAGTCACACAGCACAGAATATACATAAAATACTAGGATACAATATACATGAAATAATAGGATACAATATACATACATACAATATACATGAAATAATAATAGGATAGAATACAAGAACAAATATTTAAAATATATACAAGTTGGGAAAACAAATGTACAATACATTACATCTGTGTGAGGACACTACCTAAGTGTTGCTGAGAGGTCTATGTTTATTTCTTATTTTAAGTCAGTAACTATATAAAGCTTGTCATTAGGTGCACAGTTGCTGGATATGGAAGATATAACTTGGAAATGTCTACAAAGATCCTTTTAAACATAAAATCTATCATATTACTTGTAAGATCCGGTCAACCTCTTCCCTCTTACCTTATCCTCCTCTCGGACCATGTACTGGGCCACTTTGAAGGAGCTGAGGTACTCGTTCATGTTCTGGACGTCCGAGTCGTCTGTGGCGTCTTGGCTTCGGTCCAGCAGCCTCTCGATGGCAACGCTATCGTAGTGGATCACGCTGCCCTCGTCCTCAACTTTATCCCCCGAACTATTCTTCATACCTGCCACACGTGGAGTTAAAAGTGGAAATGATTTGTCCTGTTCCTCCAGACAAATTTCACACATTTCTCTTGTCAACCAATTATATTGTCAAGAAAACCAGAATAAGACAAATGTGTCAAGATTAAATTACATTAAAGTGAGTGTGTTTGACAAAATAATCTCATTCAGGAGAAGAAGCCTGCCAACTCCAACTTTGACCCTGACATTAAAGCTCCAAATTTTCACATTATTATATATGACTAAACACCTTGTCTTCCCTTAACAAAATATTCTTGTGGAGTTGAAAAAACAACTCACGTTCTACTTCATCCTTGAAGAGCTCTTCTGTTCCAAACTTGAGGATGTCGTCCAGTTCCTGTTTGGACATGGAGCCAGCTTTGGACCCCAGGCCTGGCCGGACCACCAGGTGGGTCAGCATCATCTTCCTCTTGGCCACCTGGGTGATGCGCTCCTCCACGCTGGCTCGCGTCACAAAGCGGTAGATCATCACCTTGTTGGCTTGCCCGATTCGGTGGGCTCGACTGAACGCCTACGCAGAGAGGGATAAAGCCCAAACATGAATTTTATGTAGTATTAAATTGTTTCCTTCCTCAGCAGCTACCAGTCTACAGTACCTGTATGTCATTGTGAGGGTTCCAGTCAGAGTCGAAGATGACAACTGTGTCTGCTGTGGCCAAGTTGATGCCTAAACCTCCCGCTCTGGTGGAGAGCAAGAAACAAAACTGACAAGCACCAGGAGCTGTGGGCAGACAGACAGAGAGAGTGTGTGAGAGAAACTAACAGCCAGTAATAATAATCATTTTTTTTTAGTGAAAAGGATCCCATTGATGCCAGTAACTTACAGTATGTTATCTTTATAGTGATAATACGGTTTTCATTTCAGGGGACATTGAGGAATTGACATTGATTGAATTTGATTAAATTGATATCTTTCTTTTGCAAACCTTTCCTTTTTGTTATTTGTTCAATTCTGGATGTTTTTCAATTAGTTTGAAATGTTTTGTGATGCTACTGCTCATCTGTACTGCTGTTACATTTCCAACATTTTTGTGTGGGATTTTTCTTCCCCCTCATCATTGTTTCTGGTCTAGTTTAGGCTTTTTTAATACCTGAAATATTCATATATATTAAAATATTTTGTATGATTTTTATAACTTCTGTGCAACTATTTACTCCTTCTACCATCTACGTGCATTTCAATCTGCTCATGAACTGGAGAAAATCAAACTGTGATGATCACCAAAAAATCCAGCTTGGAAGTCTAAAAAAGCCCAAAAAGCAAACAGCAACACATTATTGCTACAGTATTTTCATTATGATACCTCTTCATTAGACATTTCTTTTGAAATTCTGTTTTATTTAACTAGCTGTCCCTGACAATAACCTGTGTAAGGCGGAAGAAACAGGAAGTTCTGCTGTTTCTGCAGTCGCCAATCAAGTAGTTTTCTGGTAACTTCAAACAATGTTCTCTTGTGAAGTAAAATGCATTATTTCAGTCAATTTCCGGGAACTACTCAAGGGAACAATAGGTGATAATGATGTAAATCCTACATGACCAGTTTACTGCACCTTTAATGACTGCAATCATCCAGTATCTCACCATTGAAGCGGTCAATGGCCTCTTGTCTCAGCGCTCCTGTGACGCCTCCATCAATTCTTTCATACTTGTAACCTTCATGGTCTAAGAAATCTTCTAGTAAATCCAGCATCTTAGTCATCTAAAAATGGAGGAGAGAAAGAGAAAGAAGTGTTTTCATCTACTGTATACTCGATTACCCACGCACAGCTGGAATCCATCTGCTGCTGAGCCTTCTGGAGGCGCCATGGGACTAGTTTAACATCTGTGAAGGGAGCTGTCCATCTGGTGTGTGTATACTTACCTGTGCTTATGCATACTGTGTGTGTGTGTGTGTGTGTGTGTGTGTGTGTGTGTGTGTGTGTGTGTGCGCGTGTACCTGTGAGAAGACCAGTACTCTGTGCCCCTGCTCTTTCAGTTTACTCAGCATCTTCTGCAACAGCGTCAGTTTCCCAGAGGCCTTAGTGAGGGCCGACCCCTCGTAAGCACCGGTTGGGGTTTTTTGGGCTTCCTACGAACACACACGAACCATGCCATGAGGAACAAATGACTGTCTGCATCTCAACTGTAGTTTTAATCATATACTACACTAGTAGCATATGATTATTACAAATTTGATTTTAAAAAGATCACTACTAATCATCACCACGAGGTGTCACTTTTCAGGAGAAAGTCAAAGCAAATGGTTTGAAAAGAATGAAATACTAGCAAATAATGATTGGTTTTCTTCTATTATATTTCTATCAAAGCGTTATGTTTGGCTATAGACGGTATTGTCGAGGACAAGAGTATGTGTGTATGTATGTGCGTGTGTGCGTGTGTGTGTGTGTGTGTTCTCACCATGGAGGCGACAGGGAAGAGGTAGGGGTGGTTGCAGCACTTCTTTAGGTCCATCATAATGTTGAGCAGGGAGACCTGGTTTCCTCCACCTTTTGAGTTCAGAGCCTCAAAGTTCTTGGTCAGAATCAGCTTGTAGTATTTTCTGTATTTAAAAACAAAGACAAATGAAAAAATGTTAAGTGCACAGTCCCATACATATTCAATGTAAGCCATGTAAACCAACACAAAGACTAAGACAAACGTCCTCTCTTTTTATCCTCTCCACCCTCAATTGCTACATTGTTTATGAAAATATCCTGACAATTTGTTGAGGAATTGTCTAACTTTCTACTTCAATATTACATATGCAATTTTTTTCTGCAAAATATAAGTATATAAGTATATATTGCTCTGAATCCACATTAATCAGTGGCAAATTGGGGATTTTTGATTGATTAACAAAATAACATCTTACATATATATTCCATTTTCAGTGTGGGGCTAGTTAATTTCCATTAAATCCAATTATTGTTGTCCATTTCAAATATGTTGTAAGATTTTTACATTTGTAGCTCCCACAGTAGCAGTTGGCCTTTAAACATTTTTAACAACATCAACATGATGACTTCATGACCTTTTTTAATGATAAAATTATAACAATTAGAGAAAAAATTCATCACCTTCTGCCCACAGCTTCCAACGACTCACCATTGGGCGCAGGAGGGCTAGAGAGAACGATAAGACCTGATACTTATTTAGACGGCTTTTATCCTTTAGACCTCCAACAATTAATGTTAAGGGTCTCTTCAGCTAAGCCAACTACCTGTCTCTTAGACCCCATTCCAACGAAGCTACTTAAAGAAGCACTACCCGTGGTCAACACCACATTACTAGATACGATCAATATGTCCTTATTAACGGGTCACGTACCGCAGTCTTTTAAAGTAGCTGTGATAAAACCTATTCTGAAAAAACCCACCCTCGACCCTGAGGTCTTAGCCAACTATAGACCTATATCTAACCTCCCGTTTCTCTCCAAAATCCTTGAGAAGGTAGTCGCTAATCAATTGTGTGACTTTCTGCATAGAAATAGTCTATTTGAAGACTTTCAGTCAGGATTTAGAATGCATCATAGCACAGAGACGGCACTGGTGAAAATCACTAACGACCTTCTAACTGCTGCTGACAAAGGACTTGTCTCCGTACTTGTCTTATTAGATCTTAGTGCTGCATTCGACACTATTGACCATACCATCCTCTTACAGAGACTGGAACATTTAGTTGGCATTAAAGGAATCGCACTAAGCTGGTTTAAGTCCTATTTTTCTGAGCGATCCCAATTTGTTAATATTAACGATAAACCATCCAAATACGCTAAAGTTAGCCATGGCGTTCCTCAAGGCTCAGTGCTTGGACCAATTCTATTCTCTTTATATATGCTTCCTCTAGGCAATATTATTAGGAAACACTCAATTAACTTTCACTGTTACGCAGACGACACCCAATTATATCTGTCAATCAAGCCAGACGAAAGCGGTCAGTTAGCTAAACTTCAAGCGTGCATTAAAGATATAAAATCCTGGATGACCCACAATTTTCTGATGTTGAACTCAAACAAAACGGAAGTTATTGTGCTGGGACCCAAGCACCACCGAACTTCATTATCTAAATATATAGCTACCCTAGATGGTATTGCCCTGGCCTCCAGCACTACTGTCAGAAATCTAGGAGTCATTTTTGACCAGGATCTATCCTTTAACGCCCACTTAAAACAAACCTCAAGAACAGCCTTTTTCCATCTTCGTAACATTGCCAAAATCAGGAACATCCTGTCTCAAAACGATGCTGAAAAACTAGTCCATGCATTCGTAACTTCCCGGCTGGACTACTGTAATTCTTTACTATCAGGCTGCTCAAATAAGTCCCTCAAGACCCTCCAGCTGATCCAGAATGCTGCAGCACGTGTTCTGACAAGAACTAACAAAAGAGATCACATTTCTCCTGTATTAGCTTCTCTGCATTGGCTTCCTGTAAAATCCAGGATTGAATTTAAAATCCTTCTCCTGACCTACAAAGCACTAAATGGTCAAGCACCATCATACATAGAAGAGCTTTTAGTACCTTATTGTCCCACTAGAGCACTGCGCTCCCAGAACTCAGAGCTACTTGTGGTTCCTAGAGTCTCTAAAAGTAGAATCGGAGCCAGAGCCTTCAGCTACCAGGCTCCTCTCCTGTGGAACCAGCTCCCAACTTGGGTTCGGGGGGCTGACACCGTCGCCACATTTAAGAATAAACTGAAAACCATCATCTTTGATAAAGCTTATAGTTAGGGAGTGAGGAGTTGCAGCATAGTAGAGTAGAGTAGAGGGAGGCAGGAAGTACAAGCCCGTTCCGGCAGGGGAGAGTACGAGCCCGGTCCAGGGCCCCTCTCTTTAGCCTGCCTCTCTTAGTTATGCTATTATAACTCTAGACTGCTGTGGGAAGCTCCTTCCAAGGACACAATGAGCCGCTCCCTCTTCTCTCTTTTCACTTGTCTCCTTTTGTGTGCATCTTAGTCCCAGAAATGCCTGTTACTAACCTAGCTCTGGGGAGTTTTCTCCCCGGAGTCCCTTTGCTTCTTCTTCACCCAGAACATCGCCTTGGAATTGGGTGGCACCTACACCGGGGTCCTGGGTGCAGCTGACGCTATGGACTTACTACACCCTGCTACGCTCTGCGTTTCCCCGCAGTGTCCGACTGCGTCCTGCCGCGTCCAACCGCGTCCACCCAGGCTGCTGTGCCACACTACACCCCGTAACGCCCTGCTGTGCCCTACTATGACATGAACTACTATGACTACCATTGTGATCACTGCTTCACTATCTTTATTATGACTATTATTGCCACCATTCACCACTCCCCCAACTGGTGCCGTCAGACACCGCCTACCAAGAGTCTGGGTCTGTCCGAGGTTTCTTCCTAACAAAAAAAAGGGAGTTTTTCCTTGCCACTGTCGCAATAGCTACTGCTAATGCTTGCTCTTGAGGCAACCACTGTAATAGTTGGGGCTTCGTAAAGTACAGAGTTTGGTCTAGACCTACTCTATCTGTAAAGTGTCTCGAGATAACTCTTGTTATGATTTGATACTATAAATAAAATTGAATTGAATTGAATTTCAAATAATCACAGCTAACCAACCATGATAAATGTTATTTGCAGGTAAAAACATGTCAGGACTTCAACTTTAAAATTTTCTTTGTTTTATAAATGTTTAAGTTGCGACCATTACAACAGTATTGCAGTGACTATTTCAACATGAAGCAGGCCCTATGATAAATCTGATACATATTGAAATATAGTCATTGAACAGGTGTTAAAATAAAGGTTGAATGTAACCTAGATTAAACAAAAACAAATTTTGCCCAGCTTTAACCTAGATATCCAGATGTTTTGACCTACAAAAATCAAAATCATGCTTACTGGAAATTTCAAAACAGTCCTCCACTGTTGACCACAGAGCACCTTAACAGTGCCTTGTTTAAGAAAATGTAGGCTAAGTGGTTAATGATCTAGCTAGAGGGGAACGTGCCCCAGTTATCTAAAAATGTCAATCACCAGCGTATCCACATTTCCCCCTAAACCCTCCCTCGTGTCGTACTTCTGCATAGGGCTCAGCTCCACTCTGACAATCAGCTCGGTCTTGGAGGGCATGTTCTTGAAGACGTCTGCCTTCAGCCTCCGCAGCATGTGAGGCCCCAGCAGGTCGTGGAGCTTCTTGATCTGGTCCTCCTTGGAGATGTCGGCAAACTCTTCCAGGAAGCCTTCAAGGTTACTGTACAGAGAGATGGACTGGGTGAAGGACTGATAGTACAGAGTTCTTGGTTCAAATTATCACACGTTATCTGACACCATTAATGAATTATTACTAAAAAGGGAAAGAATGATATGCAGTAAAATAAATACGTCTGCGTGTGTGTGTGTGTGTGTGTGTGCGTGCATGCGTGCGTGTCTGTGTGAGGCGTCCTACTTGAAGCGGTTGGGTGTGAGGAAGTTGAGCAGGTGAAACAGCTCCTCCAGGTTGTTCTGTAGTGGAGTTCCTGTCAGCAGCAGCTTGTGGTCGATCTTATAGTCGTTCAGACGCCTAAAAAACTGCAAAGACAAGTTACAGTCCCTATCATACATCTGCAGTACTAAGTCAGATAAAAAAAAACAATATAATAACTATAATGTATTTGTCATATAATGCATTCATTAATTTATTGATTGTCATTGTGGTCGACATTATCAATGTAATCGTACATACATCTGCAAGTGCAGGTGTACTAGCGTTTAAAATGTTTTAGTTGACTTATAGATGTAGTGTTTTGGTATAATAAAGTAAATTGAATTTGAGAGTGAGAACTCAAGTAAAAAGAACTTGCGGTCGAAAAATGGCAAACATGTTAAAGATACTGGAGTGGATTTAGAAAGATTTCTGCCACTACATGGTTTGTCCACCAGAGAGTGCTGACAAGATTATTTTCCAGCTGTGACATGTCTCACTCAGTACATACAGTATCTTGGTCACAATTCTTTAAAAACCTTTTTTTAAGGGCTCTTAAATTATATAATGGGATTTATATTAACGTTGACACACACACAGACACAGACAGTAGCTGCAGTACCTTGGACTGGTTGTTCTTGAGCCGGTGAGCCTCGTCCACCACCAGACAGGCCCAGTCGATGGACTTGAGCGCCGTCTGGTCGATGGTCACCAACTCGTATGAGGTCAGCAGCACGTGGAATTTGATAGGAGCCTCTCTCTGCAGGAAGATAAGAGGGAAACTTAAGAGGAAGGAGGACAGGTTATATTATATTAAGATCATATTTGTTTTGTCATATTTTGATCGTTAATGTTAACATAAAACATAGTTTTGAGTTACATTTTGCCGGGAATTATTAAGAATAAAAAAAAAAAACCAATAACACGAAATTATCCTATAATTACAACACGATTCCACTGACAAAAAATACCCAGATAGAACTGAATTATTGCCCAGCCGTGAATAACGCAAATCTATTTTCCTCACCCTCAGTTTGAAGGCCTTCTTCCCGCCTTTGACAGCCGTATCGTCGAAGGAGAACTCGTTCTCTCTGATGATAGCTCGGCTGTCCTTGTCTCCCGTGTACGTCACCACGTAGAAGTCGGGCGCCCACATCTCAAACTCCCTCTCCCAGTTGATGATGGTGGAGAGTGGAGCGCTGACCAGGAACGGACCCTTAGTGTGACCCTGAGGGACGGAGGAGGAGGAACGATTCATGCAATCTTCGAAATCAGTGAAAACAACACAATAACAGGACCAAGGGGCTCCAGTACCTCTTTAAAGAGTGAGTAGAGGAAGACAATGGTCTGGATGGTCTTGCCCAGGCCCATCTCGTCTGCCAGGATGGTGTCTGTGCCCTGAGCCCAGGAAAACCGAAGCCAGTTCAGACCCTCCAGCTGGTACAGGTGCAGCGTCCCACCCGTCGATGTGACAAAGTCGGGCTGTTCCTCGTATTTTATTGTAGGCTGGACGGAGAGAACACAGAGGAAAGACTTGAAAAACCTGATTGGGATACAGTTAACTGTAGTTTTAATTGTAGTTACATTAAAGGACAATTCTGGCGCAAAACGAACCTAGGGGTTAATAACTGATGTGTACCTCTGGGACATGTTTTCATGCTAATCGAATGTGTTTGTAGCTTGAAACAAGCTAACGCGGACCGCTGATTAGCTTACAACGCTAGTATTCAGGGCACAGGGAAAGTAAAAACAAATCGCTATTTATACAACTAAAAAGGCTCAAAATAGCACCACACTTCAACGGTAGCATAACGAGGGTCCCTACATGTTAACCGAAGCATTGAGAACTTTGTAAGTGTACAGACAGTTTATTAAAAAGATTATATTATATTATATATTAAGATTATAAAGACAATCGCGTTCTCGTATACAGGCGGCCGCCGTCTTGGGAGCTACTGTCTTTCTAAACTATCTTTTTAATAAACTGTCTGAATTGTCCTTTAACAAATAATTCAAGTTCAAATTCAATTCAAGTTTTTTTTTTCCACAAGACAAAATCAACTCATTAAACAAACTTTTGAGAATGTATTGTACATTTTATTCACTAGATTAATTAACACATAAAAAGAATATGGTTTCACCTTATATGAAACAGGTAATTAAGTAGTATGCCTAAGAGTACGTCAATTTTAAACATCACAAATAAAAGCAATGCCCTCAACAATATGGTTGTCTTTTTTTTTGGGGGGGGGGGCATTTCGAACCCTAGACCTTCTGCGTCGAGGAATAAACCTATGCATATGTGCGCCCGCTCTACCAACTGAGCTAACCGGCCACACACAAAATGGTTGTCTTTTCAAACCTGACTGAAGCTCCAGAGAGTCAGAAACAAAAATCAAACATTCTTCTGGAACTGAGATTTGGTGTAAAATAAAGACAGGTCCATACAGCAGCTATAAATCGGACAGATACTGAAACTACAGTTAACTCACATCAGTGACCGGCGAGGCAGGAGACTCCTCTTCACCCTCCTGGATCTTGCTCCTCATCCTCCTGGGTTTGTCTGGATCCTCCTTCATTATTGCATCTCTGTTCGACAGCAAGTTGAGTCAAGCACGAAAGTAAACAAACGAGTAAATACGAGTATTTTAAAAGCATTGATCTACAGGTAGGTTTCCATACTTTGGAACACTCTCCGGTCCCATGACAAACCTCTAACCCAATGAAAAGAGCTGAAACAATATCATTACTAGACTCATTTTGAAAACTGTTTTGCCTACTGTCTTGCTGTAAAAAAAAGCAGCTCTTGCTTGTTATATTCAAAAGTGTGGGTCAAATGTTTCCAGCAGGTCCTACCTGTGCTTCCAGTAGTTGCCCTTGTAAATTGCAAAGTCTGGGATGTCCAGGTCATCTCTCTCCCAGGTGCACTGGTCATAGGTCAGGTCCCTCCATTTCACCAGGTAGTGGTACGTCCCCTTCTTATCCACACTGGCAGCGAGACACATACAGTACAGTGCGTGCTTATTAAATTTCTGTGAATGTGTACAAATGTTGTCAGTTTTTGTAAACCACCATTTTGTACTTTAACATATAAATAAATCACATTGGCTGACTATGGAATGCATTATAAATCAATAACAATACATTCAGGAACTAAACATATAGCCTGCCATGCTTTAGTACTTAACATACTTTTAAAGAACTTAATGAAATAACGTGTGACACACACAGAAGACCAGATATACTGCATTCTCATGCTCACACACAAACCTCACCTGTGGTTGATGATGCGGTGGATCATCATCCACTCAGGCTTGATGCCAAATCTGTAGTACTTGTCTTCCAATATGGCGTACTGGGGGTCCTTGGCCCTCCTCTTCTCACTCTTTCCAACTCCGTTCTCGTCCTCTCCGCCTGACCCGTAATCCAGGCTGGGAGGCTCGTCCATGTCCGTCTTCCTCTGGTAGTTTCTGAACATCACAGAGTGGAAGATCTCCAGCTGGAAGGAAGAAAAGAGGAAGAGGGAGAAAAAGATCATCACCTTTGGGACAACATCAACAACAATCCACAATGGGTATCCCACAGGGCTCCATCTTGGGGCCTCTGCTTTTTGGTTTATACATAAACGATTTACCAACATACTGTCAGTCAGCTAATTGTCAAATGTATGCTGACGATACAGTAATTTATGCATCAGCTAGGACACCAAGTACAGCAGCAGAGATCCTGACCAAGGAAATGGAGGGTATATCCCAGTGGCTTAAAAAAAAAACATTTGACGCTCAACATCAAAAAGACTGTATCTATGTGCTTCTCTATAAGAGGGAAAGCCAAGTGTACTATCAAAATAGACCAAAAGGCCATAGAGGAAGTTGAGGAATTTAAATTTTTAGGTATTATTCTGGATTCCCAACTCAAATTCAATAAACACATTAACAAACTTTGTAACACTGTCTGGACAAACCTGAACTGTTTCAGAATGATAAGGCATCACATTCCTGTTAAGGCAGCTTTACTGTTTTTTCATGCCATGATACTATCTCACTTATCCTACTGTGTTACTGTATGGGGCCAAGCCTCCCCGACAACAGTCAAACCCATCATATCATTATACAAACAGGCACTGAAAATAATGGATCAGAACCAACATTGTGGCACCACTGTTTGATTGTACAGAAATACAAGCTTTTAAATTTTGATAGTTTTATTAAGTTCTCTTTTCTTAAACTGATTTTTAAATGCGCAAACAATCTAGCTCCAGCCATACTCTGTCCTTTTGTGACAAAAACAAATACAAGGAGAGTTGCCACTAGGGGAGCAGTGGGTGGCAACTGCATAGCAGAGGGGCGCAAAACCACTTTCGGCCAGTCATGTTTTTCAGTGATAGGGACCCATTTTTGGAATGATTTACCAACTGAAATAAAAACACAAACCAAACTGAAAACATTTAATAGAAAGGTGAAATACTGGCTGAAAGAAAACCAAACAAGGTAATCACTGAGTCAGTGGTGTTGTTGTAATGTATTGTCTGTGCTGGATGCCTGGCTGTTTGCGCTTGGCTGCCAAGGTTCACCCTGCGGGGCGGGGTCCGGGTATGTGAGCTAAACATGTAGAGGCCCGGGCCCCTCACTATGGGGGTGGATATAGGTGAGCAGGTGCGAGTGGCTGGGTGCTTGGGATTTGCGTTATTACGTGATGTGCTGTTTTGTGTAACGTGGTCACGACTCTGAAATGTTGATGTAATATATTAGTATATAATGTATTTGCTGCATGACTGTGTAACTGTGTAACTCACACTATGTAGTTATTTTAAAAATTGTACTTGGATTATTTGTTTTTTAGAAAGGCCTGACCAGTGACTGGGGTTGCAAATTAGCCTATTGACTAGAAACCTTTTATGCAACACATCTACACATATTGTTATGGCCTTGACTGTGATAATTATGTATGTAATAATGTACGCTGCATTGTCCCTGACAAATAAACTAATAAATAAATAAAACATTTTGAGTTTGACTCGATTTGACCGTCACTTTACATCCATCCCTCCATTAATCTTTTCTCTCTCACCTGCAGCTCAGTGATCCAGGTACAATGCCAGAAGGACTGCCCAGTCAACTTGACAAAGAACTCTCTCTCGGCTCTGCCCTTCATGGGTGGCGGCGGGGGGGCATCAGGTGGTGCGTCAGGAGCAGGGGGAACCGGGATGGGAGGCGGAGGTTCACCCCATCTCCAGTGGAGGATCTTCTGGACACGTCCTTTGATAGGCGGACACTAGAGGGGGAATACACTTATTAATGAATCCTCGGAAGTGTGTACTGATCCTGTGGTTGCAGTCACATAATTGGTTAAGACTAATTATTCAATGACACACAGCTGAGTCTGTTTGATACCTCTGTAACTAACAAAGAGTCCGTTTGGCTTGATACGTTGTACCTTTTTTAATGTAATATAATAAACTTTCTCTAATGTAATAAAATACAGACTTTAAAGGGAGCGTTCAGCAGTGTTGCGAGTCCTTGGGAGGCACAAATCAAAATTTTAGTTTTTTCGACTTACACTGATTCCCCAAAGTGCTGTCATGTTTCTCAAACAAAGACAGCAACGGCCACATGAATGACATATTGGCTGAAATCAGTACATGCACACAAAAAAACATTTTGCACAGGAAATCATGTCCACAGTCAGCGTCAGTGTTATTTTTTAACAATAGCTACTTATTTTAATCGTATTATCACAAGATGCTGCCTCGTGATTTTTTGTTTAGGTGTGTGAGTGTGGGAGCATTTAGACTGACAGCATAGTAAGAGCACAGTTTACAGCACAAACGTGTCTAAATGTAATTGTTTAGCGGTGGAACCTGACTTATTTAGACTTATAGACGTCAGTGTCCATTTCCATTTTAGTCAGACTAAAACCCAAGGATTCATCGCTACGTGAAGTGATCTTTTCTTGCAACACTGCTGTCACAGCGACACTCTCCCTGTCTGAAGTCTTTGTCATGCACATACGCACATGTAAAAGGGTGATTAGAAACCTGGTTAAATGTTTTTATGGCCTTAAAATCAACATTTAAAACATCAAGATTATTGCAAAAAGCCAACTGTCAACCTATTACCTCAGTTAATGTAAAGGCACTAACTGAACATACAGATTTCATATCGATCATTCATTTTTACTCCAAATCAAAATAAAGCAACAAACTAAAATGTCCTACTACTCCTATTTTGTCAGAATATAAGAAAGTATATGCAATCTATTTTCATCATATATTAGTAAAGGGACTTATACATCCTGAATTTGTAAGCCTGTAAATCAATAATTAAACTAGATGGAGAGAGGGGCGCCTGTGTAGCTCACCTGGTAGAGCACGCGCCCATATACGGAGGCTCAGTCCTCGACGCAGCGGGCCCAGGTTCGACTCCGACCTGAGCCCTTTGCTGCATGTCATTCCACTCACTCTCCCCTTTCATGTGTAAGCTGTTCTATCAAATAAAGGACTAAAAATGCCCAAAAAATCTTTCAAAAAAGAAAAAAAAATACTGTAAACTAGATGGAGAGAGTACACAGAGTCCTGAATTGGATATAAACAGAAGTTTTACATTGAAGTGAAAATGGGAGCAACTCACCATGCATCGCGGACACAGCCATTCTCCATTGGGGATCTCTGGCAGCGGCGGGTTTAGACAGTGGATGTGGTAGGAGGAGGTGCAGGTGTCGCAGCACAACAGTTCACCGCCATCTTTACACACCCGACAGAACTCCATGTGGTCGTCATCTTCCTCATCTGCCCCGGCGGGGATCCCAATGCTGACCTCTGATATCACTCTGTCCTCGCTGTCCTCCTCGAAATCCTCAAAGTCCTCGTCCTTTGCTTCCCACTGAATTCCTTCTTTTTCCTGGGAAAGAAACGTTTATTGATTGACATCTCAATTGAGTGAAAAATTGACAATACCATTTTTGCAGTCAAGTTGGATCCAGGTGATAGCTACCCTAGCTATCTGGTCTTATTGGCTTTGAGTAACTATGACTAAAAACGTAAGAACAATGGGGAGAACTCAGAAGCTGGTCAGTCCCCAGACTAGCAGGATTAATTTGAAGAGGAAACTTTTAGTAGAGAGCAAGTCAAGCAATATTAAGCATATTTGCGGTTTCCTTCTCCTGTGCACCAATGCCTATTTGTGAGTAATGAGTATATTTGGGCATAACAACATTGCCACCTAAAAGAATAATATTGGCTAGTTCGAAAATATAAAGCTAAAAGTCTGGAAGAAAGGAAGTATTAAACTGTGGCAGCTGATTGACTTTCTGCCGAATAAAAGGAGGATGTGAGTCGTTTATTGAGCTTCTGGTGCCTGTTACAAAAACGCGATTTGCGAACATTGCGGACACAAAGATCGGAAATCATGGCAGCGTCATGTTACACAATGACTGTTTGCTCGCAAATAGCATATGCATTTTACATTTCTCTCATATAGCAGCGTAGTGGCAACGAGCAACAAACCGGCAGCTGGTAGTAGGCTACATCTATAAATAAGAATTTCACAAGGATCTGGACTAGGGATGGACGATTAATCGAAAATGTATCGACATTGAAATTCTGAAGCTGTTATCGCCGTATTTTTCCCATGACGATAATTTCGATAATTTTTATAAAACTAAAATGTGACTTTTTTCACATGACATTTTCAAGCAATGTATATATCTCACCTTCAATATTTGAGCCTATTTACAGTACGAGAACCTTGCCAATGAACTATGAATTTTTTTTTAATTATCATTCATTTATCGTTATTGAGGTAAAGGCAATTAATCGTGATTCTGATTTTAGGTCATTTCGTGCGGCCCTAATCTGGACTACAATTCATTTGTTTTAACGGCATTTCTTAACTGTCAGAACTATCCAGTAAAATGCAAAAAGTCTTTCTCTGTGTTAGTATTTTGTATACAACTCGACCAAACGCCTTAGCAGTCCACATTAAATTCACTGTGTAGAAAGAGATGCACCCGGCCAGCAATACAGTTCACGTTAACAGAATTTGACTAATTGTGCTTGTTTCAGTGTAAAGACAGTTGATGAAAAGATGAGGATTTATTTGTGACATTACTGAATAGATCTACACCCACATCACCACTTCAGGTACCTGTCTTTGTCTGGGCAGGATTGTGTATGTCTGAATGCAGCCAGCTTTCCACTGAGATTTGTGATGCAGCTACAAAGCCTCTATTCATCTGGTGCTCCAAGCAAGTAAAAACAAACCACTTTTAACTGTTTGTTTTTTTTCACTCATCTTTGCCAGGTAGACGTGTCGCTTAAAGATATATATGTAAATAAGGATGCTAAGCAAAATCATGAATAGGAAGCAGAAACAGACGTGTTCCTGTTGTACTCACGCAGTGCGGGCAGCTCCACTTGCCCTCGGGGGCCTTGTCCAGCTCAGGCTCAAGGCAGACGAGGTGGTAAGCTCGAGGACAAGTGTCACACAGGATGATCTCTCCGCCCTGCTGACACACCTCGCAGTAGTCCTGATGATCCGTCTCATAGCCGTCGCCATCCTCTTCACCTGGGACTGGAGGGACGAGCACAGAAAGACATAAATGTCTGAAACATGTCTAAAAACGCAGTTTTTTTGTTTTTCATGTTTAAAAATAATTCAGACTGAAAATATGAATCAAAGTAAACTTGACACAGATGTGGACATGTTAGATTGTATGTCATTCATAATTAATTATTGTACAGTTGTGTTCAAAATAATAGCAGTGTGATTTAAAAAAGTGAATAATGCTCAAAATCCTTAGAATAGCTTTTAATTCCATAATATCAATGCATTGGGAACACTGCATATTCAATTCCAAATCAAAACATGACCAAAATTGATCAAGTTTGTGTTATACCTTTACTTTAACATTTACTGTATAAACTGAAAAATGTCTCAAGGGTTTGCTTTACTTTGAATCACTGCACTAATATTTAGTTGCATAACCATTATTTCTGAGAACTGCTTCACATCTGTGTTGCATGGAGTCGCCCAACTTCTGGCACCTGTGAACAGGTATTCCAGCCCAGGACGATTGAACTACATTCCACAATTCCTCTGCATTACTGGGTTTTGCCTCAGAAACAGCATTTTTGATGTCACCCCACAAGTTTTCTATGGGACTGAGGTCTGGGGATTGGGCTGGCCATTCCATAACATCAATCTTGTTCATCTGGAACCAAGACTTTGTTCGCTTACTGGTGTGTTTTGGGTCATTGTCTTGTTGAAAGACCCATTTCAAAGGCATTTCCTGTTCAGCATAATGCAACATGACCTCTTCAAGTATTTTGATGTATTGAAACTGATCCATGATCCCTGGTATGTGATAAATAGGCCCAACACCACAGTATGAGAAATATCCCCATAACATGATTTTTGCACCACCATGCTTTACTGTCTTCACAGTGTACTGTGGCTTGAATTCAGTGCATGGGGGTCGTCGGACAAACTGTCTGCGGCCCCTAGACCCAAAAAGAACAATTTTGCTCTCATCAGTCCACAGAATGTTGCCCCATTTCTCCTTTGGCCAGTCAATGTGTCCTTTGGCAAATTTCAACCTATTCAGTACATGTCTTTTTTTCAGCAATGGGACTTTGGGGGGCTTCTAGCTGATAGCTTTGCTTCACATAGCCTTCTTCTGATCGTAACAGTACTCACAGGTAACTTTAAGTCTTCTTTGATTTTCCTGGAGCTGATCATTGGTTGAGCCTTTGTCATTTTGGCTATTCTTCGATCCATTCGAATGGTAGTTGACTGCTTTTTCCCACGTCGTTCATGCTTTGGATGCCATTTCAAGGCATTTAAAATCATTTTGGCTGAGCAGCCTATCATTTTCTGCGCTTCTTTATATGTTTTCCCCTCTCTAATCAACTTTTTAATCAAAGTCCACTGTTCCTCAGAGCAATGTCTGGAACGACCCATTTTGCTGAGTATTTCAGTGTGAAATGCACTATAACCAGCATGCACAACATTTTCTTCCTTCCTTCCTTAAATATGGGCCATAATTGACACCTGTTTCTTCACAGAATCAATCACCTCACTAACTGAACACAACACTGCTATTATTTTGAACATGCCCCTTTCAATTACAGATTAAATTACACAGAATGAGCAGCATGCATGTCATGACAGTTGGTCTGTTGGTTTTCTATGACTCTACAACACTTACTAGTAAATTATTTGCCATGTAGAAATATCACTTCTACCAAAACAATTGATTTATGAGGTTAGTGATGTTGAACTACTATTATTTTGAACACAACTGTACATATAACGGGCAGTTTGTGCTTATACTTGTAATTTTCTTCTTCTTCTTGGCAGGCCGTCCTCGCTTGTTCTTCTTGACGCGACCAGAGCTGTCGGAGCGAACCGAGGAGCTGTGAACGCTGGAGTCCTCCTGCTCTGACTCATCCTCATCCATGTCCTCGCTCTGACAGAAAAATTACAGTCAAGGAAAGAAAGAGGGGTAAACAGGAAAAAGAAGAAGCAGAGGGGGCATGCAGAAGCTTTGTACTCACTGAGCAACTCTTCTTCCTCTTGGCACCTATAGGTGATAGCTTAATACGAATGGGTGCCATCTTTTTAGCCTTTGCGGCAGCCTTTTTCTTGTCCGGGACTCGAGGACTTTTACTGCGCTTTTTAAAGCCAGGGCCTGGACAGAAAAGATCATAATGCAACATTTGACAGAAAGAATGACAAAGTAGTGAGGAACAAAGGAGTAGGAGTAAATAAGGTTTATTGTCTTAGATTAGCATGTAAACCACAACATAAGCAAACGTCAGCTGTTCACAGGACATCAGCATGTGTAAAAGATTATTAATTGTTGTTGTTTTGTGTGTTGTTGTTGTTTTTGTTGTATTTTCCCCAATCCCAATGATTTAACACACTAACTGCATCATATCAATGAAAAGTTTGTCCATCTGCTTTATTTTAATATGTCTGCTGGATTACAAACTGTCCAAACTGACACAGAAGCTTAAGGGGCACAGGGAAAGGAAGCTTTCAGGTCTAAAACTGACCACTGACCTTTGCCTTCTTTCGTCTTTGCCTTTCTGATTGGTGGCGGCAGTGGCGGCGGCGGCGGTGGCTCAGGTGAGGCATTCGCTGTGGAGACCTGCTCGGCAACAGCGATCGCAGCAGCTGCTGCGGCTGCCGCGACAGCAGCAGCGTTGCCCTTGAAGGGGTTGTTAGAGCTGAACTCTCTCCACTTGGCCCCCAGGATGGTCATCATCTTTGACATGGGGATCTTAGGATTCTTCTTGGCTATCATCGGCCTGTGGGCGAGAGGTTGGGATCATTGAAATGCTTTGGAAAGAGAAGCCATATGGGCAGAAATCTGTATAAACATTTACCTTTTTCTAAGAGCTGTGGCATAACTCTTTTTCAATATACATTATTGACTAATAATGCTTTATTTTTTGTTGACTGTCAATAATATGTATATGAATTAGACAGGAAATGTTTGTATATAAAAATCTATATAGAAAGAATTACAGGAACCATTTGGCTGAGAGGAGTTTTCCACTATAGCTCAGTCTGCCAGTGGAGTTGAGACAGCCAAATAACTTCCCAAAATGTCAAGCAGTGGACATTATGGATTACTTCATGTTATCAGAGCGAAAGCAGGTATGAGTCAGCTGCAGAGGCCGAGGCTCCACTGACACACTGAAAGCACAACTAGCAGGGATAATAAAGACACAGCTGCCAGGGGAAGACAGAGGCAAGTTGTTTTCAACCCACGCCACCTGTATCTGTCTTAATATGCTGCTAGTAGTTTCACCATGGACAGCTTCTGTTCAACAGTGCTGCCAATGTAGAGGGAGGTCGGTCTGTGTGACAACGACAGGCTTGAAACTTTATACAAAGTATAAAGTAGCTAGTTTTTTTATGTACTACGACAGTACCTGTGCATATACAGCAGACATACATGATTTCAATAGGCAGACCTGAGAAGTAGAAACATAAACAAGATCCCACTCCAAACTGGGCTTGTTTTGTGAGTTGTCACTGACCTTAACCTTGCACTCAACGCATAGAAGTACATGTAGGACACGGCAGGAGAGCACCAATTTCTCTGTCATTATGAATAGTGCCGATGTTATAGTTCTGCAGGACTATAGAGATCACAGACTCAACATCCAAACAGCAGCAAAATGCTCCTTTAATTCTTGAAATCTATCCTTCAAGCCACACTCAGCAACTCACCGAAGACCATATACAATGGGACATTTAAACACCACATCTTGCTACCTTAAAACTGGTACTTAAACACAAGCAAGCTCTTTTGAAAACAAAAGACGCTATTGCTGAGGACTGTGTGCATGTGAGCTTGAATATAACATGGCTATAACTGCATCACCATGCCAACAGTACTTGTTGACATTGAAAAACACTGTATATGTACTGTATATGTGATGTTTGCTTGTCTTGATTTAACCAAGAGCGACAGCCAGCAGTCCACGTCAACACCACATGAAAACAAAAGAGGAATACTGTACCTCATGAACTGGCTGAAGGCTTTGTAGTTGGTGAGTTCCCTGTAGTCCTCCTCTGTGAAGGTATGATCAACATCCTCCAGACCCCACTCCTTCGCCAGCTGGGCCGAGGTCTTCTGCTCTATTGGCTGCTGAGAGGAAACCACCAATGAGAAGACAGAAAGATAATGGACTTGTCAAAGATGACTTTTAGGATTATGTTTTACCTTTGTTGATTCCTCCTGACTGCTGTCTCGGTCCCCATCGACTTTTTTCTTCTTCTTGGTTTTCTTCTCCTTCCTTTCTTTATGTTTCTTCTTTTTCTTTTTCTCTCCAGAGCCATAGTCGCTGGCTACGCTGTCCGAGTTCTCGCCGTAGTCTCTTTCTCTGTCTGAGTCTCTCTCCACATCGCTGTCCTGAAGAGGAGACGACAGAAGAACATATTAAAGGGATACTTCACCGATTTAGCATTAAGCTTTGTATCAGTAGAAACCTGGTAGTATTTTTGAATGACCGTGCTTCCCTCCCTCATGTCCCCCTGAGACGAGAGATCTCTGTATTGTGGGTCTGGAAAAAAGCCTCTTATGACGCAAAAATCGTCATTTTGCGTCATAAGAGGCTTTTTTGCCCAGAGGCTATGGACTACAGTCCAACTTCCGCATGCCGGCATTCTCCGAAATTTCACGAAACAAAACGAGTGTCAGCCATCTTGAATCCTCGCGTAGCTTAGTGGCTTCTCAGCATCAAAACTTTAGATAGATAGATATATTCATCCCGAAGGAAATTTTAGAACAACAATTATGTGCATTCAAACTACCGCACACGTGTACCAACGGGATACATTGGTACAGATCGGACAATATGCAGGACACTTTGTTAAAGACGGAATACTCGACACAGCTTCGCCCGCCGGCTATGGAGACAAGCAGTGTTGCTCGATGCCTCTGGCCGTTAAAGGGACATCATCAGCGGGGAACGTTGAACGAGTTTGCGGGTGGAAAACTAACGTTAGCCGGCCACCTGTTCCATCAATCCTGCTTGCAAGTGTCCGCTCATTAGACAACAAACTGGACTACATCCAACTTCAACGAAACTCCCAACGCGAGTTAAGAGACTGCTGTGTTTTTGTTGTTGTGGAAACAATTGCTGTAACGGACTATCCAGCTACTAAAGCGCTTTGAGCTGCACTCTGTGTATGAAAGGCGCTATACAAATAAAGCTTATTATTATTATTATATTACCAGGCTGGCTGCTCTGTCGCTGGGTAAGGCTAGCTAGTGGAGGTGAGCTGTGTTAACACAGACTGCCTGGTGCAGAAGTGGGGGTGCTTGTATCCAACTAACTGCTAACTGCTGGTGGAGTTTGTGACTGTTAAATGCCGACCATTCTACATTACACGCAAATTTGTATATTCGGTGATACAGCCCACCAAGCACTAATGCCAGTAGCTAGCTATGTGTTAGCTGAACTTTACGGAGCATATCATGTGTGTGCACTAGCTAAATGTAGACTGTTTCGTATGTCGTTTTCATATATTTTAATTGTGTAACCAATTGAGCCACGGTGAAATGTTGTTTCGTGTATATGGTTGAAATGACAATAAAACACACTAAAGTTGAGTTGACTGTCTCACTGTCTGTCTGTAACAGTAGGCGTGGGTTGGGAGTAGACGCTAAAGCAGCGAAGCAAGTGCATTCTGGGATTTGGTGTCTTTCATCCACATGAGCCAAAAACACATTTTCTGGCTTTTCTCAGCCTAGAAGCCACCAATTTCTTTATTTTTTTTTTTTTTACATTTCTACTACATAAGTGACCCAATTTAAAGATATATTCATCTTTCCAACGGTGAAATATCCCTTTAAAAAATAATTAAAAAGGTGTAATGCAGTCAGCAAAGTAAAAAAAAAGCCAAAGCATGACAGCTTAACAAACTTACAATCTTCTTGCGTTTTTTTGCTTTGACAGGTTTCCCCTCTTTGTCTTTCTTCTTTATGTCCTTCTTTTTCTTCGGCCGCCCTTTCTTCCTGCACGGGACCTCTCTGTCTGATATATCTGCCTCCTCGTCTAGAGGAGAGACAGGGTTAAAGAATGCGTGAAAGAGAGACAGCTAGTAGAATCAGATAAGCAATAATCTTCTCAAACGCTTCCCAACACTCAACTAATCCCTGCTGAACATAATTACACACAACAAAAGCTGCATGAAAGCCACGGTGGCTTCAGCGACCTCTGACCCTGTCTGAATTGTGACACATGCTAAATTAGTCTTAGCAGTTTGTCAGAGGACTGTAAGTAGGTTTGACAGCTGGTGTTGGTAAATCCATAGCATGGGGATAATTGGTTTATTGGCAAGGCAAAAGTGTGACCAGCACCTTTAAAAACAAAGCTGAAAAAAGCATCCGTAAATCCTGATTTGTAAAAACAGAATAAAAAAAATCTAATGTTATTATATTTTTTTAAACTTTTGATTTAGGGGAATACAAATTAGTAGAAATACAAAGTTTAAACCCTCCTACTGTCTTATGTAATAGAAGACTCTCAGCCACAGTGCATCTCAAAATACATATCTCTGCTTTCACTTTAAATGATGTGGAACTATCAGGTCAGCTACTCCCCATGGTGCCTGTGCAATATCACAACCACAGGGGAAGCAATTTAACCTGCAACCCGACCTGGCTTGGAGTAGAAAAAGAGAAATAGCACCAGCCTCAGCTTCAAAAGACAGAATGCAGCAATGCATTAAAGCGTAACAAAAATATGGGCTGCGGTCGTGCAACCAGCCTCTTTAATAGGCTACATTTTGTCGGACTGTATTGTCTGTCTGACTTTGTTGGTGAGCGCTCCCACCAGCAGCAGCCCCCCACCACCACCTCGTCCTCACTCCCACCCCGTCCAACAACCAACCCCGCTTCCCGCGTATCCGGGCAGCGTTCACCGCCGCTGTCGCGCCGGGGGCGGCAGTAGCACGCACGCAGGGCTCGGTGATTCAGAGGCCGCCAGTGGGACGGAGCGGTGAACTGGAACGACTTCTTTGCCGCTCTGCAATTCCCACACAGGGACCCCAACCACCGCTGTGACCGCTGCTAGAGGTCGTGAGGGGGTTAAGGTCCTCGACGGGAAGCCCGACACTATAATGCATCTGTCTGGCGGGTTCCGGAGTCAAGCTAATTAAGACTAAAGACAAAGCAATGGATGATTCCTGTAATATTCAGATAGGAAATTACACTTGCGTCCCGTTTATCCTGAGTAAACTTATGTCTCTTTTTGACATCTGCACTTTTAGGTTTCTCTGTTACATCTGCATTGCATCCAGCCTAAAATATTACTAGTTATTAAGGTAAACGAATAACACAGAACCTTAAGGCTGCTGAACTGCTATTTTTGACTTCTACTGTTGCAGTGTTGTTAACAACCACTACTTTACTACCACCCTTTACCTTCACTGCAACCCCGTGCAGCTTCACTGTCACAGAAACTTCAAGAATGTCATATAGGCCTATGCATCATCCTTTTTTTTAACAATATTGCTGCTGAGAGGAGCAAAAAAAACAACCACACTGTTCTATTGGATATAATTACATTTAATAAACATGTTATTCAGCTAATTAGTGGGCATGTATGCTAAGCTACCAGAGGCAGCTAAACAATCGCACCTCTCTGTAAATGAGCAGCATGCAGCAGCAGTGTCTTATTTTGACCTGTCATAGCGACGATGGGGTAGTGGGGGCAAGTTTCTGTCTGGTACCACGGTTTTACACAATCACCCAGCTTTCATGTCTGCACAGCAAAACGCATCCTCTCTCTTCTCGAGATGAGTATCAATATAGCCTCCGGCCAGGGGAGTCCATGTTTTTGCCAGCCTTTCTTGCCGTGAGCTTTTTAACCCTTCAGGGCGACCTTATTACCCTGCTCATTAACATGTCATGTCTAGGAGCTGTCAAACGGGATTTCAGGGACAAACAGCAGCAACTTTCGATGGTGGAGAAGTGAGCTTGCGACAAAAACCAGCTGTGGCAAGTTTAGTCTAAACTTTGTCGGGATATGCTGGAGGTGACGAGGAAGTGGACTGGGAGAAAAGTAGCATAGGCTATAGCAACACCACAGGAACACATCTTTTGTATAGTTGCAAACTGGAGAGGAGTTGTGTCTCTGTTTTCAAAGCGCGCTCTCGTCTTTTTTTTCCAGCCTCTTGTAGCTGCAAATATGGCACCTACAGTAACATATAGGTGCAATAAATTGTGAATATATAGCGCTTTAAGGTGGTGAAACATGTGCCTCGTTTAGCAAAAAAAAAATTTGGACTAGTAAGTATGTTTCTATTTTGTAGGCGCGCACCCGAGTCCTCGCTTGTCTCTCCTGTACCGTACCCTACTGGACCTGGAGAATCACAGATATGGGGCACAAACTGCGGGTTCCGGCTACTTCCAACATGCCCTTTCTCCAACATTATACTGCCAGTAAGTGTGTTTTTATTTCGTGTGCGCGCTCCCGACTTCTCCGCCAGTTTTCTTTACTGTACCTGGCGCGGCTGGTGTTGCAGTTTCCCGAGGCGCCGCCGGCGAGTTTATGTCGCTTGCGTTCTCGTCTAGGTCTCGGTCGTCGTCTTCATCAAAATCTCCTCCCTCGGAATTAACCACCATGCCCTCGTCTTCCTCACAGGATCGGAGAGGAGAGGACATTATATTCCTGTCATTGGATCCGTCCTTGTATTCAAAAAAGCATATTCTTGCGCCGAATGTGTGATATTTATTTAATATTCAAATCGGCACAGAAAAAAGTGGGGGGCGTTTTGAAATATTTTACACTAGGCAGAGCAACAAAGATGGCCGCCCTCTTATATTTATTTTTTAACAACCCCCCCCCAATAAGAAAAAATCCCCTTACATAAAAAATGGCTGACTATATTATTTCAGAACGCACCCCCCTCCTCCTTTCTCTATCTCTCTCCGTCTCTCTTTCTCCCTCTGCGCGCCCCCTCCCTCCTTAAAAACGTACACATTGTTACAAGAGAAAGGGGTGTGTGACTGCATGTAAGTTACATTGTTACTTGTTTATTTCTTTTCTGTCTGCCCCCCCCCCCCACCCCTTTTCTCCCTCGCTCCAAGTCCGGATCAGTCACGAATCCGACAGACTTGCCTGGTGTCACTTGCAAGATCAAAAGCAACAACTCTCTCTTTCTGCATTGCAGAGCCCGACACAAATCTATCAAATATGGCCACCTTATATTCTCCAGAGCCCCCACCGTTGTATAAAAAATATTTTGGAGCAGCAGCAGGGTTGTGTGTGTGTGTGTGTGTGTGTGTGTGTGTGTGTGTGTGTGTGTGTGTGTGTGTGTGTGTGTGTGTGTGTGTGTGTGAGTGCTGGGGAGGGATTGAGAGAGGGGGGTTGGGAAAATCTGCCGCAGCCATGCCCAGACTTACATCAGATTGTATTGCTTAAAAATTAACTACTTGTGGTGGGGATGGAAACAATTCACAATATGCAAACTACATTCGTCCCTTCATTAACCGCCATATTAAACAGGTCAAAGCACATACTCCATCTCTAGTACAGAGGTTTAAAAGAAACGCAAGAGATTTTGTGAACTCTTACTGTAAAATCTCATAAACAGCAGGCTGTGTAGACTGGATGGCAGTAAGGCCATGGGAATCCCTCATCCCCAGCCAGCCCTAAGTGGCTGCTCAGGGCACTTTTGTTTTGACAAAAGAGAATTTGATGTGCCTTTCACATTCAAACCTCACAACCAAATTTGCGGTCAGACAGGAGAAACTGTGGCAGATAAAATATGAAAAATGTTCTGAATTGGATTGAAACATCCTGATGAGCTTCTTACGAAAAGACTTTAAGTAGATGTAAATATATATGTTTAACTTTTCATTTGGCCTTAATTTCATCGCATTCAACTAATGCAATAAAATGCATTTATTCTCTTAAAGAAAAATGCAATGATCATATTTCGCATAATGACAATGGATTTTCTCAATGCCGAAGAGGTCCATTTATTAGCAGTAAGAGGCCATTGAATCACATAAATATCTCAGCATCTTTGGTCACAGGTTCATTCATGAACTTGACTAAATAAATCCTAACAAAACATCCACTTATGAGGTGTTTCTGGAGCTTTAGATTGCATCTAGCAACATTTAAAGCACAACAGAAGACTGAAATGTGCTTAAAACCGGAGGAAAAAAGCTTAAGTGGACCTTGTGTTAAGATCTCTTTATTATTATTTTATTGTGGAATATAGGCCCCTTTTCACTGAAGACAATTTGACTTGTCACAGTAGGGTGTAAATAATAAAATGAATTAATTATGGGCAAATTTCATTAAGCTGCTTTAGTTTCAGGGTCATGGTGTTGTGCATGCTGGCTCACTGTCCACGCTTACTGGGACACTCGTTAATGATATTAGTAACACCTGTGCTTTTCTTCCTACAGTATATGTCAACATGTAAAAACAGCAGGAAGAAAACATTTAATTCTCAAAATGTCGGATTTAAAAATTCACAAATTTAAAACATCTACAGTCAGTGAGAGGATTATCTACTGTCAAAAGGGCTGTTGAATAGGCCTACTACAGATTTACTCATATTTCATATATAATATTTCTCATTCCCGAAGACGAGTACGATATTTTAAAGTTTTAAATCCACTGATTCTAAAATCCAAGGATGGTTTACTTTAATATGTACGCACAATGCATGTGTAAGCCCTAAACTACTTTTTATGACATAATGATGTTGTGCCAGTCACTGCAACAATCAGCTAATTTGACACAGTTGGTCATGGAGCAGAACTTAACGAGCCTCATTTTAAAATTTAACTACAACAAGTTCTGTGTCTTCCCATTTAAAATATTTATGCAACTCAAATGCTATTGCAAGCTGGCACTACACTACTTTGGTATTCAATAAAACCGCATCATACCCTTAAACAAAATAATTCAACCCACAAAATAACCCGTAAATTAACTAAACTGCTTTCCCAACAAATTTGTAGCTATATAACAAATATGCAAATTTGTATTTATGTCATGAGTGAGAGTGCCATCACTTTTCATTGGATATGGTGAACCATCCCGAGATCACTTTTTGGATTTTAAAGGTCTTTCTGCATTTTCCAACAAGAAACATGGAATAGAGGAACCACAACATTGTGTGAAGCATTTTTTTTTTTTTTTTTGTAATCCTGTCCGCAATCTGTCTGTGTATGTTACTCTTTGAGCTGAAGATTTTTACACCAATAACTGGATATTATGTAAACAAGTATTTCAATTACGCCCCGTTTGCTGTACACGCTCCTCTCTCTGCTGCAACAGGTGTTGTACCGCTCCAGCTCAGCTTCCCCGCGCCCACAAACGACAAGAGAGGAATTTGTAAGTGTCTGATCCAATGGCTACAACTGCCAAGAGAGACACGGTGCAATGACACGGAGGGAGGAAATGTGTGTATCTGTGCAGGGAGAGTGTGTCACTGGAGCCCCCCCACGAAGCCTCTGGCCACTGAGGTGGCTGCTGTTACCAGATTAGGTGGCTGAGACGTGTGAGTTTCTATGTGCATTTGTGTGTGCACAACATATACCCTCACCCACAGCATGCATGTGTGTATAAGGTATTTGTAGCCATGACTGTGCATGTGTCTCACTATGCGTCTGGAGAAAAAAAAAAGGGTGAAACTAGCCAGGACTCTCTCTCATATGCCGCAGGCCCTGACACACTGCACTACTATGCTGTGGCTACCCCCCCCTGTGTCCGTTTGGCAGAGAGACGTGTCGAGGATGAGAGGGAAAAGCGCCTCCCCTGGGTGCTGCGCTGTAGCTAACCCAGATTTTATGCAGTGTGACACACAGAGGAAGACACCGGCTCCTGTGCTCCATTTAGAGCTGAGCTGTCTGAACTGAGACGACCCGGAGAGCAGATAAGGCTTAAATTACTTCATGCAGCGGGGGTGATAGAGCAAAAGTTAACTTTACATATCCCAACAAATGGTTTTAAGTGAAAGTTTGACATATTATCTTTCTATTTAGTCTTGCATGAGCCAGTTAATAGGTTCCAATTATGGCTTATTCTGCCCTTTGAGGCTTTCATCAGTGTGTAATTTGTTTTAGAATCTTTTATTCTGGTTCTAGGAAGGTCTCGTCCCCCATCTCTGCAAAAAAAAAAAAAAAACAAGCCCTCAAATCTACAGTGACGTGCAATGATGTGGCCATGTCACACAGAGACAGTGGACACCTATCAGAGCCATGAGGGCACTCAGCTTTAGTTAGTTTTCAGTGCATCTGTCATCTGTTAGGTCATCTGTTCACACGTGGGCATCTCTAAATTTAGATGTAAATTCCTGTAGATTACTGAACACATTTTTACCTTAAATCCCTTTGGTTGAACGTCATGGGGTTACGAGCCAAAAAGGGTTTTAAACTACTGCCTAAAAAAGGCAACTTTGTATGCTTAGTTTGAGTCAATCAAACGAAAAAGCATGATACTCACCTGCAGCTGGAACATTGTGATGTCAAGGTGTTGATTTGTATCTCAAGAAGACCCACCTCATACTATTCATCCCTCCTCCACCGGTTCTCCAATGCCATTGGCCCAGTCAGTGTGAGGGAGGGAAGCATGTCTTCTCTCCTGAATGTGTAGCACTTCACACAGTAAGTCAGTGGATCAATGTGGGTCGGAGCCTGAGAAAACAAGATGTCAAAAATACATGGGTGAATCAGGAGTACAGCTAAGAAATATTCATTGATTGATTAAAATTATACATTAAGATCTGTGTCTACCACTGTTTGAGAGTTTTCCACTCTGGGATCACTTATCATGCCTTGTCTTGTCTTGTCTTATCATATCTTATCTTATCTTTTCTTCTCTTGCCCAGGAATGATACATGTTCTGAGTAATTGCTCAACACTTTAGTTTCTGCATAACAAAATAGCTGTATTTAATTTATTTGTATTTACTTTTATAGACACAGATTTAAAATCACCATGTTTTAGTCACACAACTAAAATAAAAGGCTCCACATTTATGGAGGACCTCCAAGATCTTGGAAATTGAAATTTAGCATTTCTTTCATTTACAGGTATAACAGGTACAAGAGTCAGGGAAGTCAGTGACCGAATACGTTATTAACTTTTCTGGGCCCTCACTGTGTCAAAGTTAGACTATGTAACTTTTCAAAGAAGAAGACAATCTCTGTCTTACAAATGACAAGTTGAATTGATAAGCAATAAATGCACCTTTGCTTAGTTCAATACACTGAAGATTTTGGGTGCTATAGCCTCACTAGGTCTGACCAGTGGCTTTGTTAGCTAACGTTGATATTGTGTTCATTAGAAACCTGTAACGTTAACGTTACCGACAACCTTTCTTCACAAAGTATGCTAATGTCTTTAAAGAAGCTGACTCGGAAAATTATTGGGAGATAGGCAAATTCAATTTGCAATGACTCTAGGGTAAACAGTCTTGCTTTAAAATATCATACTCTCTTTAACTTTCAAAAGGTCCAGTAAAAATGCCGCCAAATTGGTCAGATGAATGCGTAAGATCAGGTATGAAAATGTATCAGCTTTAGCATTAAATTCTTACATTCAATAGTGTTCCTTTCCGTTGTTTGTTGCCTCTTTGAACTGTAATATGCTACATATTTAATGGTTTACTTAATTTTACATTTTAATGCTAACACTAGTGTTAGGCTATATTAGGCTCCATCAGTAACTTATGTTGATGGTGCCTTTCCCTTGAAAAAAAAAAAACACACCGGATATCTATGAAGGTAAATATGGTGCAAAAAGGGAGAGCTTGTAGAATACAATGTGAGAACTTGCAGAACAAAAAATCTGAACTTGTATGTTAAAATTTGCACTTGTAAAAATTTTATTTGCACTTGTAAAAATAAAATTTGCACTTGTAAAAAATATTCACACACCTGTGATCTGAATTTGAAGTCATACAAAGAAAAAAAACATGAGAGCTTGTAAAAAAAATCTGAACTTGTAAGTTGAAATTTGCACTTGTAGAAAATGTTCACACACCTGTATTCTGAATGTGAAGTTACAGAAAAAATATTCACAAATGTGTAGATTGATATTTACATGAACACAATGACAGCTGCAAACTTATAATGCAACATTTACTCGTATACTTTTTTTTTACTGGTTCATTTTCCATCACAACCACAACTCAGTGATTACAACCTCTCGAATCTGTCACTGCAACTTCACATATGTGCTCTCTCGCATCACAAAGTGGCCAATCTGCGCACCTCGACTTTCACAACACTCTTGACGATACATTTGGTGCAAAACTAATTTGTACCTGTGGACTTAGGCTGTGGAGCTCTGAGCTAACAGAACGGGAAAAGCCTTATATACAGTCTATGGGAAAAGCAGGGTTTCTATCGCCAGATGAGGGACAACTCTGTGCGGCTTATTTATGTAGCATGGAAACTTGGTGGAATAGCATGCTAGCGTTAGCTAACTAGCAGCCAGCCCGCTTCTGAATACCTTTTGTCTAAACATTTTTAACAGTCAAACTAAAACACTGGCGGTGAGCTCCACGGCCTGCAGCCGCAGACGGACCGTCATCAGTGGGTAACAGGTGCCAAGTTTCGCATCCCTGCCGAGAATTGCATCCACTAGGGAAAATAATGATTTTATAAGGCAATGTACTGTTTAAAAACTAGGCAATATAGTAAATCTCTCTGTCATGTTCATCAATAATGATTAGGATTTTAGAAGGTTTAGAGAGACATCAATGTTTTATCAGACTCTGTAGTAGCATTTCCTTGCTACTTAGATGCAATTTTCGGCAGCAATGAATTCTGCAGAAATTATTGTTTCTGCCCAAGCGGGTGCAATTCTTAGCAGGGATGCACAACATCAGCAAAGCAAGCTCTGGTCATGGCCGGGGGATGGGCCGCTGCTACCGAATGTGGGGCTCTCCGTGTCCCGCTGGAGCTCCGACTGCAGGTCGAGGTCGGCAGCGAAGCTTTCTGGCAAAAGCAGTGTTGCTACGCTGGTCGATCCCCACTGATGACGGTCCGTCTGCGGCTGCAGGCCGTGGAGCTCACCGCCAGTGTTTTAGTTTGACTGTTAAAAAGTGTTTAGATAATTAAAAGGTATTTATTTAGAAGCGGGCTGGCTGCTAGTTAGCAAGCTAACGCTAGCATTCTATTCCACCAAGTTTCCATGCTACATAAATAAGCCGGACAGAGTTGTCCCTCATCTGGCGATAGAAACCCTGCTTTTCCCATAGACTGTATATAAGAAGGCTTTTCCCGTTCTGTTAGCTCAGAGCTCCACAGCCTAAGTCCACAGGTACAAATTAGTTTTGCACCAAATGTATCGTCAAGAGTGTTGTGAAAGTCGAGGTGCGCAGATTGGCCACTTTGTGATGCGAGAGAGCACATATGTGAAGTTGCAGTGACAGATTCGAGAGGTTGTAATCACTGAGTTGTGGTTGTGATGGTAAATGAACCAGAGTAAAAAAAAAAGTATACGAGTAAATGTTGCATTATAAGTTTGCAGCTGTCATTGTGTTCATGTAAATATCAATATACACATTTGTGAATATTTTTTCTGTAACTTCACATTCAGAATACAGGTGTGTGAACATTTTCTACAAGTGCAAATTTCAACTTACAAGTTCAGATTTTTTTTACAAGCTCTCATGTTTTTTTTTCTTTGTATGACTTCAAATTCAGATCACATGTGTGTGAATATTTTTTACAAGTGCAAATTTTATTTTTACAAGTGCAAATTAAATTTTTACAAGTGCAAATTTTAACATACAAGTTCAGATTTTTTGTTCTGCAAGTTCTCACATTGTATTCTACAAGCTCTCCCTTTTTGCACCATATTTACCTTCATAGATATCACGTTTCCGGTTTAGCTGGTCCGTCAGACAAATTACTCCGTAAGCAAATGTAGGACAAGAAAAGGGGGTAATGGCAACAATGATTGAGGAAAATGGTCCTTCGACTCATGTATGTGTTTCTCCGTTTATTTTTTGTATTTTACATGAATGTTTACGCTGTTTAACGTGTCATAACGAAAAGAAAAAGGTTTACTTGAAATATATTCAATTATTATTAAGGCTTCAGTTGTAGCTAACGTTATCCGGTGGCTAATGAAGTAACGTTAGCTAACATTAATACAACTGTCACCTGTTAAAACTATGTTACGTTAGCCTGTATTTACCAGATAATATGTGGATACACAATGCTAGTTAACTTTAGCATCTAAATATCTATCCATATTAGCAAAATCAGCATACAGCTTCCTAAATGCAATGTAACGTTATCAATAAAAACTGCAACAAGCAACACATGTATTCGTATTACAACATGAAAGAATAATCACATACATTTTTGTTTATCAGCTAATCGATGACTTGACTGATTGTTCCACTATTAAATTCAGTGTTTGATAAGTCTGTTACCTTTCTGTTCACTTATTATTATTATTATTATTATTATAATCCATCCATGGCTCACACCCAGGAGCAGTGTGAAGTGTCCTCGGCGTCCCAGGCCCGGCAGAAACTAGAGGGGCTCCTGAACAAGAACATGAGGATCCGCATGACAGACGGACGGACTCTGGTGGGGCTTTTTCTCTGCACAGACCGAGACTGCAACGTTATCCTCGGATCAGCTCAGGAGTTCCTCAAATCCACAGGTAGGTGAAGACTGAAGATGGCCAAGCAGGATAGACAATAACAAGCCTATTCCATCATGCAAAAAACACTGACACCAGTGTGTCATTATCAACCTGACAGTCTGAAATCATTATTACATGCCTGTTGGAAGAGAAAAGCAGTTACATATGAACATACTATAAGGATTTTTTTCTGATATCTTACCAGCTGTTTCACCATTGTAGGAAACATTTCATGTGTTTACACGCTTTACAGTATATACATTATAAATTCCAGTGGGGATATTTACTAAAGTGAAATTGCATTTCTACACATTTCATGTCTCACAAGATTAAACCCTAAAATCATGGAACATTTGTGTTAAGCAATACATAGTATTTGAGTAATACTCTCTTTGGACGATGTTTGTGATCGTCTTTTGTATCCCTTTTGTCTTCAGACATGTTCTCCCAGGGCGAACCCAGAGTCCTTGGCCTGGCCATGATCCCCGGTCACCACGTGGTGTCCATTGAAGTGGAGGCAGACAGTCTGGAAGACGCACAAGGATTTGGAGCTAACCACTGATGAAGCCCCTGCCTGTCTGGACGACACTCAGTGTATCTGTCTCTCAGTGAGCAAGCTGTATGGCTGAGCTCAAACGAGAGTGGACATCTTCGTTGGAGGATTGTTTTCAGTCACTTTACCTCAACAGATGCAGATACACAACTCCTGTGTCAATATTCTGGATTTAGCCATTCCCTCTATGCTTGAAGATGTGTCCATTTGCAGCAGTAGCTGTACAATACAGCATGTGTGTAAATTGCCTGAGTGTGCAGTGTGTGTATGAGAAGGTGTGGGCAGACAGCAGTTACCTGGATGTGTGTGAAAAAGGTCTTTCATGTCTTTGTTTCATGTTTTACATTGCTGTATTTGAGACTGTGTTTAATTGTCATTGACAAAAATTGATAGAAAGTTGATGTACTGGGTGCTACATGCTTTTTAAGGGGAACTCCACCGATTTTACACATTAAAGTCTGTTTTACAGGTCATGGGAAGTACTACAGCATATGTAGAAAAGGACTTGTGTCTCCAGAAGGAGTCACAGCGATGTTTCACTATGGGCTGAAGGAAATAAAATAAATCTGAGGGTCTGGAGTTAAAAAGAAATAAAGTTACCAACATTGTGGGAAATGTAGGCACCAGATTTAAACAAGAAAAATGAAATAAAAAAGACATCTCTGCATTGTTTTGGATTTTTTTTTTTTTTTTTTAAACCGTAGTACTCTTAGTACTCTTTATGGTTAGTGAAAGGAGGAAAGTTAGGGAAATTGTCTTTAAATTGTAGGACTCTGGGTCAAGTATCTCAGGATGAACATCTATCATGAACAAACCAGTAAAAAGCTTGTGGCTGCAGGTAGAGCTGTTCTGTAGCTGTCTCATGCATGCAATGCATCATGAAATTAGGACCAAATTCGATTGTTTCCATATTTTAATACACTTCAGCATGTCACCTGATTCAATTTGGCAACAGTAAAATTGATGCCACTAACCGCAGAAAACCCTAAAAAGAAAACCCCAAAACAAAACTGTCCCAGTCAGTTAATTTAAATAAAAATAGCTGATCATATTTAGTTGACACAGTCGAGCAGTGGACAGGATTTAAAGCTGTTACAGTCACTATCTTTAAGCTATTATGGACAAAATAACTGTCAAAAAGAATGTCATCTTAGTTCATGGTTAAACGGTTGTGTGTCTTTCCTGGCTGTAAAACTGGAGCCTCGTTTACAAAGTTGCACTTTGATTTCATCTGCAACTTAAAGGTTAAGTTTTCAAATTGTGCCTCAGTGCATCATGTTAGACAAATCAACCAAATACACTGTGTATGAATTACACATACAATACAATACGTCGCAGACCTGTAACTAATGTACTGATCCAGCTCACTGTAACTTTTAAAATGGACACTTATCTGTTAGACCTTTTTATAAATGAGGCTCTCAGATAACCATTAAAGACGCACTAGGTTTGTAAAGAGACTTTGAACGGTTTTTTGAAAGCCTGCAGTAACATTTTAGGAGTGGAGAAGATGTGGAGTGGTTTTTAAAATAAAGGGTAAAAGTGTAAGGTTTCAAAAATGTGCTTTGAAATGAGTGAAAAGGGAAAGACCAAAATACTCTGGACTCAGTCATCATTTGCCACGTTTTTTGTAACCAAGATACATCCATAATGTGTGGAGCTGGATATGTAGCCTGTTGAAGATACACTATTTCCAGTCCAATACAGAATTCACACATTATTTCAATTAGACAGCTGGTGAAAACAAACAGTAATTTAAAATAAAATCAAAAATAATCACAGAGCGGCATTGATTTAAGATCCATAGGATTTCAAAACTTTAACACCCTCAAGTTTCCTTTAATAGTGCTGAAGTCTCACCTACTTACCATTAATGTAGAAGCTCAACAAAATGCCTCTTGATGTTGTGATGGATACAAATCTTGGTTCTCTAGTAGAGAAAAGGTTTGACATGGTCAAAAATATAGACTGAGCTCAGTAAACGTGGAATTCCTTTAAAGAATACTGCGAAGAGAAATCAACACACTGACAGTCCTATGTAATGTCCAAGCAGCTACTGCATTAAAAAAGAGTCCCTTGATAAAAAGGTTCAAAGAATGGCACAAAGAAATAGGAGAAATAAGAGCGGACACCCACAGTGACTGCTTTCAACCACCACCTTTCCATTTCTAAGGATCTCAAGTGTTGACAAGACTTCATTTTCTTCAACCACAGCAAAAAGTTAATTCAACAGCAGTTAGATCCTCAGATTCAGTGGTCAGAAGTCCAGGTCTTTTTTCACCGTACAGCTCAATCCTCCGCTGCATTCAAAATCAAAAGATTCAAGTAACTGACAAAACTGTGTCCAAGCTGAAGCACAAGTTCTGAGGAAGACTTCTCCGTAAATACGCCGTTGTTCTTCCCAAATGTCCCCCACCCCCTCCCCTTTGTGTTCGTCAAGTCCTCCTCTCTAATTGTGGTGGAACTTGAAGTGGAAGCTGCCGCCAGACTCAAATGGGTTGAAGTGATAAGGCCAGCCCTGTCCACCTCCACCTCCACCTTGCTGGTTTTCCGGGTCGAGGGGATCCTCACCGGCGTCAAACTTCTGCCTCATTTCTGCAAAGACAATGGGATGGACAGAGGGACACATTTAAGATTTAACATGATGCATATATTGGATTCTGTCAAACAAACCTGATAGCAGTTCACTAGTACAATGCCACTTTGTACCAAAACAACCTCCTTCAGTATTCTTAAAATGATACGGATTGTCTGAACAGACGATACTCCCATGTGTTTTTGCTAATTGTTAAACTGTGGAAGAACATTTTCACATTCCTTTCCCAACTTTTTACTGTATATACTTTCTTACAGCCAATCAGATTTATCACGAGGAGCCACAGGTTTAATTCTAGCACTGGCAACAGTGTCTATTAACATCAGTATTTGGCTCTCAAGTGCTGAGATTTCTGGTGTTAGAACTCACTTTTGTAGCCGGTTTGGGTCTTGGAACCAACTAAGTGTCTGCTAAATGCTTAAAATGACAATGTTAAAGCCATCTCAACTCCTGACCTGGGTCAGTGAGAACCTCTTTAGCAGACGCGATGTCGATAAACTTCTTTTCCGCTTCTTTCTTCTCAGCCTCGGACTGGAAGTTGTCGGGGTGCCACTGCTGCGCCAGCTTCCTGTACGCCTTGATGATCTCCTGCTTGTTTGCATTTCTGAGAAAAACAAGTTTGGGAGAGTTATTTGGAGCCATCTGTTTGATAAAGTCATCTATAATGGATGGATTTAGCGTACAATGTCAGTCCAAAGGAAGTAAACACTGTAATAAAACTGGCTGGACTGGTTACCTGCTGACACCGAGGATCTTGTAGTAGTCCCTCTTACGAGAGATTTTGAGCAGTTTCTGTGCTCGTTCCAGCCCTTCTTTGAGGTCGATGCGTTCGCCTTCGCTGTCAAACTCTCTCGCCTCTAGGTAGTCCTCCACGGCTGACACGAAACGGATATTAAAAGACATTAAAAAAATGTTTTGTGTGGCCGGGTTGGCTCAGTTGGTAGAGCAGGCGCACATATATAGAGGTTTACTCCTTGACGCAGCGGCCGCGGGTTCGACTCTGACCTGCGGCCCTTTACTGCATGTCATTCCCCCTCTCTCTCCCCTTTCATGCCTTCATCTGTCCTATGGAAATAAAGGTCAAAAATGCCTGAAAATAATCTTTAAAAAAGAAAAAATGTTTTGTCTACCACACTTGTGCTGTGGACAATACTAAATTTGGTTTTGAAATACAGTACCTTTTTTTCAGTCCAGATTTGACAATAACTAACTTAACTTAACTACTTACATAATTGTGAAGATGGGAGTAGCAAAACACTAATCCTACATTCAACTACCATCTATTAGGACTGATCATGTTTTACGTGATTTTATTTTAAAAGGTTGAATAACCATAAAAGACAACAATCTATTAATTAATCTTCTGAATCTGTGTTTCTAACAGTATTTATGATATCTTGAACCATGGAGAACCTGCTAAAATGGAAACAATATATCTATTTTTTTGTACAAACCCCACTTCCAAAGAAGTTGGGACGTTGTGTAAAATGTAAATAAATACAGAATACAATGATGCAAATCCTTTCCAAACTATATTCAATTGAATACACTACAAAGACAAGATATTTAATGTTCAAACTGATAAACTTTGTTTTTTTGCAAATATTCACTCATATTGAATTTGATGCCTGCAACACGTTAAAAAAAAGCTGGGACAGGGACAAAGACAGGAGGAATGCTCAAAAAACACCTGTTTGGACCATTCCAGAGGTGACCAGGTTAATTGGTCATGATTGGGTATAAAAGGAGCATCCCCGAAAGGCTCAGTCGTTGACAAGCAAGGATGGGGCGAGGTTCCCCTCTTTGTGAACAACTGTGTGAGCAAATAGTCCAACAGTTTAAGAAAAATGTTTCTCAACGTACAATTGCAAGGAATTTAGGGATTTCATCATCTACAGTCCATAATATCAAAAGATTCAGAGAATCTGGAGAAATCTCTGCACGTAGGCAACAAGGCCAGAAAACCAACATTGAATGCCCGTGACCTTTGATCCCTCAGGTGGCACTGCATTAAAAACCGACATCATTATGTAAAGGATATTACACGTGGGCTCAGGAACACTTCGGAAAACCATTGTCAGTTAACACAGTTCATCTCTACATCTACAAGTGCAAGTTAAAACTCTATCATGCAAAGCGAAAGCAATATATCAACAACACCTTTTTGATTGATTGACCTAGAAACATCACCGGCTTCTCTGGGCCCGAGCTCATCTGAGATGGACTGACGCAAAGTGGGAAAGTGTGCTGTGGTCTGAAGAGTCCACATTTTAAATTGTTTTTGGAAATCATGGACGTCATGTCCTTCGGGCCAAAGAGGAAAAGGACCATCCAGATTGTTATCAGCACAAAGTTCAAAAGCCAGCTTCTGTCATGGTATGGGGGTGTGTTAATGCCCATGGCATGGGTAACTTGCACATCTGTGAAGGCACCATTAATGCTGAAAGGTACATACTGGTTTTGGAGCAACATATGCTGCCATCCAAGCAGGTCTCAGCAAGACAATGCCAAGCCACATTCTGCACGTGTTACAACAGCGTGGCTTCGTAGTAAAAGAGTGCGGGTACTAGACTGGCCTGCCTGCAGTCCAGACCTGTCTCCCATTGAAAATGTGTGGCGCATTATGAAGAGCAAAATACGACAACGGAGACCCCGGACTGTTGAGTAACTGAAGTCGTACATCAAGCAAGAATAGGAAAGAATTCACGCTACAAAGCTTCAACAATTAGTGTCCTCAGTTCTCAAACGCTTAATGAGTGTTGTTAAAGGGAAAGGTGATGTAACACAGTGGTAAACATGCCCATCCCAGCTTTTTTGGAACGTGTTGCAGGCATCAAATTCAAAATGAGTGAATATTTGCAAAAAAACAAAGTTTATCAGTTTGAACATTAAATATCTTGTCTTCGTAGTGTATTCAATTGAATATAGGTTAAAAAGGATTTGCAAATCATTGTTATTTTGTTTTTATTTACGTTTTACACAACGTCCCAACTTCATTGGAATTGGGGTTTGTTCATGAGTGCAAATGCAAGATCTTCCTTTTACAAGTTTCCAAGTAGTATATAGTTCTAAAATCAAAGACTGCTTGCTTCCTATTAAACCAAGGTTTTTACAAACTGGGCTTATGATTATAACATGGTCAACATGTCACTGAGAAGGGTGTAGGGAGACCCAATACCTTTTTCGTACTCCTGGTTGAGGATGTAAGCCTCAGCTCGGTCTCGGAGGACGTTGGCGTTGCGGGGGTCTCTTTGGTGTGCCTCTGAACACACGTCTATAGCCTCCTGAGCCAAGTTGATCTAGAATGAGCAAGATGGAGGGATAATGAGTCAGCATTGAGCATTGGGAGTGGAAAGTGTGAAGCCAGCTGATATCAAAAAGGAAAAATGACCTCACATGATCTTTAAAAAGGTAAAAGTGTCACGTATTCTGTACCATTTGTCACAGAGAAAAAGGTTAACAGTCTATAGAGCCATTACACCAACTGACTATCACTTGGCTAGAGATCCAACTCCAGAGCTTTAAATGTACAGACAAGTGTTGTCTCTCTCTCTCACCTTGACAAGACAGAAGCAGATCCTCTCTTTGGCGAGGTTGGTGTAGTATGGGACATTAGGCTCCGTCTTCATCACTGATTCATACTTATCAATGGCTTCCTGATACCTAAGTGTATGTAAAAAGAAATGATTGTAAGGTTAATTATTAAAAATAAATACATGTTAGATGTCCTAAGAGGATCATGATTTAGGAGGGAAAGTGCACCAGTCCCACAGAAGTACTGACCTGTCCTGCTGAATGAGCTCTTCTGCCGCATCCAGCTGCTTGCTGAGCTTTTTCACCTGCTTGTAGTGGCTGAAACACTCTTTGTCATCCTGGTCCAGCTTCAGACACTCTCGGATGTGACTGCACAGAAACAGATGAGCGAGACACACATTTTGACTTCTTCAAAACAACATGGTAAAACAGATGCTCCCGAGATGAAAATCTGCTTAATTTGCATGACTCTGCCGACTGAATCAACGTTGTTTGTTTATTCCAGCAACAAAGCTCACTTGAGTGACTCGTGGTGATCTCCGAGGCTGTAGTGCAGCATGCTGAGCTTCAGGAAGGCAGCGCGGTTGTCGTTGCGTAGCCTTGTGGTCGGCGTCAGATCCTGGATGGCTTTCTGTGGATCCCCCATTCGGATGTAACATTCTGCACGAAGCTCCCGCGACTCAGGATCCCACGGAGAGATCTGAAGAGAGATGGCAGCTTTTATTAAGAGTTAACAGACACACGTGCAAACTAATTCAGCTGAACAGCAAAGGGCAATCACGATCACACATTAACCATCATCATATTATTAGAGATCAATTATTTGTATCCACACTGGAGTACCAGATGTGACAGCTGAAAGATTTTCACACTTTACAGGAAGAGAAAAGATTGAGATTTTGATCAAATTTATTTGATCACAATCCCTTTTTGTATATATATTTTATGTTTGACAGATAGTTCATATAATGTTAAATCATCTAACAGTACAACTAGGAAGGTGTTTGGGGTTTTAAGCCCTCAACGTCGCCTTCCAGACAGCGCGGCAATGGTTATGTTTAGGGTTAGGGTTAGCTGCCTTGAAGGCGACGTTGGAGGCTTAAAAACACCATTGAGCAACTAGGAACATAAGACAACAGACAAAATGCATGCAACAGACTTTTTCTATATTTCAGAGCTGACACACACCTCAATGATTCTCTCATGCAGGCTGATGGTAGCACTATAGTCCCCTTGGTGGTACGCAGCATGGGCCTCCTCCTGCAGCTCCTCCAGCTCGTTTGCTCTCATCAGCTGGTCCTGGGCTTCTTCGTGGTCTGGGGAGCGTTGCAACTAAAAAATAAAATGGATTAAAAGATGCATTACTCTGACAAAATTGCTGTTTTAAGTAAAACACCAAAAAAAGATAGAACCAGTGATGTAGGGCTTAAACTTACCACTGCTTCAAAGTCCTCCCTGGCCTCCTGTGTGTTGCCCTGCTTTAACAGGATGTTCCCTCTCTGCAACCGCGCCTGACAATGCAGGATCATAAAGAGACGGCATGACAAGAAAAGGAGAAGTAGGAAAGCAAAAGAGAGACCCAAGAGAGAGAAAGGAATATGATAAGAACATGAACACAAAACCCTATTTTCTGGTTGTGATCGGGTGAACTTGGGTGAACTTACAGCCAGGAAGTCAGGCTTGAGCTGGATGGATTTGGTTAGGTCTGGCAGGGCAGATTTGGATTTTCCCATAGCCAGGAACACTGCAGCTCGCTTATAGTAGGTCAGGTAATTCTTAGAGTCGCCCTCTGTAAAATGTCCAGAACACTCAATTTTGATTCTGTCAAAAGTAGCAAACGTCATTCTTTCTGTACAAAAACAAACCTTTCTTGTCTGTACTGAAGTATCGAAAGAGGATAGGCATTACTGGAGCAGAGACACAGACTGAAAATGTCAGCCAGTATAAAATGTGTGTCTGTGTGTGTGTGTGTAACCTTACCCACTGCAGAGTGGTAGTGGGACAAGGCTTCGGCCAGCTGACCAGCAGCCAAAAGTTTGCGGCCCATCTCCAAGTGGTGCTCGATCTCGACATGAGTTGCCCCTAAGACACCTGAAACACAAGTCGGAGCCTCGCTAGAAATATATACATGAAAAAGAGACGCCGACAACATTATAACAGCAGCTTCATTTTGTCTGTCAGGTTTTGTTTTAAGGTTTACACTCATTTTCAAATTACATTCAGACATCATAAGAATTACAAAATTGTGTTAAACAATACTACATCTTTACATCTTTCACAAGTAACTCAAAAATCCAATCCATACGATTACACTAGGATTACATTCACCTGATTACATTATGCTTTATGATTTATATTCATTCTAACAGCTAATGTGTCAGTGTCTTACATAAATCAAAATGGTTAAGCAAATCAGAAGTGTAGTTACTTCTTGTTAGGTTTCAGGTTATCTAGACAACTATTTAAAGCCTACTTTGATTTGAGTATAAAACCTGACACACATGTACCTCGATTTGTCAGGTAGTTAATTTGTCAAAAACAATTCAGATTCTGCTTAAAAAAAAACTTGTCTAATATGCCTGTAATTGTAGCAGTGGTGGAAGAAGTACTCACTTATTTTAGTAAAAGTAGCAATAGCTAGGCTACCTTACGACAGTGTAAAAGTCCTGCATTTAAACGGTTACTTAAGTAAAAGTAGTATCATCAAAATGTACTTAAAGTACCAACTCATAATTCAGAATGGCCTATTTCAGAATTATACATTAAATATAGGGGTGAAAAAAACAAAAAAACATTGTATGCATCAAGATCTTTTTTTTTGGCGACGATTTTAGAATTGATTCTTTTATTTTTACCAATGATTCACCTAAATAGTTTGTGTTTATACGGTACCGCTGACTGCATCATTTTTAGCAGTTAAACAGAGCGAAAGCAGAAAATACATGTTATGTAACGTTACTTCTTTACAAATTAAATAAATGTCAGACTGACTGACACGTGTTGTGCATTCTTTTTAGAAAAAAACATAGTTTTTAGAAATGTCTCATGCTATATTGTCTCTAAAAGGGTATTATTACATTTTTGTTTTTGTTAAAGAAGGAAAAGAAAATCGCAATACTTCTAGAATCGTAATAAATAAAAATCACAATACAAATCGAATCGGCACCCATGTATCGTGAAAGAATTGAATCGGGGCAAAAGCATATCATCCCAGTCCTAATGAAATATCTTGCTGGATAAGAATTAGTGATGCATTAATGTGTTCATCCCTTTATTGTTGCAGCTTGTAAAGATGGGGCTGGTTTATATACTGCTAGATTGGGGTGATGTGATGTCGTCTGTTAAAACCAGTTAGTAACGTTCAGCTAACGTTTCGTCACAGTTGGAAACTTTAACGGCAGCAAAGAAGAGTGTAAAGCGAGCCTTACCGTCCAGCTGGATGTCCAGGATGACACACAGCAGTGACAGGGAACACAGGACCTCGCTGAGTCCTCTCCGCCGACACGACTCCATCACTAAAATTATTCACACTTCCACACCGGAACCAGCAAACTATGGAAAGCTCTGCTTTCACGTCGAGTGAAAATACCGGTTTGTTTCATTGAAACGGTGTTATTCCTTATCAAACCTTCATCGTTTCCCCTCTGTCAGACCGCAGGAACAGCTACGACGGTGTATTTAGGTATTTACGGTCCCGGTGTGACAGTATTCCGTGTAGAAATGAGGTACGTAGCTAAAAGGTTCCCCCTGAAATGTTAAAGATTTAAGACATTCTCTCCCCCCCCACACACATTGACAGGGACTCAGTTAGTTTAAGTTGAATTCAAAACACCTTGATGTAACATGATGATAGTGAACAGCTGACAGCCTGTACAGTTTGTACACGAAACCTTTCTGTCCCCTCCCTTTTCGCCCTACATTTCCGTGGTTGGTCCACACGGACCCATACGCCGCACATCCGTGTTCGTCTGGAAACGTGGGCTGCTCTCATTGGAGAGACTATTTTAACACGGATGGCACTCCCATTTCCATGCATGGGCCATGCAGGCAGGAGGCATGTGTTAGTTACTGTAACCAAGGCAGGTATCGGTTTATTGTAAATGACTGGGGATCAAGGAGAAAGAGAAACTTACTCAATGTGGCTTTTATATGTGCAGTAATAGGCCTGCACATTGAAAATCACAATCTACCATATAATAGCCATAGCCTATATACTTAGCCTATCTACTGTAGTCAGTAGTGAGCGTTTTTAATATGATTATCTCGTAATTGTGAGATAAAATGTCATACATCATTATCAGATAAACCCCCTACTTTTGTAGCAATTGTAATTTGTAAAACTGTGTAATTTAATGGAAATATAACATTTGAGACACAGGACACATGTGATCTCTGAATAGTAAGATGCCTACATAATTTGTAATTCCCCATAATTTGAGTTGAATTGCATATAGTTTCATGTTTTACATTTATTTGTAGGTGCAACATTTTACTCAAAAATGAATAATAGTTATCTGAATTTTTAAAGAGTGGCCTACAATCATAACTTTATTGACTACAGGAATACATAGTCAAACGGAAATGTTTGGCATAACACATTTTATTGTGCACAATCGTGGAAAACCAAACAAAAAAACATCAAAAAGAATTGTTATGCACCATCTTTTACAGGTACTATGTATAAAACTGTACAAAACATCACACCTGCAGGAAAGAGAGGGGGCAGTGGCAAGTCACACACACACACACACACACACACACACACACACACACACACACACACACAAATATCTGGATTATCACAGTTTTGACCTTCCCCTTAACACATGTCTTAGTGTGTAGCTAGATCATAAAATGATTGGATTCCTTTGAAAATAAATGAATGTATGTAAATGTATTTTGCTTTGCTAAACATCTTTAGGGAAACATAAATAGAATCATTGCAAGTATTTAGTACATTTGTGCACCAAGCCGGTGATTAGTAGCTTACCTTTTTACAACTTTAATGCTATAATTTCAATGCTATCATTTATACAGAATACACACATTATATTGTAATTATATACAGCACAGTGGCATGATGGACCTTTATCTTTTCCACAAAGTCATGGACAAAAGCTCCATCTGAAGTGTAAAATTTGAACCAGGGCATCTAAAAAAGTTTTTGGTGACAAAGTTCTATTTTCACATCACCTTCAAACGTAAGCATTTCTGCCGTAGGTACTAGTAGCAGTCACGCTTCTGGTCGGTGCAGCTCCAGAATATACAGTTCCCCCGGTTTGATAAGGCAACGGGCTGTAAAATAATGGTTACAGAAAAACATTAGTCACTGAGGTTGGAGCTCCAGTAAGCCATGACGGAGACAGTGAGCCAGTATTCATAGTACGCCTGAAGCTGAAGCATCTAAATGGAGTCCAGCCGTTATTGATTTTATTATTAACACCCATGCTTTTCCTTCTGTGACATGTCTTGAACTATTACACAATAAAATTATAGGAAGGCTATTTTGAAAATTTGTGCAGTCTATATTTTGTTTTCAGCTGATTTTTCTCAGCACAGTGTATTTGCAGCCATGTCTTTTCCTATCAAATCACTGGGGGGCGCCAAATTCAATTTTCAAATCCTACACATAGTGGCTTTAACCAGTCTGAGGCCTAATCAGGCTTTTCTCACTCCAGACACACCCAGGGGCGTCAGAAAGGGGAAGGGGGAGTTCTGTAGGGGGAAAAGGGGACTGAGTACCCAGGGCCCTCATGTGAGGAGAGCACAAAAAGATGCTAGAATGAATCGCTGTGTATGCGGGGAGGGGCCCATAGAAAATGCCTTTCTACAGGGCCCAGAATTTTGTGCTATGCCCCTGGACACACCCACCACCAGGTGCCCCCTTTTCATTTTCACCCTGCCTGTTTGTATAATGTGTCTCTGAGTGGCCCATCTCAATTTAAAACACATAAGACAGGTAATCTGATGGATTTAGAGGATCATGACTAATTAATTATCGGTATATGTGCAGTTTAGTGTCCCAAATTCCCCATACAATGTCCTTAATTAATTATGAACCTGCTAAACCACCTGTGCTACCCTAACCCTAACCTGTCTCAAATAAGACCCTCATCATTTGGGACACTCAGTTTTTGGAAAATAATTTGGGACACTAAACTGCACGTATACCTTAATTATCACCCCTTTTGATTTATTACTTATTATGTTGGTGTACTTTGTTACAACCTCATTCATCTTGCATAATGACACTTAATGTCTTTAAAATAAAGCCCCCAAAAAACTTTCCATATGTCAGAAACAAAGGCACTTAGATGGCTGGGCACTACCAACAAGTTAAAGTGAGAATGTCCCACAGGTGAATTAATAAAGTTTTGCCACAACAAGGCGCCAAAGTGCCATGAATTTCTTTTTGAATCATTTTCAAAGCAAAACAATCATCACATGTATTCAATATATGCATGTAAATTATAAAAGATGTGATAAATGGTGAGCCAAAATTAAATAAATACAAAGAATCAATTTAATTTCCATTGTCTAAATTGTATTGGTTCATTGATATTTGAATGTATTTATGCATGTTGATTTCAAAGTCAACTTTCTTTTTAGATATTGATTATTCTAGCATGAGATTGTTTTGATCCTTGATCACTTTATTGGTATATGTATTGTTAGGGAAATCTCAGGAGCAGCTTGACTCTGGATCAATTGAGGAGGTTTTTAGGATTAAGCAGTACAGTTCAACCACAATGTAGTGTCATGTGTCATGTAGTGCCATCCTAATTGAGGATTTCTGCCTTGCCAAGAAGTATTTAACTCATTCTGGAGATGTTAAGTTTAGCTGTTTACCAAATACGTATCTAACCCTCAATGCAAAGAAAGATATTACTGGCGCCAGAAACAGATATGCTTCCCTAAATCATAAACCCAAACACCTCAGCTCAGACTGAAAACAATGTCAGCCTGACCATACTGCAGTGTGTGCGTTAATCAACTGTGTCTTCCCTGTGTGTGGGGGGAATTATCTAATTCCAGGGACCTTGAGAGACAGAGACACAAGCCTTTTGTTATCATACAGCTGCTCAATCTCTCTCAACTCTAAATACCCAGAATTGACCTACAGCCTACACAGGTTGTGATGAAGTGTTTCCAAATTGAACACGCTGGGCTTTACCTGTGACTTGTACACAGGTTGAAGCCCCACTGTACTGTACTACTAGTCTCCATTTAGCAAAATTCCACTACATATATGTTATAATCCATCACTCTAACCTCAGATAAAAAATAATTTCACTACCTATGGAGCAATATATTGCAATGTTAATGATTGTAAAGCAATGCATGCATTGTTACAGGCAATTCATTAACAGTAAATCCAGAAATAAATGACTGAATATTGTATTTCGGCAGTCAGAAACTTGAGAATTGAACTCACTATTTTTCCTCTGTGGCCATTTTGCAGGAGCAGGTGAGACAGGCTCCTCCAGCGATGGCGAGCACAGCGGAGCACCAGCCAATGTAAAGTGCTTCTCCTATTTCATACCTGTGACACACAGCAGAGGGTCAGTCAGCCCATGTGAGCTTCATGTTAGGCCTTTTGGTTATCCCTCTCCACCACAACCCCCATCACCACTGTCTTACTTTGTCCCAGGATAGAAAGGGTCAAAGAATTCCCTAGTGATGTTGAAGGCGTACCAGGACACTGCGACCATTGTGCACAGACCTTTTTGACAGAAAAATAAATATTCTTTAAACATTGACAAAGCAGACATTTACAAAGAGGTCCGAAGTCTTGCAGGATTTGAATGGGCAAGAAAACATGATTATCATTTATTAACATTGTGGAGAAGCTCCTTTATCTTAAGGATCTTATCTTATCTAGACCGATCAGAAAGAACATAACTTCTCTCAACTTTGGACTCAATCTCACTGGTTTACCCTCTTCTAAAATACACCTTTTAATGCATTTGTCATGTCTTTGTTACCTTGAAGTATGAACAGGACTCCAGCAGTGCCAGCAATCCTCCCTTTGAGAACATAGTTATCTCCTCCAGCCTTCGAACACTGCACTCCTATCAGGGCCGCCACCAGTCCAAACGTGCCAAACACTATCGATGTGATCATCAAGGCACGAGACGCTTGAATGTAACCTAAACAGTGTGGTAAAAGACCAAAACAACCACTCACCACCATTTACTTGTTACTACAGTATGACCAATTTCTGAGATTTGATTTTGGCCTGTAAACATGTCTTGTTATGAATATTTAAAGTCCAAGAGCCCATGAAATCTTGTAATTGTCCTTTCATTTTTTTATTGCTCTTTTTTTCAGTGTTTCATGTAATATTACAACTTAAAAAAATGTTTAAGTTAAAATGATCTATGATAACATTTTGTGGATAAAACAAATTCTTAAATTCTATAATCAAAATGATTTACTGTAATAACATGGTCGATTTTTTTTGTCAACATACCACTCAAAGCGAGGAGCGAAGGGAACTCCCTGCAGTTATGCACCCCGGTGGAATCCGTCGCACACGACATCCACAAGTTTTCATAGATGGTGGAAGTGGTGATGACGTTCCCATCGACGGTGGAGGTCCTCCAGTAACGGTTCGGCAGGGTGACCCCCACCATCACCCAACTAATGAACCCCAGCACCAAAGCCACTACTTCCACAATTGGATCCATGACCCCTCAAAGAAGCAGTCAAAGAAAAGTATATCCAGAGTTCAGATTTTTTTTTAAAATCAATAAAACCTGTTTAAAGATCAGAACATCTGATTCTGGTGTGATGGAAAATCAGTGTGTATCTGAGAGTGTATCTGTGGTGTGTCTGCTCTGCCACTGGGAGATGTGTCCAGCTTAACAGATATGTATAATGACTTATATGACTTGCTTTCTCTCCCTCCTCCCCTAGTAACACACACACACACACACACACACACACACACACACACACACACACACACACACACACACACACACACACACACACACACACACACACACACACACACACACACACACACACACACACACACACACACACACCCTCGTATTTTACACCCCTGAAAGTGAACAGGTGTTCAATGGCTCACTCTCTCAGGGTCCAATGGTCAACAGTCGCTCTTAATGACACTGCACTGTGGCTGTGAACGTATTCCACCACATTTATTCCTTTCATGAACAACCAAACTTGAAATATGAAAAGTTTTTAAGTTTTATTCTGAAGCGGCATAATACAAAGCACTTTTGGAATAAAGCTAACTGCACCATGTTAGTTTTATTGTTTTTGTTTGGAACACCCAAGGCCATAAAGCATAATGTCACAGTGACTAAGCATCACATCCAGGATTTTGTAACCTTTTGGAAAGGTATCAACATGTAATTGGTCTAACTTAAGGCCCAAAGTCACAACTAAAAGCAAATAACAAAGTTCTGAAGTTACCCAGTTTTCCCTGTAGTTTCTGTGTGTTTGAGTGCCTTCATTAATTATCCTCCTGATAGCTGCTGGGTCAGCCTTGCCAAATCCAGGGCACACACTGAGTTCACCACACTGATAATATTATTCTTAACCTGTATTCCAGACAAAGCCCTCAAGTGTTTAGAGGTGGGAACATTTATAAACCAGCAAACTTGTTTGTATAAAGGTCAAAAATGAGGCTCCAGAAATTCACCAACCATAAACCTTACCCCATCAGTTTTCTGGAAGTAAGTGGGAGGTTGAAGTGTTTGCAAAGGAAAGTTTGTAAATCAATTGCAGTGACACGGAAAAGGTTTAATCAATATCTACAGTATAATTACCATTTTGAATACACAACATCAGGACTCTGAAACTGAAGCAGCTAAATGGAATCCCGCTATCAATTAATTTGAGTATTTACACCTAGGTGTTTCCTACTGTGTTCTCTTAATACATCCATGACTGTGACATGTCAAAATGTCTTTGTGAAAAAGGCTTATGATGTTAGCAGGATGTTTCATAGGAAGTGTTTGAATCAAGTATCCTATTTTTGGCTCGTTTTTATATTGATTAACTGTGATCTGTTAAACCCCAAAGTCCATCTTGTAAATGAACCAGGAATAATACATTTACTTACATATTGGACACTGTGAGCGTATTTGAGGTCATCGTTTGGTGTTACAGAATTGACGTCTCACTTCAGAGTGATTAAAACAAAGACAGAAATTCAAACTGCAGGTAAAGCTCTGAAAACTGGAACCTGCCGCGCCATAAATGTCTCTTTTACTGGCCAAGTGGTTTACAAAGCTAATTTTCACAACACACTTGGCCACAGCATCGGTTGCTGGTGAGTTTGTCTTATTAAATGCAAATATCACAGTGGCTTGGTTTGGTCTGTGTGTGTTTATGTGATTTTTTTTAACCTGGAAAGAACCCCACCATATGCTTTCCAGGAATAACTCATTACATGGCAGCACAGAAGACCGCACAGAATAGATATGCAATTTTAAAAAGATGTGTGTATCCTAGTTTCTATACAAAAGGGAAATGAACAAATACTCCAAAAACAATGTACTGAAGTTGCCGTTTTAAGAGATAGGAACAGTTCCTGCTTCATTTACAACCCTTCTGTGGTCCAGGCTTATATTCAAACTCACAATTCTTGATATTATTATTTTACAACTATTGTAATACATCTTGTGAAATACACGGCATGGACAATGTGTGTTCAGCAAATGGTAATATGTGGGAAAATATTTAAGATGAAACCCAGAATTTGACATTTTAAGACATTACCTGATACATAAATCTTTGTATAATTATGACCATATAGTGGATATCTTTCTACATTTCATGGTTGTGTTGTTGGAAATGTTAAAGTGTTATAAACAAGTGAAAAGATACTTAAAGGACTGGAAAACACATTTTTATAAATAAACTTATTATTATGAGCAAGGGGCTCCAACATGAACACAATTTTCTGCCAACAGTTTTTGTTGTTTCATAAGAGAGATTTTTGTTTGTGTTTTTTCTGTCTTCTTCTTCTTACTGGTTTGAAGTGGGCGGAGCTTAATTAGTGAAAAAAAGTAATGTCACATACCTCTTTGCACCAATCAGAATGCAGCAATATTTAAATAAAAATATGACAGTTGGTGGGTTATTGCTTATGTTGCCAGGTAACTGTCAAATCTGTCATACAAATATATCAAATCTGAGTTTATGATACCATGTTAACTATATTAGGTTAGTGTGTTAGCATGCTAACAGTTGGTACAGCTGAGGCGGATGGGAATGTTATAAATGTTGCAGGTATTTTGTTATAAAAAAAAAGGTATTAAAAGTTTAACCTGATGAAGTTTCTAGATGTATAGTTGGGGTTGACCAAAATTATTACAATTCCTCCTGAGGGGAACATGAATGTCTCTATCAAATTTCATGTCAATCCATCCAATAGTTGTTAAAACATAATGCTCAAAACCGCAAAAGAGAACTTCATGTTGTGCTAAAGGATCACCAAAGTAATTAGAATTCATCCTCTGAGAACCATGTCTGTCTGTTCAAAGTCTATCCATCCAATAATAACAGAGATATTTCAATCTGGACCTATGTGGTGGACCGATTATCGACCTACCAACAAACAGACCGTCATTGCCATCCATAGAGCCATGGTGAAAGCATGGCTAAAATTGACATCTCTTGAAAGAACTTGGACCCTGCAAAAACAGATCAACACTTTAAATGATCTTTTTCTGCGCTCTCAAAGGCCACAACATTTTGCCTTTTCCATTGGTGTATCCTACAAGATTGCTTTTGCCTGCAGCATGGTCTGCTCTGCAAATAAAATCTAAGACTACAAAAAGATGGAAGGAGATGCACATGAAATTGTGACAAACTGTACTGTGTACTGTCTCTCTCTCCCTCTCTCTCTGTCACTGCCTGCAGTAATAAAAGATGACAGACAATAAACCGCTGTTCTACTGGATTAAACAGTAACTTCAAATTACTGTGAGATGACTGAGTGGGTAATTTAACTAAACACTGTTCCAGACGTATTCCCTTTCTTTATGGTGATTACACATTAATATCTCTGTCATGTGTAAACCATATTTAAACCATGAACATTGGCCCCCGTAACTGAAACTCACTGAAGCTGATCTAAATTACTGGCTTTAATTAATCATTGATGTTGAAGTGTGTTAAAACAGCACATGAGATGAGTCTGACTTTTGTTAGTGATTAAGTTTATTTTCTGCTCCTCTGTTTGGATATAGGCCTACATTTTTGGGGGACTTCTACTGACCCTTTTCTCTTTTAGTTTACCCACTCGATCACCTCTTTCACACCGAAGAAGATTATTGTTTTCACAGATCTGTCCCTGGGGAGTTTCGGTCATGTCAGGTGGGTTAATGAGTAACACCCCACAAAGCTGATAACACCCGAGACAACTGATAGCCTCCATAAGTCTTCCTGTCGTAAAACGGTCCCAGAGACTTGAATCTATCCGGGGTCAAGATGTGAGGATAATCGACAGCAAGTGAACAAGGACAGGCATGCTTTTTGTTCCGTTCTGCCCAATCTTAGTACTCAAGACTTAAACACTTTGATTATGTAGGCTACTCTCTTATGTCCACAAAAAAACTTCATTGTAAATTTATGAGTCAATAAATGACAGTGATAAGAATTGAATTGGACTTTGCTCTATCAACAAAAGATTCTTCTGAAAATGACTTTGATAAATTGATCTGATGCAGGTTGACGTCAATGGAAAACTAGTTTCCTGCTCTTTCATAACAGTTTGAATAATAACACAAACTCATATTATCCTTTTTTTTATGCAGATGATAGTTTTGTGGGTATTTTGCTCCTCTTCATTTTAAACAATGTCTAGATTACAGGCTGCCTTGTACTCCTTACTGCACTACATTTATTGAGCAGATCCTTTACTTTTTACATCTAAAGCTTGTAAAATAGAATGCTTTGTTATAGATTAACCTACCCAACATTATACAATTGGAGCTGAAACAAGTAGTGACTCAAATGCAAAGCATGCAAAGATGCCAATCATTTCATATTTTCAGCTTAACAAATGTGAGCATATGCTGCTTTTCCCTTGTAATTATTTTATTTTCTTAAGTTTGTTTTGTCCAACAATTGACTAGACGAAACATGCAATGTAAATGTTAGAGATGTCTGATTGTGTTGTGTGACTACCATATGATTGTTGTATGTCTTCTCCTGTACTCAGCTCTCTCTCTCACAAAACAGATCTCAAAATAAATACATACCTGTGTGAATGGTACTCCAACAGTGAAGCAGTTGTCATTGAACAGCTCAACAATAATTTCCTGAGAACACAAATCTTCTCTCAGTTCAAAATCATTTTAATTAACGAGATGGAAAACACAACCTATTACATGTAGCAAAGGTATATGCATTTTAAATGACAAAAGGTATTAATTTCCACCAAGTGCGTTGCCTCTCTTAAATTTTAAGTAGTATTCAGAACAAATGAAAAGAAACCTCATGTCCAAAATAAATGCAAACATCTCCTCATTGCCTCCTCAGCAGCAGCTGGACTTACAGTCTTCTACCAGCATTATGGCAGTCACTGCTACATCACCAGCAAACAAATCACGTTGTTGCTTTTGGTATTACCAGCTACACTTTCTACTGCACCAATAACACTTTCCTTAACAATTTTGTATGTCAAAAATCATCAACAGACAGTTACAGAACCTCAACTGCATTTTTTTTTATAAAGATATTCTTTACAAAATGTAAGTGTGAACTTAGGAAGTTTAGGCTGAGGTGCAAACTAAATAAGAAATTACATAAAATTGAGCAGCACCTTAACTATCTAATTTATTTACACAAATATTGAGAAAAGTGCCATGCTATCATGTGTGAATATACAGCTAAGTAATGTTATATGTATGGTGAATCTCAACCCTGTTACAATATGGTTATTCACTGGCATTATTCAAACCCTTTAATGTATATACTCAACTTAACACCAAAATGTTACATCCTTCAAGCTCTCTCCACAAACTTTTATTTTTTTTATGTAGAGTCAGTGTGTCAGTCCAGTAAAATTAAGACATGTCGTCCCATGTCTAGGTTAGGATTTAGCAGCTCCCTTTGACACAGCCAAGCCGATGAGACCGGCCAAACCGGCCACAGCGAGACCAAATCCACCGACGATCGCAATGCCAACCAGGCCGTCTAGATGACAATGTGTGAATGTCAGCACAGTGGTTTTACACTCAAACAACAGGGTCAAATAACTGTTCAAATGATGTAATTGTTATTATGTTACTCAGATTGGCTCATACCTTTCTTTAAAGCCTTATCGATAAGCTTCTCCAGTTCATGCGCCTGCTTGTTCCCCGGTTCGTTCTTCAAAAGAGTTCGGATGTACTTCAGGGCTTTTTCGTATTCCTAGAAGATGAACAGATGAGAGGAAATAGCTCTCACTTTGAAAAAACTACAAATGTAACAATGTCAATATTGACATGACTTCAGGAATGACACTAACTTTGAGTCTGTAGTTGGCCACTGCAAGGTAAAACAAGAAGTCCCGGGAGTCATCCTTTGATGTTTTCTGAACAAGTTCTAGAACAAAAAACAACAACAAAGAAAAAATATTGATTTAAAACTGTTCTGTTACGAAAACATCCAAGCTAAGATGTTACAGCAAACCCTAACTTACTAACAGTGAAGTTGCCTTCTCTGATATTTTCTCAGTAAAACTCAGAAATTCATTTTTGTATAGTAATAGTGTCTAGAGCCTGACAGACATTTTCATAATCAATACTATCACAGTCCCAGTACATGTCTGAATTATTTAATCTTATTAACTCTCAATTCTCAATATTGGCCTCAAAAATCCACTATTGTCTGTATTGTGATGTGTAGCTTTTAAGATATGTTAACAAAAGCATATATTGCATTAACTTACCCTCCAAGAGTACAATTCCCTTCTTGATATCATCTGTGTATTTACTCCTGATGAGACACCAAGCATACTCAAACTTTGTTTCTTTGGAGACAGCTCCCTTTGCCAGCTCACTGTTGTATTTCTTCTCAAATTTCTGTCAAAACAAAGCAGAAATTAAGCAACCACAGAATTTAATTTGTGTAATTTGTAATATATTATTTAAATAATCTGTTTTCCAAGGATGGCGAAGGCATGTCCCGCACTACTCAGCCTTTTCTCTGCCTCCGATTGACATTCTTTACCCTAACCCTAACCAACCCAACAAGAGCAGACAACGAGTACTAGCCAATCAGAGGGAAAGTAGGGCGGGTCATGCCTCCGCCATCCTGGGAAAGAAAATTAGCGTAATGTACAGGAAGACAGTGAAAAAGAAACACTTTGCTTTGCTAATATAACATTTACATTTTATAGCACGAGTCATATACACCTTTTTCATATAGACATTTACTGTCATCGTGACCAGTTTTGATCACAAACATGACCCATAGATATTTAAACACAACCGTTAGCATGAGCTAGCTAGGTGACGCGTCAAAGTATAGTCAGAAACCTCGCGTTTTACACATACTTCAGCATTTACCGGTTTAACACCTGTTGTGAGGACATCCGTGTGTGTCTATCATGTGTCAATGAGTATGTTTTATGAAATGAAGAAGTTTAGTAATTTGAAAAACTTACTAAAAGGTCTTCTGGAGCTACCACATCGCCCACAACAGCCTCCATGTTTCCGGAAACAGATTTCGGACCCGCCCACGTTTATCACGTAACATAGACATATCTGTTTGAGACGTCATCTCTAGAGCTCTTTAGATCTCTCTAGCAAAGTCTCTCTTGCATAATATTAATATTAATAAAAATAAATCATCATCATCACACACACGTTTAGAGGGAAAAAAGGTTTATTGTTTACCCTAATTTGTTGCTATAACACAATTCATTGCAGCTAAAAAAGTACTTTTACTCTAAAAAGTGATGCTGCTGAGGCTTCATCAGTTCTTCATCAGGTCGGCCGGGGAAAAGGCTAGAGGCAACAGTTCATTAAGGCTGGTTTTTTTGTAAGATCCGTCTGGCTTGGTCAAGTATACAGTCCAGTCTGATCCAAACTGGTGAGAGAGAGCGAGTAAAGCACACTAGTGAAAGAGAAAGTATATACAAGGTATATTGTAGGCTATATATTTTATTTCCTAACATGAAGGTCTGAATGTGGTATCAAAGTCCCTGCCACACTCAACAGGAATACAATTCAGGTGAAGAACTATAACTCATTTATACATTTTTTTGTTGACAGAAAAATTGCCAAATTTGGAGTTAAAAGGTAAAAACAAAACTACTGGAATCAGCATATAAAATATCCAGCATGTCTAGTACATCACTCCACCCATGTTGCTAAAAACAAAACAAATTCCCTGTAAAAATGCTCTACTTAATGAGAAAGCTATAACTTACTGTGCTAGGTTTTTAGTATGAATGTTTAACATGCCTGTAAAATACAATGGCTCCTGCTGTACACACACCAACCGCCTACTGCAATATCCAAAGATGGGTCTGACAGGGAAGAGATTGTGTTCTTGGTTTATATACACTGTAAAAACCAACATCTTATCAAGTCATATTTGAATCTAATTTATTTTGAGGAATCAAAGTCTTAGAACAAGTGAAAAAAAACTTGCCAGTGCAGAGAGAATATTTTGGCTTGTTCTAATCGACTTATTTCACATGTTTTCTGAAATCAAGTTTTCTTGGTTGTAAATTCTAGACAGAAATAACTTGATAAGCTGGAAAGCTTTTGCAGTGTATCACTTACTGATTGTCTGTACCGGTCATAAAAGAGATGTCTCACCTCCATAAGAACTTGTCGACATGCTCCACATGGCCCAACAAAACGGTCTTTGATATCACTGCATATAAACAGAGGATAGGATAAAGGCATCAGAACATGTGCAATATGAAACTTTTAATATGTCATCAAAGTCACTACAATGAGAGTCTAACCATGTCACAGCAATGGCAGTGAACTGTGTGTGTCCTTCCACCACAGCCCTCTGGATGGCTGTCCGCTCAGCACACACCGTCAGACCGTAGGAGGCATTTTCCACATTACAGCCTGAGAACACACACATACTAAGACTCTGGATTCTTTCACAGCAGCAAAAGAAGCAACTTATTATATTTTAATATATTATTATATATATATATATATATTTTTAAATACTTTACCCCCTTCGTTCTACTTTGCTTTGTGACCACTTTATAATTTCTGTTTTGAAAAGTGTTATATGAATAAAGTTTGCTTGAAAAATCAAAAGTAAAAATACTCATTATGCATCAGAAGGGCATTTTAAAAAACAATAACCTTTTTTTACAGAAGTAAAAATCCCACAACCTTTATTACAAGTCCTGCATTTAAGATCTTACTAAGGTAAATGTACAATTTGTGCATGTAAAATGTGCATTATGAGCAAAATATAGCCTACTTTTATATGTAGGCTTTAGTATTTTATATTTGTTACGCAGAAAATTGATCCCTGTGAGTTCAGTATTATTTAATATTATTTATTTGAATATTGGATCGCTAATACTAATGCACTGTAATGTAAAAGCATATTTAATCTACAAAATAAGTAGGGCCTTCAGCTGTTCAAGTAGCCTACTTGGGTAGATTACATAGCCTAGTCTTTTCCCACCACTCTACTTGCGGTTTTCAGTTTTAATGGGTGCACAAGAAAAGAGAAGGCACCTGTTGGGTTGTTACCTGAAATGATAGCGCCATCTGCTGTTAATATGGCAGCACCGACAGGGAACCGACTGTAGGGACAGTATGCCATGTCCCGGGCCTGCAGACACTTTGACACGAGCTCTTGAACTTTATCTGAGATAGGATTTCACAAAAGAAGGTTAGCATTCATGATGAGCCGAATGATAGCCTATGTCCAGTGAAACTGAAAGGATTTGTTAAATGAACTTGCCTGTCATTGCAGAAGAAGACCGATCGAAGTTTTTGTGGAATATGTCACCTTTTACAGCTAAAAAAATGGATGTCAGTTCTGTTAATGTTTAAAAATTAAATTTGATTCAGCCTACCAGGTTTGCCGAGAGGAGCTAGAACAGCGGGGCTCATGACAGCTGAATGTGCCTTGTTTACCTTCACGTTATTGGCTGGTTGAACGGGGCGTCATCGATCAGCTTGGTCCATAGACTGCAGCCTATATACAGATGGACGACGCGTCTCCACTTCCTCCCACTGTAGGCTACATGGTTTGGTCAAGTTTTGGTAGGCTACTGACATGTCAAAGTTTCTCGCGAGATAAAGGGATGTCGAACGAACGGTAACATGACAAAACCACCCCAAAGCCCAAATCAATAAACTTCAACCAAAATCAAATAACCTTTATTTAAAACTGACATTCCAGCAGAAACTAATATTAGCTAGCTACATAAAATAAACAAGACATAGCATATAACTACTACATAGCCGATAATTAGTAAGTCTTACAACAACAGTTTTAAATTGACAATTTGTAGAAAACAAAGTGAAAAAAGAAAAGCAATTAAGCCATAGCATTTGCCAAAGAACCATAACAATAACCAATTTAAAAGGGAAACTACACAATTGATGATAAGTCAATGAATTTATAGAAGAATAATTGGCAACTATTTTAATAATTGATTGAGTCATTTTCAAGCAATAATGCCAGTTATGCCCTTGTTCCAGCCTCTCAAAAAGCAGTTTAATGACATAACCTTTGCCTGTTGGAAATTGCTATGGTATTTTTTATTTTACAGAGCAAACCAATAGTTTAGTTAATTGAGAAAATAATAGCCATAATGGATAATGGAATCCATAATGGAAATAATTGTTATTTTTAGCCCTACGTGAAAAACACATTCTCTCATACTAAATCTCCCACTGCACAAATTATGATAAAATCCCTGTAAAGTCCTATTTAATGTGCACAATGAAATATATTTATGTACACAGATAATTATTTAAACCTTAGATCTATCCATCCATGTCTCATACATTCCCATAAAAGTCTCTGTTTGTTGTTGCAGGACTCATCATCACACAACACAGCAGCCCTTTGCAGAGTCTGGCCAAGAGGACCAAAATCACAAAGGTCTCCCACACTGCATTCCAGAAAGCAAATGTATACAGGGTCTTATCACAGTAAGCACCATCAGCAGCTGCAGGATCATAGTTGGGTTGATAGACTGAGAAGACCCACACGTCACCTGTAGATGCATTGGACAAACACATTTAGCTGTGATCTGAGCCTCAAAATCAGCATTTTTAAATCATGGAACGTGTGACATTTTTCATCCTTGCCTGCCAGGATCCATGTGCAGAAAAACAGGTTTATTAAGCACGGCAGACAGGCTTTGAAACCTTTGGGATGCTCCTGTGGCTGAGCTGCATCCCTCTCACAGGGAAGGGTCACATACGGTATCATCAGCAGCGTCATCAAAGCCAACCCTAACAGGTAGTTGGGAATGTTAGGTTGCTGAGGGCAGTCCTTGAAATAAACAACACCTGTGGACAGATGGTGGCGAGAGCTGTGTGGTTACAGAAAGGTTGTTGAAAGACGATATGATGAAACATCAAACTGAAGAAAGATGATACTGACCAAAGATGACTCGTGCCAGAGTTATGACCACCCATTGCACTGTGACTGCAACTAGAGGGGTAGGATTTAAAAATAAATAATCAAATTGATAATGTCAGATTAATTGCATATTTTGAGCCCTACATACATTTAAAAAATAGCAGAAATGTCTGTTCCTTTTCTTCTTCTTCTGTGAAGCACTCTATAACTTTGTTTTGAATTCTATACAATTAGTTATTATTATCATTACATTAAATGACATGGAACTATGACCAAAACCTTACTGTAACAATAGCTTAAATCCCTAAATGTGACAGAAACGGACTCAAAAGGCATTTAAGGTCACAGGAATTTAGTTATTTTAGAAATGTATATACAAAGTAGTTAGTGTTAAGAATATTTATGTCAAATTATTGTTTCCAAGATCAAGTACTTTGACAACCAACATTTGTAGTTGTTGTATTAGACTACATTAGTTTTAGCTGGTTGTACCTACTAACCTGCAACTACTTACCCGATAGCCTTGGGGGTCTGGCTAGTGGGGGTTTCACTTGAAGTCTTAATATGGCACCCACAGTGATTGTCACTGGGCGGTCTGTAGATGGGGCTAAAGAGCAAACATAACTGGTATTAATTCTGCATGTGATTGGGATGTTATGAAAAAAGGGAAAGTAAAAATCTACTGCATGTTGAGGTCGTCCCACTGATCAGCTTGTGGGTACCAAATACCATCACTATTATAAGTGCAATATTGACGTTGTTTTCATACTTAATCCAAAAGTGAAACTGAGGCGACAGTTTCGGCTGACACAAAGTTTATTAGTAAATATCACACCATCAGACCATTTGTTGGAATCATGTTGGATGTTTTTAACAAAGTATTACTACCATAGGCGTAATTTGCAGAGAGGATTATCAAAACTGGCCAGTGCAACCCCCCCTAAAAACCTATTATAATTTCCTTTACATAAATAAAGACATTTTCATCATAAATTGATGCAGAAAAATTCACCAGAATGCAGGAAAGGAAGTGTCTGTCGTTCAAAATTTAGCTTAGAAGTGGAAATCTCAACCCCTCCAAGGTTGAACCCAAAGCTACACCCTTGATTAGTACTATCGAACAGCTTTAAACAAAACTCTTATTAAAAACTCCTTATTTGAGAGACCAAATTTAGAGCAGATCACCTGAAATACCTGACACAGGTTGCACTTACACTTAGAGCGAACTCAATTTATGCAATTATACAAGAACACACTTGCCTGCCATTGCAGCTAAAAAGGCTTCCTCTCCCTGAACACTTTGTCAAATAACTTAACTGGTGAACTAGACACTTACAGGAACAGTAGGGGATTTCTACAAGCTAATGTTTTCATACTATGGTCAACAGGAGGAGCCTGTTATCACACGGGATGGCTTGTCATGTCAAGAAAATGAAAGTAAAATGATTCCTCTATAGAGATTCTTTATTTACTGACTCTACTGATTCTTTAAAGTTGACAACATTTAGAATAAATACAATTAAATGTATTAAAACGCTGTATGCAACTATTCCACTCCTCCGTGAGTAAAACGCCTTAATGTATTTTATATACAGTACTCCTTTGCCAGAAGACTACCCGCACAGTTTATTTAGGCTCTTCTCATTTCTCTATTTGGTGCTTCCTTGTCTCCTCTCCTTCTGTGACCTGGAAGTCGGTCTCAGCGCGTCATCTTGAAGGATGTCTCGATTCAGGAGAGTGAAAGAGGAACTATAAGCAAGGATGCACAGGTGTATCCTTTGGGGAAGTCTTTTCGGCATCTGTGACATATAAAAGAGGTGTCACAAACAGCTGGAGTAGACAAATCATCAGCTGTGCCACACTTAATATTTATTGACTTTAAAATGACGGCTCCAAACCACGGCTGTCTCATTTTGTTAAATGCCTGTTGCCTTGACTCCTCTCTCCTTGTGCCTCTTTTTCGTCTCCTCCGCTTGCATCTCAGGTGGGAGGGACTAAGACTTAAGGAGAGGAGGCAGGGAAAGTAATTGAGGATGTCCAAACTGAGGAATGAGAAGTGGGGAGTGAGTCTAAAAAGTCCTTTAGGGCCCCTAAGGGTTTGAGGCCCGGGTAGTTGCCTACTTTATGGGGTTGGTAATCTAGCTTTGGTTAAATAATGTGGCTATAAAAAGTAAGCCCTCTAAGTAGTCATCTTTTTGAAATCCAGAAACCTGCATCCTGCGTCTTGTTGCTCCATCCCTAACATGTAAGTAAGTATATAAAAAGTAAACAATCAATAACTAAGTTTGTTTGTTTATAACACACACACACACACACACACACACACACACACACACACACACACACACACACACCCAGCTATTTTGTATCTTTGGTTGACAAGGCTGTGATTAAGCCGTACTTTAGGCCAAGCCCTCTCTTGTGTTTGCTATCAGTCATAAATAGAACAAACACACTGATATTATCATGAGCAGGAATCAAAGGCCGTCTAACTGCATGTTCAAGCCCCTACAAACCCCTCTCTTTTCTGTGATCTTTAGTTTGTTTAGGTTTAATGTTTGTCCTGCATTTTCACTTTGACATTGACTCATTTGACTCAATATATTCTTGTTTATCTGAGACTCATGAGAAGATACACAGGTCTGAATTCAGATTAGAGGCAGCTACACCAATACTTGGCCTTTGTTCCCTCCCTGCTTCCTGCTCTAACTGTCACTGGCTGTGTTTGACTTTTGCAGTGTGAGTGGTGAGCTTCTCATTCGCCTCCTCTTTGACTTCTCTGCCTTTGAGAGGGAAAGATACTCAAAGTGAGAGTAGAGAAAGAGAGGGAGCAAAAAAATAAGACAACAAAAGGTAAAAACATGTGTTGTACGGGGAAGTGTGCCCGCCTGGTGGGCTTGATTCTGCTGCCTTCCGCGTTCATCTGCATGATCTCCAACCTGCTGCTGTTCTTCCCCGATGGGAAGAAACTGGAAAATGATCAGATCTCCCTCCAGGTCTGGCTCATGGGAGGGCTCATCGGAGGAGGCCTCTTTGTAAGTAAAGGATCTGTGTATATAAGTCTGGTTTAATGTGTTATTGTGTGTTTTATTAGGTTTTTCAGTCATTAACTCTGCTCTGTGTAAACTTGTAAAATCTCATTGAGTTTTATTACTATGGGTTGAATAACTGTGGGACTTTCTTTTAGAAGTAGCCTATGACAAAAAAAATTTAATCAATATATGTTGCATTTAGTGAAAATATATTTTTTTCACTATCGCCTTACCTTTGACTCCATGCAAAGTATATCCAGATTTTTCAGTAAATAATCCATCAACTGTACTACTACTAGTACTACTCCCATTATTCAGATCAGTCGTACCAAAATGCATCTCAAAATTAAGCCTATCATGAGCACGATTTTGCTATAAGAATCATAGAAGAATAAAGAACAAAGTATAATAACTCAAGTCCAATTTTAAGGTATTTGCAATTGAGGATTTCCATTTGATACTACTTTATACTTCCAATCCACTACAATTGAGAGGAAAATATTATCCCATAATACTACACTACATTTATTTCTCATCTATAGGCCTAGTTGCTATACAAATTAAGATTTTACATACAAAACATATGGTGAATTTATAAAATGATGCATTGTTATACATTAAACAACATTAGCTCCTCGACCAAGTACAACATTAAACTTCAACATATAAATATAATGTATAATAGTATACCACCAATGTTTCTGCATTAAGTACTTTAACCTTTGATACTTTTGGTACTATACTTTAGGATACTTTTTAGCCTATAATACTTAATACTTGCATATTTTTACTTAAGCAACATTAAAAAAAACAATACTTTTACTTGTAATGGAGTATATTTACACTGTGGTGTACATGTTATACTAAGGAGAACTTTTAGAGAATGATGCATTGTTATACATTAAACAACATTAGCTCCTCGACCAAGTACAACATTAAACTTCAACATATAAATATAATGTATAATAGTATACCACCAATGTTTCTGCATTAAGTACTTTAACCTTTGATACTTTTGGTACTATACTTTAGGATACTTTTTAGCCTATAATACTTAATACTTGCATATTTTTACTTAAGCAACATTAAAAAAAACAATACTTTTACTTGTAATGGAGTATATTTACACTGTGGTGTACATGTTATACTAAGGAGAACTTTTAGAGAAACTTTGACACATTCATCGTTAAGAGATTAAAACATTATCTGATCTCCTGTACTTCCTCACCAAGGACACACACGCAACAAATGGGATTATACGGGTCACCACCAACATTATCTCGACATTTTAACAAGGCCAATAAATAAATAAACCATGAATACTCATTCATCTCATAAATGGATCAGAGAGACCTTTGAGTCGTATGGAAAGTCTTTATCACCATGATATTACAGTTAGGAACAGGGACCAAGAAGTTGGAGTTAAGAGAGTAAAACTCGATTCAGGATTCACAAATATTTGCTTTAAGAGATAAGAGAGCACACATAGACACACACATCATAAAAATGTAGGCATGTAGTACATGTATGGACACACACCATATCTACATATTAAATGTTTCTAAGAAACTCTTGCATATACTTAAAGTAACATATTACAAAAGTACATGTCTTGTTTGACAAAAAGAAAACATTTTGGATTTTCAACTTTTCAGATGCTGTGTCCGAGCTGCTCAGCTATCAGGGCTGGGGGCAAGGGTTGCTGTGGAGCAGGTTGCTGTGGCAACCGTTGCCGAGTAAGTAAAGTCATTTGAAAGATTTACATGTATATGCCAGTGTGGGGACCAGTAAAAGGCAAAGGCGTGGGCGAGGGTGATGTCATATCATGTATTGAAGGACAAACTGGAACCATGTGTATTTTATTATTAATTTACCATCATGGCATTATATTTTACAGTCTTGTGAAAGCAATACTTGAGAAAAAGTACAAATATCATACCAGAAAATGACTTTGGTAGAAGTCTCCTTTTAGAATATTACTTGAGTAAAAGTCTTAAAGTATCTGATATTTACCGTACTTAAGTATCAAAAGTCATTTTAATATTAAATGTACTTAAGCATTAAAAGTAAAAGTAAAAGTAAAAAAAAATTTGATCATGAACTTTATGGCCAAAGGTGCATAACGTTATCTTCATCACCACTGTCGTCGGGGTGGTCATTGTCTGTTGCCATTGTCCTGCAGCAGGTGCTTCCATGACACTATCAGTCATTATGCTTCTTCTTCTTTAGTTGTGGCCTATGAGTTTTTTTTTTGCCGCTTGGCAACAAACAGGCATCACGTCACCAACTGGAATGGAGCGTGCATTATCTTGGCATTTTAGGAGCAATGATTCGCCAAACTGCTTTTTTCCAATGTAACGAATGTCTTATGATTTTATTTTGTAGGCTATAACGAGTAACTAAGATGCTTAGGTGAAATGTAGTGGAGTAAAAGTATACATTTTATTTAGGAAATGTAGTGGAGTAAAAGTTTTTAAAAGTTTCCGGAAATATAAATAACGAAGTAAAGAACAGATATGTGAAAATTCTACTTAAATACAGTAGTGAAGTATTTGTACTTTGTTACATTACAACACTGTTTAACACTATTTAATTATATTTATTCTACTGTGAATAAGTCTTTAAAGTCAATATGTTTTGGTAAATATATTTTACAGAAGTAGGGCTATAAACAGTACTCACTTCTTTTTAATTATCAGGAACTAGACTGCTAATTAGCTAGTTGTGGAGACATTTGTGTGTGTTTGTGTCTGTCTTATATCCTGTCAAGTCACGTGAAAGGTATTTGTGTGGCCCTTGCTCACATTAACAGATTTGAAGGGCAACATAGGCCTACTTTAGAGGAGAAAAAATTAAAAGGACGAGGAAAGAAATCCTCAAAAAAGGACCCCCTGAAGACGAAACCTATTTTTTAGGGCCCGTAATTCACAAATGTCACATAAACAATATGTTCCTATGTCTCTTTCAGATGCTGAACTCTGTGTTCTCCTCTGCTTTCGGCCTGGTTGGAGCGATCTACTGCACCAGTGTGGCCTCTGCAGGTCTGGCTATTGGACCCAAGTGTCAGCTGGCCAACGGCAAATGGGAATACCCCTTTGAAGACCTTGGCACGTGAGTGATTCTCCTATCATACCTCATTTAAATGCATTTTTTTCTGGGCATGTAGGTGATGCTGTTGAACCTATATTACCTTATTATCTTTGTCAGTGCAGCAGAAGAGTTTCAGTTCTTGATTATAAAAATAACAAATGCAATATTATTAAAATCCAGTAGGTGGCAGACTGGCCCAGCACTTTCTGTTCTGTGTTATTTTGCAGCTTCAGTACGGAAAATCTGCAGTGATGAGCCTGGGAAATCAGAATAGGAAAGCACTCCAAGTCTTCTTGTCAAATGTGAAAACAACATTATTAATGCATGCACCTTATTAATGCGTGCATAGGCCATGTTAAACCGCAGATTTTATGATTCTTGTTTTTTTTTCAAAAAACATAAACATTTTAGTACATACATTTGGCTCTTTGCTGGCCCTAAAACCAAGAGATGACGCTGCGATAACACATTGGGGAACCGCAGAAGTATTTTATGAGCTTAGGCAGGTAAAACTGAATCACCTGACAGAGTCCTATCAGGTGATCGGGACATTCATTTATAAATATGAGGATGTTATTAATATGTAGGCTATTGCTGTCCATGATGAGAGCAGTTTAAAGGGCACCAGGGGTTACAGGGAGCGAACCAAGTTTGAGTACACAATGCATGCTGGGATATTAATACTTAACCTCAGATTGTCCTTCCTTCAGCAAACCTCAATTTCCCCTTTTTCTGTTTCTGTTTTTCTGTGAGCTTCTGTTAACTGTCTTTCACACGATGGACCATGAACCAGCATTAGTTGAAGTATTCTAATATTGATCAGTCAATTAATAGATTTGTTGATCTACATAAAATGTGAGGATATGCTACTTTCTTCAGTTTTATATCATTATAAATTGAATATCTTTGCTGTTGGTCGGCCCAAACAAGCAATTTTAAGATTTTATATTAATAGATAATAGAAAATACATAGTTGGTTAGCAGTTATAAGCACCAACATGTTAACAATCATTTCTATCAGTTAGCATAATATTGGACTTCTTTACCCTTAAAATATCCATAATTTGACAAAACAATATCTATTGAACATCTAACGGCAGATGTAGAGAGTTAGCTTAGCTTAGCATAACGACTGGAAACAGGGAAACAGCTAGCCTGGTCCAAAGTAGCACATCCCCCTAATTATTTCCTCTTCACACTTTGGTTTTTACATAAACAAAGAAGAAGCATGTTAATTATTGAGCTTTGGATGTGCTGGAAGGCAGATTTGGACAGAGCCAGGCCAGCTGTTTCCCCCTTTCCAGTCTTTATGCTAAGCTAAGCTAGGCTAAGGTAATCAGCTTCTGGCTGCAGCTACACATTAACAGTACAGGCATGTGAGTGGTATCAATCTTCTAATCTAACTCTTGGCAAGAAAGTGAGAAAGCATATTTCACAAAATGTCGAAACATTCCTTTAATTGTTCACTATTAAAGGTGATCTATTATGCCTTTCCGTATTTTCTGTTATATCCATAATGTTGAAATGTCGGATTTTAATGTTAAACGTGTGTTACGTAAAAAACACTCCAGTAGTTTCTGCCTGGAGCAGATGACCAATCATAAGTGTCTTAGCCTGCCTTCTATGATTGGTCATCTGCTCCAGGCAGGAACTACTGGAGTGTTTTTTTTAAGATACTGCAGTGTTAACATTGTCGCATGTAGCTACAGGCTCATGGTAGTAAAATATGTAATCTTGGCATTACTGCTGAAACATGTCCAATTGGGTATTATTTGGTTCAGAAGCCTTTATCTGCTCCATTCCATTACCATCTAACGTTAGCCTAGTGCTAAATATTAAGTAGCTGCATGCTAACACCAGATAGCTGTAATCTTAGCGGACAATGTTGGTCATTTCTCCCCAATTTCGGGTCACATTACTGCTGGGACATGTCTGGTTGTGTAGTATTTGGTTTATAAGCCTTAATTGGTGATTTTTCACGGTAGAAAGTCCTGCTATATACTCCTTTGCAAAATACAAATATGAACCTGAAAATGCTATATAATGGATCACCTTTAATCATTTTGAAACAGCTAAATGTCCCTTTCTCCATAACATCAAGAGCTCCCTCTGCTTTCTATTTGCCATATGCTTTCTTTCTCCACTCCTCACTTGTTCCCTTTCTGCTAAGACAGAAATGATGGTTATCGGACCAGCAAAACTAGGTCATCTTTTTGATCACATTACTTTGTCTCTCGATGATTGTGTAATCAATCGTAGAGACCAAGTTAAGAATCTTGGTGTGCTTTTTGATCAGACACTTTCTTTTGGTTTACATATAAAGGAGGTGACCAGAGTCGCTTTTTTCCATCTTAGAAACATCTCCAAGATCAGATCAATACTGTCATTTAAGGACTCTGAGGTCCTCATTCATGCCTTTGTGTCATCCAGACTAGATTATTGTAATGTCCTTCTGTCGGGTCTGCCAAAGAAAAGTCTTCGGAGTCTGCAGTTGGTTCAGAATGCTACAGCTCATGTTCTGACTGGAGCCTCTAGATATGAACATATTACACCAGTGTTATCCTCTCTCCATTGGCTCCCGGTTCATGCCAGAGCAGACTTTAAGGTGTTGCTGCTAACCTATAAAATATTAAATGGCAGCGCACCGTTGTATCTTAACGACCTAGTGAACCCTTATGTGCCTGCTCGAGCCCTGCGTTCTCAGGGGACGGGTCTTCTGAGTGTCCCAAGGGTTAAAAAGAAGACAATTGGTGAACGGGCCTTTGCCTTTCGTGCACTGACATTGTGGAACAGTTTACCCATGGACATCAGGCAGGCTTGTTCTGTTGAGGTTTTTAAAGCAAAGCTAAAGACCCATCTGTTTACTGTTGTGTATGAGGCCTAATTTCTTTGTATGTTTTTCTGAGAGTCCGAGTGTGTATTTATTTTAGTCATTAGAAATGTTTTTAAACTGTATTTTCTATGCTCTGTACAGCACTTTGATTTGAAAGCGCTTTATAAATAAATGTATTATTATTATTATTATTATTATATTCTTACTGACACATTTATCCTCAACTCAGCCATCTTTTTTGACTTTTGAACTTCACACATCTTTTCAATTATGCTGTGGTGTGTCTCTTGGACAGTGATTATTTCTACTGCTCTTCTCCCTCACAGTGGTAATGGCAGCTACCTTGTAAACCAGACTCTGTGGACAATCTGTAATTACCCTGTCAACGCAGTGATGTGGCACGTCGTTCTGTTCTCCATACTGCTGGCCATGGGAGTGGTGCAGCTGGTGCTCTGCGGCATCCAGGTGGTCAACGGCTGCTTGGGATGCATCTGTGGGGACTGCCGCGACAGCAAAGATGTGGGTGAACAAATCCTGAAACTCCAAACCTAAAAAAAACAAATAGAGAAACTAATGCAAATCTTTGAAATGACACAATGAGTTTTGAACAGTATATCTGAGCCCAGGATGTCATGAAAGCTACACAGAGGAGCTGCACTGGCCATAAAAGCATTGCAATTTTTATCAAACTAAACCGAGCCAACGTGAAGTAACATGCTCTGGATTAACTAGTTTGGTTGCTGGAAGTGAGACAGCTACTCTCAGTAGTTTGTTGAATGACTTGACCGGGTAGCGGCTTCCTACATGCTTTAGTGCTGTTTAGATTGCACTTTATCAGCCTGCCACTGATGGAAAACAGGAAAGGAGAAAAGTTTTGATCCTGTGTTGATAATGTGTGTGCAAGAAAGCAAGCAGATTGGCAGGGATTGTAGCAAAAGTTGCTGAATTCATTTAAATGAATAGTTTGACATTTTGGAACCACATGTCATTTGTACACTTGTTATGGATTACACAAACAAGATATAAAGTGTTAATTAGTGAGCTTTAGAGGTGCTGGTCTGTGGATTTTGTTATCTTTGGAGAAATCCAGGCTAGCTGTTTCCTCCTTTTTTCAGCATTTGTGCTAAGCTAACCGGCTGTACTTTAAAATTTTGCGTAAAACATGAGAAAGGTATGAATCTTCTCTTCTAACTCTTAGCAGAAAGCGAATAGGCATATTTCCCAAAATGTTGAACTATTCTTTTAAAGAATGTACATTTTATTTCAGTGCAATCAGTGACTGTAAATACTTGAAAATCCAAAAGTCGGACACAAAGATTTAGAGCTAAATTTAAGTTGTCATCAAGATTCACAAGCTAAAAAGTATACTAAAATTAAACATGACTGAATGTGATTGATGACTGATTGAACTTTATAAAGGTACAACAAGTAAACTGGCAGCTTGGCATGATCACATATAATTATGCACATGTACTTTTTCAACAGAAATATCGGACACAGGTTGAAGATTAAACTCAGATTCAGCACATGGTTAAACATATAGTGAGGACTGCTATTTTTGTATTTTGCTGACTTGCAAAAGGGCTCAGACACATTTCATATGCACACTAATAATGGACATACTGTAAGTTGATCTGAAGGACATAGCAGTTACCATACAGGATTTACAAAGTATACAAACCATTATTTATCATTATCTACATTTGCATTCGTCAGACATATCCACTTATGCATTGTATCAACAGAGTTACAATGCAATGTAACAACTTGTCTACACATTAACATGATGCTCATATTTATTAACAGCTCTGTCAGTCAGTCATGTGAGACCTCGCTTCATGTCCCAAACACAAAATTAATATGTGACTTCTGTACTGTTGCAGGATGATGGTGGATTGTGAAAGTGAAGATCGCCCAGTTGTAACACACCTTCACAAGGGCCAGGAGGCATATTGAGGGATACCTCTCTATGAAACATCTAGGGGTTTTCTTTTGATATTCTTACACCAAGTCTGTGTCTTAGATGGCTTTTTCAAATCTATCAAAGCCTTACTCCATTATTGTATGAATGTTATTCTAGCTGATTGTGTGTGTTGCTGGATTTATTTTTGGTTGAAATCTATATTTAAATAATCCATTAATTAATAAGTAATTTCCATAGTGAAGACACCCTACATATATGGATCAATGTGTAATTGTAAATAATGATTTGTGTTTGTTTTATGTGCCTCTGCTTGGGTTATACTGTATATCAGCTAAGTGTGACAACACAATAAAAGATATATATAAATATATATACAACATTTACTATGTAGATATGTTTTTATGATTGGATTTGTGCATAATTCGAGAAAAGTTACATCAGTTCCCTGTGACTACCAACATTAAAAACGGATTTCCTGAACAGTTTTTATGTGAACTGTGTTTTTTTCTTGATCCAAAACAAACTGTCGCTCGATAACTCAGATTATCCAGTTGAAGAACTTCTGAACTTCAGAATCACTGTTAGGATCTTTGTCAATTACTCACCTCATGCTATGCCCATGAAGCCAGACAGCCAGATCTAACAGGATTATTGTGCTTCGAGACAAAGGTCGAGGGTCAGAACGCCCCCCTGTGGACACTGCGAACATTGCAGCTGCAAAAACACTACACACTCTGTCCTGTTAGCACAGGTGCAGGTTAAGCTCATAATCCTTTGCTGCCATGGAGCTGTTTCGTGGTAATTGTTACCTAACTTTAAAGTTAAAAGCCTGTTGCAGAGCTGCACCCACGTAAATATAGACACTCAACTACCAACAACCCAGAGCTAAAGCCAAACCTTTATGGCAGCACAGATGAAATAGAAGATGAGATGAGGTCTTTATGTGCTGCAAGTGAATATGCTTTTCAGCTTTCCTTTGTACTTTGGCTTGTAAACCAAACAATTTCTTCTAAATTTCAAGTTCCTGTGTTCACATACTTCCAGTACAGGGAGGGGAAATTATGTTGCTGTGGAAATAAGCCCTGTGCCCAACACTGTAACCATTTTAACTAACTGACTGGCCCGTGTTATGCAGCTCTCTTATATAATGCACAGCACAAAGCGAGGAAGGAACATAAGTGAGAAGAATTTGGAATAAAAGAATGGGTGGACAAAGGGAGGAAAACTGGAAGGGGGCCCGTTCTCAGCCACTTCTCATGCAAATCGTAGCCGCTCTTAAAGAATCCAGAGAGGCAAAGAAAATGTTGTTTAATGGCGAGGAGTACAAACACTGATATAAGTGCATGCATGCAATGAGTAAGACTTGAAAGACAGAGAGAGGTTCCACAAGAGGGAATGACAAGGAGTCAAAAGACAGTTTTTCAAGCACATAATTCTTCTGTTGTATCTGCCTTGTGCACTTGTTTAGACACTGCAGTGAGGCCATTATTTAGAAATGTAGCCCTGTCCCAAACCAAGCCCCTCCTCTTGCTTTTCAGGCTTGACTGACATAACAAAGAGGAGGCAGAAGGGAAAACAGGGTAACATGAAGCAGAACTGGCCAGCATTGGCCGGACTAGTGAAAACAGGATTTGGACAGAGCAGGACAAAAGTACAAATCAATCTGTGCACGATGATTAAAGCTTTTTAAGTGAACTAACATTTCTACAATGGGGCTCCTCTTCCCCTTTCTTTCGTCACCTTGGGTTAAAACTCCTCAGCTCACCCACAGCCTCATTTAAAAGCAACAGTCATGCTGGCGGCACAAATGTCCACTCAGACACACGTAAGTGATAACTTAGCAGTGTCCACCACCCAATAATTATGTCAACCACACTATAAATGACCTAAGCGGAGCCACAAAGTAGACAGTCAGGCACATTCAGCAGGTCTTATTTACAACTCAGTCCAAAATTGATAAATTTGAATTAAAAGCTAAATGTCTACCTTTTACTTAACTTTCTGATTATTTGACTGTACCATCCCATCTCTCTTGGTGTTGTTTTTTAATTTGCTCTATCAATAAATTGACTTGGCAGTTCTTAATTTCAGTCAAAGTGGTTGTAATTCTACTAAGGTATCAATTGCTTAAATATGCTGACAGTGTTACAGGCACTATATTATCACATAACTCTGAAACATGATATTTTACACTTGGACCAGACATAAACAACAAGACATAGCATCACTGTTTTCTCTTTTACATCATTTCTTAATGGCAGCATGCACACAAAATGAGCTAGAACTGAGAAGTATCAAATCTGCTAGCTTTGCTTTGTGTGGAGCTGAGAGGTATAAACGTTCCATATTGTAAAAAGTGACATTTCCATGTCTTTTTTTTAATCATTAAGCAGGTCGAGGTGCTATATAAATATTGTGAAAGTATGAAAACGCTCAATCCACAGAAAAATGCATCCAGCCCATATTCAGAAACGGTGCCTTTAAACAAACCGCCAGGACTTTTGGACGTTTGTGATGTCCCAACTATACAACTATATAGTTAGAAAGTGCTGCTTCCCTGGCTGCAATAACGTGCAGAGATTCCGAGAGCGCAGATGTGGAAGCCCAGTAAACGCTGACCAATCAGAGCTGACTGGGCTTTTTCGGGAGGGGGGCTTAAAGAGACAAGCGCTAAAACGGAGCGTTTCAGACAAAAACATATGTATATTAAGACAGACATTAAATTAAGATTAGTCATTAAAGCATGTAAACATGTTCTAGTAGAAACCCAAAATACAAGTATAAACCTGAAAATGAGCATAATATTGGACATTTAAGTCTAGTAGGTTAAGTCATGCACAGAGCAACCTTAAAATCTGCCCTACAAATGCAAGAGGCTGTAACTACATATTTGGTCAAAACTGAGACCTGAATCAGATTTTTTTCTTTGCCACAGAGCGACAACCAACTAGCAACTACTTTTACACCTAATATTAAAAAATATTTGATTGTAAATTAATGTCTTAATAAATTCATAATTTTAATTTATTGAAATTGGATATTGATTAATATTATTGGATGGACAAACAGACACATACCAAAACAGAATAGTTTAGTGTATGACATATGGACTGTAAATTGTCAAAATAAAGTACATTTTTAAATAAACTAGCCTATCTACAAATTGAAATCATTTGTAGGTACAATTCCTTACCCTTTCACTCACAGAAGAATATTCAAAGACAAATCAGCATTTTTAGGTATTATGTAGGCTTTGTGGCAATGTTTTTGGGAGTAAAATAATCAGTACAAAAAGGCATAAAATGAAAGCATTACAACCTTTCTATTTGTTGTGGAGTTTTCCAGCTAGAAATGTTACAACATTTTTTCTCAATTTCACTGCTTCTGTAGTAAAGCCAGTGTGCTCTGCTCCCTCAGATTGTCTATTTACTATACTCTGCAGTATCAGCTGTATGCATGGTATGTAGGTTGCAAACGTGATTAGACCCCATCCCTTATGCACTTCATGATTAATGTAATCACTGAGAACAATACATGTGTCATGATGTAAAAACAGGGCATTGTAAAGAGATATGAGACAAGGCATGAGATAAATGACATAATGAAGCCCACAGAGGGCGGAGGGCGCAGAGGGGAATAAAGGAGGGCGACAGAACCAGCCATGAGCGACCTCAGCCAGTCAGTCCCGACTGCACAGAAAATCAACAAATGGCCTATGGGAATGTCTGGATGTCTGGGGGAGGGAGCAAGAAACAGGGAGTTGGGGTGGGGGGCAGTAAACACTCAAACAGGACTAGACTGGTTTGATCCTGTAATGACTTGATTTTTAGTTTGTTTAATTGGTCTCTGATTTGAATGCCTTTATCTTAAAATACTTTTGAAATCAGGGCTAAAGAGTAACTTAGTGGCTGGGGATACTTTACATATGTCCTGCCTATTTCTTTTCAGCACAGCCTATATGAACTATATAGGTGGAAAAACATTTTTAATCACTGCTGGGTCACAATGTTATTAATATATTTGTCTCAGAGGCATGAAAGCAATTTAAAATCAAATTAGCCTGGATTTAGATGTCATTAAACACGCAGATTCTAGCTGTCACAACTCATAAACTCATGTACACTACACTAATAAACCTCTTTTTTTGACGCAATTATGAACTTCAACATTAAATAAGTTGTTACGTTATTGTAGGCCCATTTTAATATCCAGCTCAATTTTATACATTGATTAAAACCAAGGAGTCTAGACCCCATAAGGCAACATTATAGAAGTGGCAGTAAATAAGGGTTCCCTTGCAAGATTAAAACTGCAGATGTTGCACTTGCAAGATTAGCATGTAGCTCCCTGGGCCATGAGTATGCCTTGGGGGACATTCTGAATGACACTCATCATCAATATCCTCCTGTCCATTATACCTCAGACTAAGTATTCTTTAGTTGATGGATGGGCTACTTGACCCTCTCATGTCTATAATCCTTTCTGTTTCTGACTTCCTGCACGTTCGCAGTGCTGCTATTCTTGTCTCTCAGCCATAGAGCAGTGGCACTGAGGGATTAAAATACCAGTGAGACAAAAATTCACAGGGGATGATGTCCGCATTTTGAAAATGTTGCTTTCCACTCGCCATCCAGTTTTTTCCCACAGCTGATATCACGATGGCATTAAAGGCCAAAGGGACAGTGGGAGTGGTTCAGCTCCTGATATCAGAGCGTCCTCGTGGCCTCACAGGAAGCTACAGTGTTGCCTCATAATAGTACTCGGGCCACCGCTAGACTAACAGCAGCACTTGTTGACACCTTACCTTACATGGAGAGGAATGAGTGTCAAAATGCACGGAGGTGAAACCGCAGAAGGACCACTTGACTCTCTGTGAAGGCTGTGTAACAGTAACCTCTGTACAAGTTTGGAATCTGTTGCACAAAAAAAAAGAAAATGGCTGTAGTTTAATATGCTTTCATAATCCCCAATTTTCAGTTAAGGAAATGAGCATCTGGGAAGATCAAAGTTGTCATGGGGGAAAGAGTTTGAAATCACTCTAAAATAGGTTAAAAATGCCTAATAGTATGAGAATATCAATCATAAAAAGTTAGAAAACTGTGCCTAGTGAAGAATAACAATTTTAAGTTAGTCACTTAGATTAACGGACTAATAACAAAATGTCTATATCTTTCTCGTTTGATGCCATTAGATGTTGTTTTGTGTTTATTTCAAATCTATAAGTCTGCACAACTATGGTCCAGGTCGGGCCCCTGGTTAGCTCACCTGGTAGAGCGGGCACCCATATATAGAGATTTACTCCTCGATGCAGCAGCCGCAGGTTCGACTCCGACCTGCGGCCCTTTGTTGCAGGTCATTCCCCTTCTCTCTCCCCTTTCAAGTCTAAGCTGTCCTATCCAAATAAATGCCCAAAAAATAATCTTTAAAAAAATAAAAACTATGGTCCAGGTTGGCTGCTCTGCTGTTAATCATCCACACAGAGTCGATTTAAAATTAGAGACAATGTCCCACCGAAGTAAGTTGGTTCTTCACCCACATCTGCACATGTGAGTGAGCACATGCATGTCTGTCATCACGTGGACAGACAGCAGAGATTTTGAAGCTGCTGTGAAACATGCAACAGTTGGAGATATAACAGACTAATCAAAACAGATGTCATCAACACTGACAGATGTTAAAGATCAGCTTCAGTACATCTCTCACTTTCAGTTCAAATAACAGATCTAGTTCATGTTCGTTTGAGACTTACCCCCTAAGATTGTTCATAATGAGGTCCCCAAATATTTGTCCAACTCCTTTAATATCTTTTGAGACAATCACATATGCAACAAGAGGAAGGTCAACAGATTTTATACTTTTTAGATTCAAGAGTCCAATGGGCAAAAATAGATGTTCATACATGGCTGCAATTGAATGGAATAAACTGCCAGTTTCTCTAAAACTCATTAAAGCAGACACAAATTGTAAGCAGGCTATAAAGAAATGGACAGCAAATAATCTCTCGTATAAGATCTTGAATAAGCCTGTGGGCTTTATTGTGTAATTTAATCCTCGACAGTCCATGTGCATGTAATAACTCAGTAGTAGTGAAGCAGTATTATGTGTATTTTATGATTGTCAAATACATCTATCTACAATATCTACCCCTTAAAACCCTTTAGTTTTTTTTATTTTCACTTACAGTTTGCAGCACTAAAATGTACATATAGGTACTTACTTATTATGTTTTTCACTTACACTTAAGGGAGCACTTCAGGTACACCAACACTAAACATGTTTTTGGAGCGGTGCAATAATTAAAGTTGATAGTGTTCGCTAATGATTTATCTTGAAATAGAAAAGTATTTGTGGGGTTTTTAATTATAAAAGCCTTGGTCCGGCAGATAGTTTTGGGCTTTCAAAAAGCCACAATTATGAATAACCCATTAGTTGTATTCTGTGTAATATTCTAATTGACTGCAATGAGACAGAATCTGCACACGCTTTCATCCTGATCTGATTACACCTGTAAATGTTCATCTACATGTATTTTCATTATCTAGAACAAGGCTGACTTTCACACATGAATTCAATGTGAAAAATGACCACTTGTGGGTAAGTCCCTGTTGCACTTCACAGTAAAATCAGCTTCAGACATTTGCCTGCTGTTACACAGACGGTTTCCTGGGTGATTTCTAATCAGCAGGCGCAGGCTCACTCTGAGAGCTCATCTGGGTAAATTTCCACTAGGACAAATCTCTCCAACCACTGAGCTGCCCTGAATAAGCCTTAAACCCAGACCAGGAAGCTAATAAACAGCAATAAACCATTTAATGGCCCAACAACATCCAAGGTTTCCTCTGTCTATCTCTATATATCTGTCTTTATAGAAAGGGTTTGTGTGAATATTCTTGATCAGAACTGTCTGCAAAGTCAGATTTTAATTTGTTCTCCAGGTTTTGCCTCCAGATAACATGACAAATGCTTTGGTTTTTCAGCCCTCAAACATGTACTGTCTTACTGTACATGACTGCAAGTGCTGGCTTTGAGTATGTGCAAATACATACTGTACATACTGTACATTGCACAAAACTGGCTGCAGCCAACCAGTTTGTTTCGTTACTTTGCATGGCTCTCACTGTCACTGTTATATCTCAAAACATCCAGCAGGTTTCCAAGGAATTCAGTGGAAATGAGCCAAGAAACAAGTGATTACATGTTAGTGTTGTGAATATGTTACATTTTATTTTGTGACAATTGAACAAAAGCCTCTCTCATCTGTTTTGATTGGCATCATAAATTGTTACAATGTTTTCCTTGCTGAAGATTTATCAGCGTGAACCTACCTTGAACCAATCCTCTTTTCCTCTGGTGCCCCTTGCTTATCTATCTAGTCTCACGTGATCGAAGTTAATGGAGCGATTGTTTGAAAATGTATATATTCTTGTGTGTCTCATTAAACCTTTAGAACATTGTTGAAATGAACCCTGCTTCGTGTCACTTTGTTCTCCGAGTGCTCGTAATGCCCAAGTCAGTAGATGATATGTGATATATGATCAAACCACAAAACAACCGTGAGGTTGTCTCATTGGAACTACAGCTGCAGCTAAAAATTACATAGTGTTGCTTTAAAGGGGTGACTGTTGTTAATTCTTCTCAGTAGTTTTGATCCACTTCAGACTAAAACCTACTCACTCTAATAGGATATGTAGGGATTTCCTCCAAAGGTAGGTCTCTCTTTTCTATAATGCTCTCTCATATTCACAATTATTAGAAATAAGCACAAAAACTGAATCACATAGCCTATACAGAAACTTAACTTCTGAGTTTGGGCCAATGATAGCACATTGTGCTGAAGGTCATGGTGAAGTTCTGTTTGTGGTAAATAAGAAAAAACTCCCAGGACACAGGTCGGAAACTGAGTGTCACATAATGTGAAGGTAATGTACTGTACACACCCATCCATCACAATCTACTTCCTACATTATTTAAGTATCAAATCATGTCCTTCACATAACATTTTCATTGAAGAAAGTGTTTCTGTCATTTTTTGTGCATAGGTCTGCACCTTGCACCTGCTCATTGCAATAATTGCATATTACCATAATAACGATAACCTGTATTTAGCTTCTGTATCTTTCATACATAAAATGCAGCTAAAAGTGCTTTACAAAACAAACAAAAGCAGTATGAGCAAAAAGCAAAAATATTGTGGTATATTTCAGTTGCAGCACTGTGTTGTCGCTGTATGGAGAAGGAACTTCGTAGACACTGCTCTTGGTATAAAAAGATTTATTATATCAGAGTTTTCAGCATCAATTTACAGACCCATGGATATCTGGAGAGACGACCGACCCAATCTTCAAATTTTGTCGCTCTAACTTTTCTTTGTGTGAACAACGTATATATCCTATGCATTGTATCAATATAGGGCGTAATATGTGTGAGTATACCATTGGATGGATAACTGACCAATCGATGCCTGTTATCTGGCACAACTCCAAAAAAGGTCTCTTCTGTCTTGGGGGGACCTCTACTCATGTTAACAATTTCCAGATGTTCTCAGTACATGTAGAGTAAGGTTCATGCATCCTCCTTATACCAAAAACTTAGATCACAATGGTAAATAGTCAGATACCACAATATGAAAATACATTTTAAAAGAGGAGGAAAGTAAAAATAATAAACAGTCCTACCAGCACCAGTGATGACGTCCTACAGGCGATGGTGACCTCTGACCTCTCTGATGGACCAAGAGAAAAGACAAAAGTCCTAACCATCAGTGATTCATGCACCTCAACAGACAACAAGGAGTAAAGTCTGTTGTTAAAATGGGATTACAACTTGATGATCAAAGTTTAGAGGTCAAATCGCCCTAATTCATCATCTCCGTAATTAACTTTGATGACATTTTGTGTTATCTGTATCAACAAATATGTGAACGAGGTAGAGGAAAAACAAACATGCAGGAGGAACAGCATGTGTGTGTATGTGGGACGGGTGAGAGGCACCAAAGAGAAAGGGAGAGTCGGGAGCTCAGAGGGAGGGAGAGCAGACAGGAGAAGAGAAGGAGGGAGGGTGAGAGAAAGCAGGCGTGTCCACTCACTCACCATGCTCCGGGGATTAGCTATTTAAAGTCCAGTCGCTCCGCGCCACAGAAACCTTTCCATACTGCCAATAGCGATGCACAGTTGAGTCTGAGCAGCGCTCCCAGGAAGGCTTTTTAATGAGGGAAGCGACAAGAAAACGCAGATGAAGTGATCGGGGATACTCGCTGTGCAGCTGGGAAATTATCAAGATTATCCATTTTCCACTGTTTGTCTTCAAGTCTACAAGTTTATAGCACCAGGTAAGTAATTTAAAAGGCCATTAAACTTATTTAAACATCACTTGAAAAGGTATTTATAAGACTGCTGCTAACTAATACTTTGACATGTAGGTAAGTGTAAGCCTGTGTTATCAAAAGAGCTTTAGGGTTGCTGTTTTGGTTTTGAAGCAGGTGTGTCATTGGAGGAGTTCCTGTTCATGATACGCTGAGAGCATTTTGTGGGCTACTGTTTGTGAAGCCCACTTCACGTCACGCCTTTTCCGCACGCACGCACGTACGCCTATTATTATTCTCTTTAACTGTCCAGTCTGCCAGTTTAAGTGGCATCACTGATTGGGCAGAATAACGCCATTTATGAGCAACTAAAAACATGAAAAAATGATCATCTTCAGGCTTTGCTTTAAACTTTAATGAGCAGATAAATACTGTTTCCACTTCATTAGTTTAATCGCGGAGAAAGAGAACAGATAATTGATGTACAGCTGCTCTAGATGAAAGCTCAGATTAGCCTGTCTGATGCAGCTTCTCATTCAACCTCCCCCCCCGCACGCGCACAGAGGCTTCCACATCCTGCACGCGCATCTAATAGTAGAATGTGAAATTGTAAACTGAAAGTGCATTGGTTAGCCAAACATGACAAAACTAGTGGTGAAAAAAGTAGTTTCTTATAAACCCCAGTGTATAAAACTGCAGGTTAGGGACTGTAAATTATTAGAGTGGGTCAGATAAGGGGGAGGATATTATTTTTCTTTTTACTAAAAATAGGATAGTCTGGCTTTTTAGGGAGGAGTAGAGGAGAGTCTTTTATATTTGTCATGTTATTTCAGCCTTCCTTTGCAATGTAGTTAATAATTACATGAAAAAGACAACTTACGGAGGACAACAGTTCTGTATCTGCTTTAGGATTTTATTAATGTGTACGATGGTGGCACACATTTACACAGATATTTTATTAAAACATTATAGTTTAAATTGAGGTACACAATTAAATAAGTTATACCAATTAAACACTTATGTTATTTTTTTACATGCTGTAAGGGACAGTGTTGCAGCATTAGAGCTTCAAGAGGAGTGTACAAAGTAAAAAATATGGTTCAGCCTCCCTAAGCATCCCAATTTTGATACAGTCCGAAGTATTATCAGTAATTGTACTTTTAGCACCAAAATGTCTCGTTATATAGTGTTGTTATGATATATATATATATATATATATATATATATATATATATATATATATATATATATATATATATATATATATATATATATATATATATATATAATTGATGCATAAACAAACATTTAAACTGCATTTTAATTATGTACAGTAACTGGTCAAGGTGAAGCTAATTTTAACTACTTTGTTTGTAAACAAACAATATTTGCCTCTGAACTGCAGTGTAGAGGTATAAAATGGAATTACAAGTAGGCTGCCATACAAGTGTATTTACAGTAGTTGAGTAATGTACTGACATTATTGGATCTGTCTGCTGTATGAGAGCGCTATAGAAACACCTTAAGAGCTTCTTTATCCACTGGCTGTGACCAATATGAAGGAAAGAGGATTGTATGCTGCTATTAATGGACACACACACACACACACATATATACACACACACACACACACACACACACATTTGTGCAGGTATCCATGCACAGAGTAGTGTATGCGTCATCCAGCCTGGCAGGCCTGTGTGAGGCTTTGTGTTGCGGGCAGTGACACAAGACTGCACCTTTTTTTTTTTTTTTCATAAAACCTTGGGGACCGACCAGAGGAGGGGGAGCTCAGTGGAAATGTGGAGCTGTGGGAAGATTGTGATCACATTACTACATGCATATGTGCTCTGCTGCTTGCTTTAACATTGTTTACAAAGCAGATAAGGGGCTGAGTGTGGACTGGTGTAAGGTAGTTTGCAGAGATAAGTTTGACTGATGTTTAGAAATAGAGAATATGTAGGGATCACACTCAGCAAACCTGTTTAAGACGCTTAACTCTCCCACAGATTTTCTTGTATATGCACACATGCACAAACATGCACTCAGAATTATGAAAACGTCATGCCAAAAGCCACTTGCTAATGTTTTCCTGGAAGGATTGCGCAATTCTCAGCTCCATCAATGAGGCGTCACTGGTTGAGCAAGTCAAACAGCATTATTCAGGTAGCAGCTAACTGCTGAGAGAAAAACAGAGGTCACTACTTCCACTTATTTTCTCACTTATTATATCTTCATTCTTTACATACCTCATATCTATTTCTTCTACTTCCTCTGCCTTTCCTTATCTCCCCCTCTTCTCTGTGGTCAATATGGGTACTGTCTCTGTGCTTTCAGAGTATGTGTGTGTGTATGAGAGTGTGTGTGTGTGTGTGTGTGTGTGTGTGTGTGTGTGTGTGTGTGTGTGTGTGTGTGTGTGTGTGTGTGTGTGTGTGTGTGTGTGTGTGTGTGCGCGTTTGCCATCTGAGGTTGTTTTTCTCCTCAAGGCTCCCAGGCTGCTGTGTGCTGCCAAACCCCCACTGCCAATCATAGCCAAAACTCCTCACTACTGACCAGGGCCTTTATAACGTTTTTATGGAAAAATGTGTATGCTTGCGAAATTATTAATACACAAAGAATTTATTGTAGAATGAAACTAGGTGGGGAAAAACAGTCAATACTGCCCGTTCACTTTCCTTGACAATGTGTGCTATACTGTGCATTCTCATTTCACAGGCAGAACCTCTAAACTGACCAATCCAAATGGATTCACTGAGTCTGTAAATGAGATAGGATTTCACAGCCACATCTGCGTGAAAATGAGAAGGGGGGTGCATTAGATGGTTAAGAAATAGAGGAGAAAAAAATAGCTTTTTCTGCGTGAATTTATCCAAAAAAGAGAGACTGAAGATATAGAGTTTTTCCCTTGGTTGACACACGCCTCCCCGTCTGTAATGTGCTACAGCAGCTCTTTGAATCTGTGCGTATGTGTGAGCTGTCACGTCTCCATGAATCTGCCACACTGAGTCAAGCAGCATGAGGAATCAGCAGTAAACAGTGAAAAAAAAGGAAAAAGATGTCAGCCGAACACAGTTCTCCTTTATGTTGCAATCACAGTTTACTGTTTGTCATCAGATATGGGGCTTAGTGCTTTATCACACTAATGGGTTTTCTCATCAGACTGAAGTAGGCAGTTAGTTTCAGACGCTGTCTCTCTTTGTGGTCATTTTTAGTCATTTTGCATCTTTGTAATTGTTTTGTGTCTCTTTTTGGTCATTTTTATTGTTTCTTATTGGATGATTCAAGTATTTTTGTAATCATTTTGTAACTGTTTGTGGTCACCTTGCAACTCTGTCAGCTGATTATGTAAACTTTATACATAAAAGTTTATGTCATTTGTAGCAGAAATATGAAGGCTATTATTAAGCTGACTCTTCTTTTACCCCAACGCACAATTACAATAGAAACTGTCGCGATCCATCACCTCTCTCTGCTCCATTTCACCTGACCTATTTCTTAACCCGATTAGACTAAAATAAATACCCTTTTTTTCGCTCAGTCTAAGTAAATACAGCTCAGTCCTGGCGTGTGGCCCTGGCTTTATCTTATCATTCACAGAGAGAGGGACAATTCTCGAGGAAATTATGAATTTGACTGACTTGTTGCTGAGTGAATCAGATCTGATCTAGGTCCAGAACCCCCTCAATGGAAAGCACAATTGCTGACTGAGAGAAAAGTTCAGAAACAAAATCTTTTAGAGTGCTTCAAATGAAAACAACAGCTTCCGCTTCAGTTGAGACGTGCACCTGTCTGCCCGTTAGTCATAACTTGCATACATCAGACGACCTCTATGCAGTCTGTTTGGTTGTCAGGACAGGGCTTAATAACTTCCCTTGCTGCCATAGCCCATTAACGCCCCTTTCCAGGATTAGGCAGCATTGAGGATGATGCTGGCACTGTAAATACTGACTGATTGGCTGGGATTCAACAATATTGTCATCTTACGTTAGGATATCATGGCGTTGAAGTGCAGGATTATAATTCCATTAAACTGTGAACTGGTGTTGAGCTGTCAGCAGGCACTCAGACATACTGTTCTTGTGATCAGGTAGCTTAAATGGAAGCTATAGGATATACCTTTTTAATTTATTTATTTAAATATTTACGGTTTAATTTTTTAAGTATGTTTAGCATACTTTTTACATTATATTTCAGAAAGATTCCCACTGTTGCAGTTTGGTGTGGCTTTGTGCATTGTTTTTATTTGTCAATATTTTAGATTTTTCTATCACCTCTCTTATATTTATGTCTGTTCACTCCCCTCTCTCTACAGACACCTCTGCCATGGGTGTGAAGATGCTGCAGTGTTTTCCCTTCTACAGACGCTGTAAAGAGCGCTGCAAGAGCAGGCAGTGCCCCCCAGCGGCAAGTGGAGAGCAGCTACACAGTAAGAAAGTCAAACTTAAGACCAAATAAACAGCCATTTCATGATAGTGGGCCCTGATAAAGCCTGATCTACCCTATTTGTACCTTCCACCCCTCAGTTCCCATTGAGGAGATGAAGCCCCGTCTGTGCTCCACGACATCCTGTGGTAGCGACAGCGAAGCAGCAGGAAGCCTGAGTCGGGGCTCACAGATATATTTCTCCACCAAGGCCAGGCTGTCTTTTAGACACCAGCTGGACAGCAACATCAACGCAGTGGACACCACTTACTGAGGAGGACGGAGTGCTGCAGAAAAGATAAATGGACTCCTGTATCTAGGTTTTCCCTGGCCCATTCATGCTTGGACCCTGTGGTGCGGATGTGGGAGCCTGATAGCTAAGCAAGTGCATCTATCGTCACCTTTTAGATTTGATCAACAGTAGTTGTGCACTGCCACAGTTTGCAAAACAACCCCTCCTTGCTCACTCGCTGCCCACAAAGAACTCTCGATGATTAATCAGATTCAACAAGAGGCGGGGGAAATAACACTGAGACAGACTTGGTTTTCAATCTCTGTGCATTAATATTTCATAAGACTAAACTCTAAACTGAGTGGACCCAATGCCCAACCGGACACGATACTGATGAGAGAAGACAACATAAGAGACATGTTTACAGCATCCACAACCGAAAGTGCATTACCTTTTTACACTTTTTTTTTTTTTTTTTTTTAAATGATTCCCTTTGTAAAAAAAACCTGCAGATTTTTTTTAATTCACTGTTGAGATAAGGGAGCATGATGATGAATATCTCTATCTTAACCTCATCGTTAGCAGTCACCCATCATGAGTGATGGATCCTATTTCTAAACTTACTGTTGACAGTTCTTATAAGGTTTACTTTCTAATCTGCTCTGTGACAAAACAATGAAACACTACAAAACAGGGGGGGGGGGGGGGGCTCGCTCAGCAGCTGGGTTTTTTGCCTCTAGTTACTCTTGAGAAAGCATTAAGCAAACTGAGCTGCTCAGCAAAACGTATTTCTATTAAGTATTTTGTCAGTCATGTTTGGCTTCAGCTTCTTCTGGCTGATTTCTTTATTTTTTATCAATTAAAAAAAACCCTCTTTGCTGCATTTGATAATAAATTGTTTTTACTTTTTGTTTAACAAACCTTAGCTAAAGACTTTAAAGCTTTAGTGCGTAACCTTTTGATATTAATAAACGTCTGTTACATTCAAGCCATTGCCAAATGAGTTGATACAAAGCTAATTAAGAATTTAAGCTCCACAAAACTCTATTTCTCAGTATGGCTGTATTCAGAAGATTGTGTCGTCCGGCGACTTTCGCCGGCAGAAAATCGAGTGAAGATAATGACCTCTTCTGAAGAGTCCATGTTTTTTTAATCCTCCGTGTCCTCCTTGGCTACTAGCAAATGCGTGGAGGAGGGGTGGGGGCGTGTGTGCGATCACAGAAGGCTTGTATCATGTGGACATGCCGACGGTTTTGTTGTCATTACTTAGAATTCCTCATGGGGGAGACAGAAACTACGCAGTATAGCTTTAAGGATGAACAGGATTCTGTATTTGCCTACAATGAGCAGATATGAATGTAATCGCTGATCCTATATAACTGTGAAAACCTGCTGAAATTTCAAAATTTGTCCTTTGATGCGAAAATCAGTTATTCAAATCTACAGTACGTCAAAAGTATCTTTATTCTTTACTAACAACTAAAAAAAAGGTACATTCAAAATGTCTCCTGTGTTTTTGTTGATGGTGAATGAAATTTTGCAGAATTAAATATGATTATGATGAATGATTAACATTATTTCTTCACACGGTATGTATAATTTCTTAACCAAGACACAGACAATGTATCTTGTTGACAACATTTATTAGAGACAGTTGTTCACGGATATAAAAAAGACAACATTTATTAGAGGCCGTTGTTCACGGATATAAAAAAACAGTCTATTGATAAACTTCTTCCAAACCTGCGACCACTGTCATCACTGCATGTTTTTGGGTTTAGAGATGACGCCGTCTGGATAACGATTCTTAAATCGAGCCACGACATCAGGATCCAAGAGATGAATGCCATCAAGCTGGTTTCCAAGAGTTACCCTAGAAGTGGAGGAGAAAAAAGGTCAATCAGTACATGTAAAGCAGTAACTTGGCCTTTAAATTAAAGCGTGACTGTGTCTTACCAGTTGGGCTGGACGTTGTGGGGTCGACCGAAAAGCTCAATTTTCCTGGTGCCAGGCGAGAGTCTCTCTATCATGCCGTAGATCTCATCTGGTTTGTGACTGGTGGAGCGGACCTGGAAGAGAGCGTTTGGAATGCAATGAAGATTGAATCTGTATCATATCTGAAGCAACTTTTTTCAGGCTGTAGAAATCATAAATACAATAAGTAGGACAGAAGATATAATCATTTACCTCGGCCACAATGACGTCGCAGTCCAAACCTCGGTTGAATCCCTGAGGGTTTCCCTTTACACCCACCTGAAGAAAAACAAGAGAAATATTTGACATTTATCTGACACACCTTTGGAGGCACATTTACAAAAAATGAGCCTGTAGCAGCTCAGCATCTTGCTTGAAAACACCTACTAGCTATGGGGTGGCCTCTAACTACCAAGAATGAACATTAAAAAAACTCCTGGAGGCAAAATTCCTCAAGCATACATGCAGGCTCATGCTGTATATGACAGAGACAGGTACGGTATATATTACACAGTAAGAAGACGCACAAGAGGACAAACATACCAGACAGTGCTCCTTCCCGTGGTTCAGCCAATGGCCTGTCCTTCCTGTGCGGATGATTCTTTGAAGCTGGTTTGTTTTCACCCAAATGATTTCATCAACTCGATCATAGCTAGCAGATGATAATAAATACACACATAAAAAAGCAGCACATATATAAAAAATTGAATGGTGTCCTACCAAAGGGATGACTTAGGGCATGCACAGAAGAAAAGACTTACCCCCAAAGACTGAGACACTCTCTGCCCAACTCCATAGCCCTGTAAGAAGAGAAGTTGATAAGTTTGAGCAGACACAACTACTGTATATCTGGATGTACAGAACTAGGACCCTGCCTTCTCATACTAAACCATGCAGGTTCAACCTGTATAAAAATGTGTGTTGTCTAGGTATTGTTAAATATGATAAATCCCACTACTGCTACTTAATTTAACTGAGAAAGATTGAGCTTTTTGAGGGGGGAAACTGTCAGGCTATCACTTCAAAACAAAGAGAAGAATACTGTACAGAAAATGGAAAACAAAGTCTAGTATACACAGAATTTATTCAAATGTATATCTTTGGTTGCAGGGGTAAAAGCCCCAGCTGAAGAAACGTTTTTTTTTTAAGGTTTGTCGCAGAAACAAAAAAAAACCAAAAAAAAAAACAATCAGAGACAAGGAAACTCGAGCGCCCAGGTAAGTTACCTTCCGGTGACCCAGAGGAAGAGGAAGCCGTCATCTTGAAGGATGGGGATGTTGAGTTTTCTCATCTCGTCGTCAGTCAGTGTACCATAGGGTAGCTCCATGTGTATGTCCCACGGAGGGTCGGCCATCACCACAGCAAACTTACCGAGGATGGACACGTCCAAGTAGCGGATATCGCAGCAGATCCACTGCAAAGAAAAACACAACCTCTGTAAATTTCATAACCTACCAAAAATGTACAGCATACGTCGGTCTATCGCTGGTAGGACGCCATCTTCTTTCCTCACCACTCCTCTCTCAGCCTCACCTGTGAGGGGAACAGTTTGCCCACGTTGCTGTCGGCGTCCCCCGCACAGAGGCCGAGCTCTGTGGTCCCAGCCTGGGGCCCCAGCAGGCCCCCCTCGGCCTCTGGAGGGCTGTCGATCTCGTAGTGGACGTATTTGCAGGTGTCCATGTGGAAACACGTGTTAAGGAAGGAGCAGTCACCGAGGCTCTCGTCCGTGTGCTTGTTAATGATGCGACTAAATGAGAGGGAAAAAAATTCCAAAAGTAAACCGCCTGCATAAACATTTTTGTGCAATGTCATTTTATTTTAACAACTTCAGGTTTTAACAAAACCCCACAAATTAAACCACAAAACATCTTCTACTTGAGCACAAAAGTTAAAATATAGGAAGGCAAATACAAATATATTTACCCTGTCAGTCAAGTTTATTAAATCAGAAATTTGCACCCTGTATCCTTAGACCAGTGTCCACGTTTTTGAATTGTGCCCCCTTAAAACCAAGTCTACTTGTGACCCCTTAAATATAGTTTCATTACTTTCCAGTGGTTCATTTCAAAAATGTGCCTGACGGGATATACCTATACAACATTTCACAAGGAAACATCAGTTATTATAGAAAAGTGTCTAGTGTTTGTAGCAGAATCTGTTTTTTAACTCATTATTCATCTTATCTTATTTATTTTGAGATTTCTTTGGTGGTTCCCGAACCTTCATTTATAATGAAAATGATTTACTTAAAAATGAAAACTAAAAAGATGCTATTTTCCTTTTCCATTAGATTAAAATGATGGGCAAGTCAGTGTTTTACCAGAACATTGTCATAATGTGGTGTTTTTGATAGTAGTGGTATTTTAACCTTGATTATAGTGACCTCTTCAGACCCATGGCAGTATTTCTCTTTTTGAAATATTTGTTTTTAGGACATGTTTGCCTTTGGTTGGTTGACAATTAAGAGATGACAGGAAGAGAGAGGAAAGACAGATGAGGTGAACATGAACCGGTGGCACTGCAGTTCATAGTCGGGGCCCTCAGCCACTAGGGTGACCCCAGCCCAGTGGATTTATAAACACTGAACTGCAATGGAAATTATAATTTATCTGAATTAATTAAAAATCTGTTGAAGCTGTGAAGTGACTGAAAGATTTTTTTTCATCATGTGGGGTGACATAAACACAAAAAACAGTATGCTGAGGAGCACTGACCGGAAGTGTAACTTGGTGCACGGCAGCGGCGTGTCCCCAGAGCGCACACACTCCTCTTTGGTCCCGTGGTCGCAGAACTCTTGGACCTGAGCTCGGCCGCGAGACCGGAACTTTTCTACAATGGACTGCTCCTTAGCTGTGCTGGCATTAAGCAGCTCCAGAATCTCTCTGCTCACCTGGACATAAATAACATGATATACCATATCAGTAATCACACCTCCAAACTATCCTGCTTCGCTTTCGTGTAGCTGAAAATGTAACTGGTTCCAATAATTCTGAGTGCAGTAAGAGACAAGAGGAGATATTGGTCGGTCTCCTCATCCTTCCTACCTTCTTGCTCTGTTGCTCTTTAGTGGACTGTTGGTTCAGGAGGCTCTCTATCTCCATGTCCAAATGGGACGACTGGCTTTTACTGCTCTTTCCTTTCTTCTCAGCCCCGCTCCCCGATGCTGACGGCCCTGCCAGCTGTGAGGAGGAAGCCGGCGTCACAGAGGTGAAGGAAGAGTGTGGAGGTGAAGCAGGGCTCTGAAGTGAGGGTGAGAAGCCTGGAGCTCTTTTGTGGTGGGTTTGATCTTCTGCTTTTCTCTTGACTCCAGCCCGTTGGGCTCCAGCCACAGAACCGATCATGGCCCATAGTTTTGTGTGGTCCACTGCTACCACGATTGAGGGGGAAGAAGTAGTAGAAGAAGAAGAGGCTGATGTGGGCTGCCGGACCTCGATGAGTTCCTGAGCAGAGAATTTTAGCAGCAGGCTCTGGATGCATCCATGACTGACAGCTGTCTCAGACTGTGAGCGAGAATCAAATGGAAGAAAAATAAACTAAAAATAGAAATATGTGTATTTATTTTTTTTATGTAATTACGCTACAGCCGAACTCAACATATTTTTACTTTCCTCTATAAAACTTGTGTACTGTTTGCCAAAAGCATTTCTGTGCTTAGAGACAAAGACTCACACTGAGTTCACTTGTGATGGCAAGGGAGTCCGTTGGCATTGAAAGACTCAGATCAGAGAGATACCCCAGCAGCCTCTTCTCTAGTTCAGGGTCTGGTGGTTTTTCTGTCTCCTCCTGAGGGGGGAGCGGAGCTGACGGAGCCGGGCTGTCACTCCTGGCTGTGGAACCCTCTGTACTGCTTCCGCCATCTGACCGAGAGGACACAACAGAGGTTAACGCCATCATGAAAGCTTAAAAAGCTTTCATGAAAAAAGCTTTTTAAGCTTTTTTGACAACTGATTGTTTTTAATTTCTTACCCAAAAATGCCAGAAAATAACTCCTCAAATGTTTTACCAAATGAATAGTCACTGTTTTTCTTAGTCTTCTATGATAGTAAATTGACTATCTTTGTGTTTCGGACTGTTCGTTAAAACAAAATAAGTTATTTGAAGATGCCATCTGGGGCTGTGGGAGATTATGATGGGCATGGGACCATTTATTGACGTTTTACAGACCAAGCAACTACTCGATAAATCAAGAACACAATCATCAGTTTAACTGATAATGACAATAATTAGTTATAGCCCTGGCCCTACAAATTATAACTATTAACCGTAAGAAAATAATTTACTTGTTGGAAGTTCCCTGGAAAACAAAACTAACAAGATTTGTATAATTGTGTCAATTAATCGTTTAGCTAATTGGCAAAAAGTTACGTAAGTTAAAAGTACAGCTGTATGTGTGGAGTAAACATTCCCAATATTTGCTAGTAAAACTAGGCATTTTCAAGACATCACTGTGGCCTTGGGTAACAATGCATGTGCAATTGTCGTTATCGTAAATATTCAGTTGGTTATTTAACAAAACAATCGTTATTTGCTGCCCTGCGGGTAGCTGCTCTCTGGTCTGACTGTAACGTTAGGCCTACCAGAGGACTGTTGTGCTGGGTCTTTCCGCCGCCGCTGCAGCCTCTCCCGCAGAGAGTCCAGCTGCTTCTTGTGCGCCTGAATGTTGCTCCACGTGTCCGACATGACGAACTGGAATCAACCGCAATAAGTTACCAACACCGACACCGGTTACACTGAACAGTACTTTGACAAAAGCTGAACACTGTCAGCCTTGTTGGGAGCGAAAAATGTATGGTCCGAGGCGAAAAAGTGTTGGACCAGCAACTTGCGTGAGAAACGTTCCGGCTGACTGCTGATGACGAACAATCCTGGTGGTTACATCATCTGAAATAAATAAATAGCCACACATTAATCGGCCTGTACTGAAAGCTGTATTTTAGCAACGAAAAATGAGTCAATGAAAAATATCTGTTCACTTCTAAAAAAGGTTCTTTGTCGGATTCATTTTGGGTACGGACCACTCCAACTTCCGGCGTCTCTGAAATTAAAAGTCCGTTTCCTTTGTGCTAAAATTCATTGCATTCGTGCTATTGTTGTAAAGACATGTTTTCTGTCACCATAGTAACATAAACGTAGATGTAATACTCGTCTCGTAACTTTGTGCATGTTGCTCCGGTTGCTCCACTGCAGTGGCTGCTCCTTCCGGTACTAGGCAGCTGTGAGCTAACGCAAAGATGGCGGAAGACGAGAAGAGTGGTGAGCCTGCGAAAGAGAAAAACGAACTGCAAATTATGAAGGTACTTGTTCTTAATTGTATCACACGAATATTTAAATATACCAAATGTCCGATCCTTAGTGTTTTGTCGACTTCTCATGAGGTCAGCGTCTTGTGTTGTCTCTACATTTGCTCGCTGGACATCTTCTTAACGACTCGTTACTATAACAACTGGCTGCAACTCTCATGCTAACAAACCCTATTTAGTATTGAGCCTTCATTTCTGATACTGTTAGGTGTGTGAGTGCCATATTCCCCATTCTGTGGGTAGAATAGCTTTACAATTACCCCATTAACCCGTCAGATTTATGACTTTTTAAATGCATGGTTAGCTTGCATCCACTTCTTGCTGAGTCACCATATTCTCAGTGTTCCTGGCTTAATGCACCAAGGATGGACACTAGAGATGCACTGATATATTCTCTTAATTTAGTACAATGTTTCATAGATAAATCATCCTTAATCAATAATCTTACATTATTATTTTTAAACATCAGTAGCACAAATGCAGGTGCACAGATTGCTACTTTATTTTTATTTTTTTAGAAATACCTATCATTAAAATACATTTGTGTTTTATAATTGGTAGTTTTATTCTCTTACTGATTTGATAGTTTTTGATAGAGTACTCCAGCATTTTAGTATTGCACAAAATAAAGCTGGACAGAGGCTTTGATATGACTTTTAGACCCAAACATGGGTCAAGCACCTAAAACACTGGATCCTACAATTCCCACAATGCAACTCAATTTTTCTTTCATGAGACCACTTCTCATCATGCTCCCAATTTGTAATGCAGGTTTTCTGTAAAAAATAATAATAATGTATATAAACATTTTGAATGTATTGATTTTTGCACTCTTATTGAATTGGCTATTAAATTGAAGGTATAATATATACGAAAGTTGTCAACAAACCAAACCAAAAACAACCACAATAATTTTACTGTTTCAGATTTGACAGTTTTATTACTCTACTTGCTACTAGATCACAAAGTGGGTATCATACAGTAACAGTATTCTGTTATATGTACATCTCTAATGGGCAATGCTCGTCCCAGTTTTTTCACCAAGTCAGTATTGCACGACATGCAGATTTTGCTGTGAGAACTATGCCTTTGGTCTATTTTTAACTTTTGTTAAGAATTCACAATATTGTTTTTCTTTAACCCCCCCCCCCCTTTCTCTACCCTCCCATTACAGGAGCTTGTGGATGAACTGTATAATTTCAGAGATTGCTATTTTGAGACTCACAGTGTGGAGGAAGCTGGGAGGAAACAAAGCGATGTCGCACAGGAGAGCGAAAAGACACTGAAGAGGCTAGAGGAGAAAGAAGGTGAGAGTGCTACAATTACACAACAGCACTTCTGTCTTTCATTTGCAGAATATATACTAACTGTATCTGTGTTTACAATGTACCACAGATAATTTTAAACACAAAGCAGAGTTTCTGCTGCAGAAGGGTAGGTGTCTAAACGTGGCTCCAGACTTCAGCACCGTAGCAGAAGAGTGCCTTTCACGCGCTGTAAAGCTGGAGCCTGGCTTGGTCGAGGGCTGGAACACATTGGGGGAGCAGTACTGGAAAAAAGGAGACCTGACTGGTGCCAAGAACTGCTTCACTGGAGCCTTGCAACAGGTACATTAAGGACAGAAAGAGAGAGGGATATATTTCAAACTCAGTGAAACATTATTTTCTATCCTGTCCTCTTGGCTTTCCACATAAGAGCCATAATTAAAGTACCACATCCTTCGATATGCTGTAACACATAAGGTATTGTGATAGTGTGCTTCAGTTAGAAAGTTTGGCATTATTTGTTTTGAAGGATTAAAAATGCAACCTATACTATGTCTGGCACTTTATGTTAAGAGAAACTGTCACATAACTAGTGTGATTTACAGGTTGTTTCTGAATTAATCGCTGAACACTCCTGTGGGAATTTCTTTTATATCTCCATGCTAGGTTTCACTTTTCAACTCAGGTTGACTGTCTTGTGCTTTATCTTTTACATCTGTAGAGCAAGAACAAAGTGTCTCTACGCAACCTGTCTATGGTGCTGAGACAGCTGCCGCCGGCGGACAGCAACACACATCATGGCAAGCAGGTGATGGAGAGTGTGGACATGGCCCGACAAGCTGTCCAGCTGGACGTCACCGACGGGACGTCTTGGTGTGAGTAGAGCGTCTGTGTACTTAGTAAGCAGAGGAGAAGTGTTAAAGGAAAGTTATAACAGGGATTGTACAAATGATGTGCTGTCCTAAAATTGTATTTCATGTTTTTACAGACATCCTGGGAAATGCTTATGTGTCCTTGTTTTTCACCTGTGGACAGAATCCACAGTTGTCTCAACAAGCTCTAACTGCCTATGCACAATCTGTGAGTACTGAGCATTGAACATGTTGGTTAAAATCTATCAGCACTAATTGCACTAATATTTTACTCCTTTCTTTCTCATATGTAGGAAAAAGTGGACAGAGCTGCCTCTTGTTACCCGGAGCTGCATTTCAACCGAGCCACTCTGTTCCAGTATGAGGAGATGTACGGGTCTGCTCTCGGTGGCTACAGCCGAGCCGCGGCACTCGACCCGGGCTGGGAGGAGCCTCCAGAGAGAGAGAAGCAGCTGCTGGAGTATTTGGGGAAAGTCACAGAACTCATACAGAACAAGGTATGCAGTGCAAAGCACAAGTTCTTAGAGCATGAGGTGACTTCTTCAAATGTCTTGTTTCGTCAGATCAACAGTCCAAAACCCAAAGACATTTAGATGATTGTCATAGCAGAATACAAAAAATATTCACATTTCAGAAGCTGGAACCAGTGAATGTTTCCATTTTTTGCTTAAAATGTACTTGGGTGCTTGCCAATTAATTAGGCTATTCAGTTTATCATCATTTTAGCTTTAGCATAGAGTTGCTTTCATTTTTAACAACAAAACCTCAGTTTAAGAATGGCATATATTGTGAAAATTTCAAAGATTCCCACTTTGAAACATGAAATAAAATCCTAAGAAAATAATAAGAATTCAAATAATGGATCAAATTGCATTAAGCTGAAAAAGGAATGTCCAATTAAATGAAAGAAGCTGAAGGAAATGTTTTTAGGAAAACAAATATAACGCCTGAACTTGTTTAATAGAGATAAATATGTCCTATGAGGCGTGTGTTTTGCACTTTTGGCATCACTTCCTTTTATTTTTGGCTTTCATTGACATAAATATTGTCATCAAGATGACAAAAATTTCATTGTTCACAACAAGGTGGCAGCAAAGCACAGCCATAGCTTTTGTTTTGCTCCTAACCTTCAGTCTTTCCATCTCTTCAGGGGAAGGTGAAGGCGCGTCGGTTAAGGACGATGCTCTCTAACCTCAACACGTCAGCGTTGGGTCCCTGCTCCTCCCCTCAGTTCCGTTCCCCAACAGGCCGTGTCGGCAGCCTGGAGCCTCGAACTCTTTCCTCCCTCACGCATGGTCACAACGCTGGGGTTGCCGCCCTGGGCAAGGTGGTGTTCAGTCTGGCCTCTGAGGGTCGCATGGCTTTGTGAGTGCAGCTTATTTTATCACTAATGGCTCACATTATCCACATGCTTTTTGGTTCAGAGCAGAAAAAAAACTTAATTTTTGGTGTGGTGGTGTAAAATCTTGCACTTTTTTCCCTCCAGTACGTTTGGCATGGTGGACAGCGAGGAGTCATGTATAGTGGTGATGGTATACAACACAGCGGATAGCTGGGGCGTCCTGATAGGAGACACTGTAGTCATTCCTGAACCTCAGGTCAAACGACACAGTATAACACATAAAGATAAGGTCAGTGTTTAATGTGTGCAGTTCAAAATATAAAGAATTATGTTTCTCTAAATTTTCTGACCTTCACATTTCCTCTGTCTGGCAGGTGTTTGATTTCAGAAGTATACGAGTGGACTCTCCTCTGCTCCTCATTGTCAACGGCAAGAAACAAAACGTCCAAAGTCAGATTGCTGCTTCGGTCAGCTACAAGCCGCAGAGCGAATGAGCTGAACAAGCAAGAGGAAACACATTAAGGGGACCAATCTTTTTTCTGGATTTTTAAGAAGAATTTGGATAATTATGGAAGTTTGAAGTTTCCAAAGTTTGTGCCTGTTTTGTGTTTGTAAATAGAGGTTACCCTGTTACTTTGTCATTAGATAGACAATTTTGTTTATATTTATAAATATTTCTGTTTTGTTGTTGTGCAGACAACACAGTTCTTTTTTTGTAAATTAATGAACCTGTGATGATGGCAATGTGATGTCAGATTTAATTGTGACTTAAGTTTACCCTGAAAAAAATAATTTTATGTTAAACATTTTGTTTGCGTGGTGTCTTAAAACAGCAAAGGGCCACCAGAGGTTCTCATTAAATGTCATTTGAAATGTTTGTGTAATTCCTTTTTCACACCAGACATTTGGACTTATAGAAGGAAAAGCACAGGTATTACTAATAACATTAATGATGGCTCTGTTCTATTCAACTGTCCCAGTAAGCCAGCATACACAACACCAGGACCCTGAAACTGAAGCAGCTTAATGTGATTATTAGTATTTACACCTGTGTTTTTCCTACTGTGAAATGTCTTCTGTGAAAGGGGCCTATCGATCAGAGGTTTCATTACTCATAAAATAGTTAAAAACTCTGTACGAAAGCCATTCTTGCGGTCTGGGTTGACCACTTTACTAGCTGCTTCGGTTGTTTGTTATCCAGGTCTAGACCTCAAGGGGTCTTCTACTTCCAATCAACAACCAGCCAATTGCTCAGGTTTAACCCAGATTGCCCAAATTCCTCACACAGTTCGCATGACAGACCACCTACTGTTATTCATTCAGTTAACGTGTACTGTATCTGTAAAGGAAAATGTATAATTGATTTTTGTTCACTATAAAAGTCAAGCATTTTTGGACCAAAATAATCCATTGTCTTTGCTTAGGTTAGAGTTAGACCCCCTTATCCCAACTGCCTAAACTTCTTAGTTTTCAAATATTAAATCACACAAAAATGATGAAAGGAACATAGTGGAGTCTTCCTGATTACATTAAGTCCTTCGATGCGTCTGTTTTTGACTAGAAACAGGCAAAGCTTTAACTATCCTATTTTCTGTAAAATGGAAACAATCTACACACTAACAGAAAACTGTAAGGCAGTGCTCTTTGTAAACTGATTTTATGTGTATTTACATTACAAGTACTTCTTAACACAAATGCTTAGGTAGAGACCAGGACTAAAAGCTGGTTTTCATGCCTAGTTTAGTTTAAAATTACAATAAATACTACAAAGATGAACTCAAGGCAAACCCTGCTAACTAAATTAACACAAACATTAGAATGCTTTGTTAACATATATAAATAAATATATTTAAGTTAATGTGCTACAGTCAGATTATGAAACCTGTTACTGTCTCAGTGCTTCTTCATGAAGGGCCGGCCTCTCTCCTTGGCAGGGGAGCTGAACTGGAAGAAGGTCTTGGCTCCGTCAGCCTCCAGGCAGGAGAAGAATCTGCTGTCCCCCTCGTGGCCCACAGAGAGGAACTGGGGGCTTCTCTGGGGAGTTCCCTGCCGAGCCACCCCTGTGTGACATGCAGGGGGTTGACGGATGTCTCTTATTGTTATACTGAGTAAAATTCCCTCACATAGACAATCAGCTCATTACTCCTACTGTCCTTAATTGTTAATGATCACTTCTTGACAAACCCCCTACAGCTATGTCTCCCTTTGTGCCATTTAAAATAATTCTCTCTCTGCTTCCTTCCTCTTCTCATTAATCAGTGTGGGCACAGTGTGACAACTGATTTAATAAAAGCATTAATGTTTATTTCTTTACCTGCCAAACATTGTTTTTGTAATCAACTGAGTTTTTATTACTGATTTTTAATCTGTAGCCTAAATATTATATGCATTTGTTTGATTTCTTATTCAGTCTATGAAATGTACAAATGCCCTCAAGATTCCTGGACGTAAAGACCAAGGGGAAGTCCTCATATTGCAACAGTCCAGAATTCAAACTAACAAGCAAATGTTTGACATTTCTGCTTAATGAATTACTTAAACAATTAACTGATTATAAAAAGTGTTGGCAAATAATTATTTAGATTCATATTTTAACTATTTAATAAATACTTTTTCATGACATCTGACCTTCAAACATGCCATTGATAATCATTGATAAACTCCTACAATCTACATCCCCCTCTCATTGTGAAATATCAATTAATCACCTGCACAAAAAGACCAAGCATTTGTTATTTAAAGAGTGTACCTTTTAACGTTAACATTAATCTTAGTTCAAATTGTCTATTCTTACCGGTGTTGAAATCGTGATGTACTGGTTGTGGCAGCATGTCTCTGTCTCCAACACCCACCACCATGTTGCGTAGCCTCAGTGAGTCGTACAGCCCCTGTAGTTTCTGGTACTGCCTGTTTCTCTCCATCAGCCTCTCTGACACCTCGCTGTACTTCCTTTTATAGTCCTCCATCACCTGAAGAAAACAAGATTTTATATATTTCTATATAGTCTTCTGAACTTAGAGGTTTCAAACTTTCTAAATCAAATGGCAACTAAAATCATTATGTGTACAGATAATAAAAATTAGGTATATGAGAGTTATGGGTTCTATGCTTATTTCTTTATCATCTACAGTCAAGAAAGATGGAAAAAAAAAATCACCATCGAGCTACTCCTCTGTCACTTTCCTTCTAAGGCCCTTTGTATAATCATTTCTTGGGTGTAACACATTACAGTAAGCACAGCATTTCTTAGAGGGTCAGAGGATATGCTTTGGCTATTTTTAATTTAGGGGTCAATTTCAAATGTGACATTATGGATCTGCACTTAAAAATTGTGGTTTACTTTCTTCAGGGAGGTGATTTCCCCCCTTATGCCGTTGAGCTCCAGTTCTCTGCTCTGGTTCTGCTGGGTCAACACCTTGTCCATCTGCTTCAGCTGTGCCTCGGCACGTGACAGACTGTACTCTTGATACATATGCTCCTGATGGACCTGTTTACAAAGACCAACAAGCTGGGTGTTTTACAGGAAAAAAGAAAACAACCAGACTGACACAGGCAGACATTTCAAGACTTGCAGATACAGAGCTACATTATTGTTATATGCATACAAACAGAAAGATATTTGACCTGATAGCTCCAGAAGGCCAGAGCACGGGCACTGATGTCAAGAACAACGTCTGGTCGCAGGCCTGCCAGCACCATGGCTTTGTACTCCTCAGAGGGCGACAGCTCCGTCCTCACAATGTCCAGCTTCCCAGACAACGCAGAAGAGCAGGCCGGGCAGATGGCGGGGGAGCGGCTAAACTCACCGGACCCATGTTGATCACAGAAAACATGTGAGCAAGCTGTGACCCAGGCGAAGCCGCTCAGCTTAGTCCGGCACTTTGGGAAGTTACATAGTAGTATGTCGTCGCAGAGAGCCATGGCCACGACTGTGGAAAGTACAGTAACATTTTAGTAATGGAGATCAGCTAGTCAAGTCATTAACTGAAGGTTCTATAAAGCAATTACATATGTTTTGAGTTTAAAAGACCATACGCATATCAAGGTAAAGCAAATAAAAAATCCATTTGGGAAAAATTATTATTTAATTATTTCATTTATTTTCTTAGCAGTGCCAAGCCTGTGTGTGGGATTACCACACATCACAGTCTCTTGAACATCAAATTCTAGGAAGTTTCAAGAGTCCAAGGTCCTATGTGGTGAAATTTGGGAACTTAAAAATCACCAGGTGTGAGGTAACAATTTCTAATAACTTTTGCTGTTTTATGAACTGGTAGAATTTTCCTTTTCTATAATTTTACTTGGAGTAAGGCAATATTTTAGCTCCTAATCTTATCAAAGCAACAAATAAAGAATAACATAGCTACTGAGCAAACTCTGCATTTCAGTCGAGTTTATCTAATTTCTTTCTGCTCAGTTTTAATTTTGACTTCCTATCTATATCAAATTATTAATTACAAAAATACTCGATATGTAAATATTAAATACCCAAAATATAATAACATGGCTGTATGAAGAAGTATGTAACGTTAGTTTAGCAACGTTTAGGTCACGTAGCTAGCTAGCTAGCTAGCTAGCTATCTTAATGTTACACCACAACTGCCATTCGATGTTAGCATTAGCAGGTTAGCGGGTAATGTTAAAGTGATGAGCTCCCAGGCTAAATTGTTATGTCCGCTTTCTGTTCAACGGCTTCTATTAAAAATAAAAATTGACTTGCTGACTGACTAGAGTTATATTTTTTGTTAAACTTAAACGGATACCTTAACGTGATATTTAAGGTTAATTTCGGGAGACACCAACCTACCAGTTAACGGCAACGTCAGCTCTTCACTCGGATCGTCAGGTGACGCTAAATTAATACTGTAATCTGATTGGTTGATTGCAACTCGAGGTCTCAAGAGTAACATCTCAAAACATAGCCTACTTTAGATAGCCTATTTAAAAACGAATCTACAAAAATAAAATACTACATTTGACACACATTTAGGACAAATATAGAACATATATCGTTTGTTTGTTTATTTTAGTTTTATGCTGAATTCATTTTATAATGTGGTATCTCTACTTAAATAATCTGGGAACTTCTTCCACTAAATGACCTAAAGCAACCTGACTTTTACTTCTTGCTCCATACATTTTCTGTTCATTTTCCAGGTGATGAATCTACTGGATGAAGTGAGACACTTTAATGAGCAGTCCAAATGTAGATAATCAAGGCAGTTATAATCCCTCAAAATCAAATAATGCCCTGTTTTATACACTGCCTCTGAGTGGAGGATAGGCCTAGGCTATATGTATAATGTGAGACACCTACTTAAATATGGCCCCCCCCTCCTCCTCCCACTATTTTTTCTCTCTCTCTTTTATCCATTTCTCCACGTGGTACAGGAGTAAAGGCGGGGGGTGAAAGAGGGGCATTGTGCTGTGCAGCAGCGGATCCGGGGGTTCATAGTGAGAGAGGGGAGATGCTCACTCAACTGTGTCCAGCACGCCATTGTCAAAGATTCCCATCTATTCTCTGCCTTTTAAATAGAGCTCCAGTGTAAGATGCTTTTTTGGGGGGGTGGGAGGGGTGGTATTATACGCTTGGTGATAACACACGAAATAGATGCATGTGGAATGGCTGTGTGGCCCCACTTGCACACAACTCCAGTGCATTGTTGCTGATAATTGGCCCTATGGATATCAAAGGGTAGAAATATCGCCTGTTTACTCCTCATCCGGTACAATAACATCACTCGGAAGACGGATTTATGACTGATGAAAACCACCTGCAAGTCAATAAATGTGTCTAGATTTCAATATGTAGGCCTATCCGTGCTGATAATTAGATAATTAGAGAGTAGGCTAGCTACAGTAGCCTACACTTGGAGGTCCTAAACAGATGTCACCTGATGGATGAGTCACCTGTTAAATTTCTTTTAGACATGTTATTGCATCCTAATTTGACCATGCTGATTGTATTCTCTTCTAGGGATGATTGAACATTGAATGAACATTTATGTTAAGCAAAATAGCCGATTCTAACTCCCATTTATATTTGTTTTTAAGCCATCCAACGGCTTTGGCTCCTAATTGTCATGTTTTATTTAAAGTTTATAGCTGCTGCGTGAGTGTGTAAAGAAAAATAAAGCTGGGGAGAAAGAAAAAGAGAACCAGGGAGGCTGTGTGTTACACGCCATTGAAATGCAAATATCATTGAAGAACAAGGAGTGGTTCTGTGTGTGTGTGTGTGTGTGTGTGTGTGTGTGTGTGTGTGTGTGTGTGTGTGTGTGTGTGTGTGTGTGTGTGTGTTCCCTGTATGTGCATGCAGCGGGGCAGCAGAGGAGGGGCGCAAATTGGACAAGTTTTTGGGGGAGAAGAGACTTTAGAAAACAGCCACACACACGCACTCACGGCAGCTTCATATGACACGGTGCAGACCTGCGGATTTCCAAACACCTATGTGTCATTTTTTCACTTTCTTACATAAAAAGAAACTCTTTCTACATTTAGAAATGATTTAACCCATTTTTAAATGTTCTTTTTATCCCGGGACTTGCGGGATGTGGGCAACTTTTGAACTTTAGATGCTTGGATGGTTTCAGGAGCGCTTCCAAGTGCGCAAAAACGTGCCTACTGCCATTCAACCGACTGATGCCCCCCTCTCTGTCTGAGTCGCAGTGAATCATGTCACGCCGGAAGCAGAAGCGACCCCAACATTTAGTTAACGCGGATCCGGGGGGCCCAAGGCTGCTATCTCAGGGTGAGTAAACATCTTTACGATTGTGCATGCGTTTTTGTCTTTAGTTTTTTGAAAGAGTGCAACCATCCTGCACCTTAATGGTGCTCATCACTGCATGCGGAATTCACTCAACTCTTAAAATCCTTAGAGAACTTAACAAAAGCAAAAGTTTGGGTTTAGACGCAGGCTCACATGAATTGTGTAGCCTACGATATTTATTGTGTAGTTTCTTGTTGATAGCGGTAATTGTCATACGTTTATTCATGCATGGTCACATTTGAACAAACGCACTTAAATTAACAGACTAAAAAGTTTAAGATCTAAGTTTGTCAACTAAAGAAAGCCCTCCTGCTCAGTCATTCACTGTAATGGGCCCCACTAAATGGAGGCCCTAGGCACTTTGGTCGGGGCCAATAAACGTGTCCCTGTGAAATGAATAGAGTAGGATTAACTAACATACATCTGTGGCCATTTCCATGTGCTGTTTGTCCTCTAGGAAACCAACAGGCTGCTCAGCGCTGACTGCTGGAGGTCTTTGATTATAATAGAGCACTCTCTTATTTGTTAACAATAAGATGGGTGGGGGGAAGGGAAGGCAGTGTTTTTGGTACAGATTAATCTTCCACTCTTCTCTTCTTCTTTTGCTCTTTTTCCATGCCTTTCTCTTTTATGCACCCCCCATTTTCCACCTTCTCAATACTTCCCTCCCCTTTCTTTCTCCCTCTTTTTCTTCCCCCAGCCCTATTGACTGTATACTCCTACACAGTTGGGGAGGGGGGGACTCAGATAGATGAAAAAAAAAAGATTCAGAGGACAGAGATTGCAATTGCACTTGTTCTGTGTTGCAATGGGTTATATCTTCCAAGTGCACACACTAAAGACTCTCTGCAGGTAAACTTGCAGAACAGACGTTTAGCCTGGGAGATATTTTGTGTTTCCTGCAGGTTCAGGTTTGTTTATAAGTCACAGGGAAGGGATTTCACTGAGGTACAGTCTTTCATTCCATCACTATATCACTCCAGGAGGGAATAGTTAGTTTGTCTCTCCATTGTTGTTACCATCCCCCCTTCTTTTTTCTTTTTACTCTTTCTCACTCTGTGCTCAAGATTCTGAAAGAATTTGACCCCTGAGTAGGAGAGGTCAGATTAGTTGACCAATCAGAGTGTCTGGACAGTGCCCAGAACCCTTAGCTTGGCCTGACCCTTGACCTCCAATGTGACGTAAGGGGGGAAGGGTGAATAGGGAGATGAAAGACGTAACTGCTGTAGGGAGGGGGTGGGTTAAGAGGGGTTATGGGTTGTCTTGGTGATGCCCATTGTCCTCTAAAATGTGTTGCCATAGCAGCAAGGTGGTCTGTAAGCTTTTTTGTGTGTGCAAGATGTTTGAGGAGTTTTGCTCCGGAGAGCACAGATTGAGACAAGACATTACAAAGATTCATGGACTGCAGAGTTTCTTGCACTTGTTTATTTTCTTGTTCAAGGCCATTTCCTAGCAGGCATTTCTTTTGAAGTTGGAACAAAATCTTTTGGTATGCACACAAATTTGCAAACTTAACTTGTAAACAATAAGTGGAACCAATGAAATAAATAGACTGTAACTAAAGTAGAACGTTTTAATTAATTTACATACCTGGTCTGAAATTGGACACTGGGTATTGCACAATAATGCCCCTGTAAAGAAACAAACAGAATGTAAATTTTAAGTTTAAAAAAAAATCTCTTTTTTTCTATCAATCCTCAGATGATCACCTGGGTATGAAGTCACCATCCACATCTCTTGGCTCAGAAGTGACATCATCAGGGTCCTCCTCATCATCCCCCAACTCTCTCCAAGACTGCCAGCCACCTCTGGCCCCTCGCCCATCCCCTGGTGGGCTACACGCGCCCTCCTTGCCCAGCGAGAGCTCGCCTCCTCCCCACTGGCCCAGCTACATCGCCCCCTTTACCATCTCCCTCCCAAACACCCACTCTTCGCTCTCCCCAGACTTTCCTCACCCCTCGCTGTCATCCCAGACTCACTCACCTCCTCCCCTGGGTCAAACCTCAGGTTCCCACAGCCTGTCCCACCAAGGAAATTCTCACTCCACCATGACCTCCCCACCGATAGGAAGCTCAGCCACCACTACTACCTCCTTCTCTTCTTCCTCCTCTTCCTCTTCTCAGTGTGTGCCACCTCACCGTGACAGCTCCAGTCCAGGTCATCAGCAGGCCTCCAGCTCTCCAGGGCAGCATGGACAGATCCAGGTGTCACCAACCCTGGCAGTACTCTTAGAGGAGCTGAGGGTTTTACAGCAGAGGCAAATCCACCAGATGCAGATAACAGAGGAGATCTGTAGGCACGTTCTCAGGCTTGGAGGCACGGTCTTTGGCCAAGATAATAACACACAGGCCAATGGTGCAGACAGCAACCAGAAGACCACAGGAGCAGCATCTTCGTCACCAACACACCCCTCCACTGCCACACCAGTAACCACAGCCTCATCTCTTTTGACTGGTCTTCCGTCTTCCCTCTTCCCCCAGCCATCTGTCTCCAAATCAGGTGCTTCACATGTCAAGGGCAGTAGAGCTCCATGCTCCTCTACCTCTTCCTCATCTATTTCATCCACTATCAGCTCCTCTGTTGCATCCCTACACCCTCTGTCCTTGTCATTGGGCCTACCGCCGCGCTACCTCCATGAGAAATCATCCAACACCTCTTCATTTGGTCATAGCAATGGTATCAGTTTCCCCACCCCTCCCCTTCCTACCACCAGCCATTCCCAGGAACTACAGCCCAGTTCCTCCCTGGGCTCTGCCTCCTCATCAGGACGCCCTCAACATGCATGCCGTTTTTGTGGCAAGGTGTTAAGCAGCGATTCATCACTCCAGATCCATCTGAGGTCGCATACAGGTGAAAGGCCCTACCAGTGTCCAGTCTGCTTGAGCCGTTTTACAACCAGAGGGAACCTCAAAGCCCATTTCCTACGACACAGAGAGCAGAACCCAGAGCTGTCCCTCTCCCTGCTGCCCCCAGCACTGTCAGAGCAAACACAGAGTGCTCCTGGTCCCATCCAGAGAAGGAGAAAACGGCGGGCTGATGATGACGAGCAATTTAATGGAGTGAAAGGAAGTATTCCCGGGATGACAGAGAACATGGCATTAGGATTCTTGTCTGGTGCGTCCACTCGGCCCTCACCTTCCTCTCTACCTCTGCCCCCCTCGGTGGACATGGCGCTGCTGTCCACAGCCCATTCATTGCTTCAGCTGAACAGAGCCTCGGCTGCAGCTGCTGCCAGCGCATCTAGCACCGGGCTGCCTTCCGCTTCGTCCTCGTCTTCCTCCTCTTCCATGGGCAGCCAGTTCAAAGGAGCAAAGCAGCAGCGATTTGATGAAAACACACCTCCACACTCCTCTCTCCATACAACCTCCCCATACTCCCAACTGGCCCACCTGCCTAAGATTCTCTTCCCTGGAGGTACATCCCCTCATCACCTTGCACTTCTCCGGCCCCCAGGCCACCCATCCACCTCCCACCTTACTTCGCATCATCAGCTACCCTTCCCCTTTCCACCTTTTCCCAAACCATCAACCTCCTCCCCCTCTTCATCCTCGCCCACCACCTCTACCCAGACCTCAGACACCTCCAAGTTGCAGCGCCTGGTACAGAAGCTTGAAAGGCGGCCACAGGGAGGTGCCTCTTCTTCCTCTGCTTCCTCACAATCACCTGCTGAAGCAAATGGGGACACACACGGCCATGACTTGTCAACCCCCTCCAGTGCCTATCGCAGGGAAATGTTGGCTGCTCTTGGCCTGAGCCCAAGTGCCAATGCTGTTGGACTGATGACCAGCCAGGGAGTCTCAGGTTCTGGCACTACAACTACCATGACTACCCATTCTCTGCCTACCGCCCAGGCTGCTAATCAATGTGGAGTGTGTCTGCGTGTCCTCAGCTGCCCCAGAGCTCTGCGTTTGCACCAGGCCACACATCTGGGAGAGCGGCCATTCCCTTGTAAGCTGTGTGGTCGTTCCTTCTCCACTAAGGGCAGCCTCAGAGCCCACCTGGCCACTCACCGTGCAAGACCGGCCAACTCCCGTGCCTTGAACTCCTGCCCATTGTGCCCACGCAAGTTCACCAATGCCTTGGTTCTTCAGCACCATATCCGCTTGCACCTAGGAGGGCAAATACCACCTGACGAAGATATGCCTTCTGAAGATGCCACAGAAATGGAGAATGCTATCATGTATGAGCGTGAGAATAACTCCCCATCTATAGCCCAACAACTTCTTCCTCTGGCCTTAACAAAAAGCTCCAAGTCTCCAATTGATGCTCTCAACTCAGGGTCCACTATTAAGAAATCCACAACTGCTGAGACCACTTCTGTGAAGACAGAGGAATCAGAGGGCTCAACACCCAGTGTTAGCCCACCCCTGACTTGTAATCCTCCCTCAGTGGGAGCCGAGGACCCCCTGCGCCTGGGAGACAACACCCTAGCTGATGGTAGTCCCATGAACGGCTCCATATACTCTGAAGAGGAGACACATGCTGACTTGGGCAGCACCAGCCCTTTCAAAGCACCCTTAGCTAGTTCTCATTCAGCTGTAGTGAATGGAGACGCAGAGGCAGATGACACCCCTCTATCCCTCTGTGTTTCAAAGCCTGGAGTAGAAAATGATACGCTGCATACAGGGGTTAATAATGACGAAGCCTGCTCCACAGATAGACCCACCACAAGTCCTGATTCTAACCCCAAACCCCCAGATGCAAATCCCTCACCTGCACTCACACCACCTGCCAGCCCCAAAGCTATCGCTGAAGCACAAGAGGCCTGTGGCAGTGTACCACAGGTGACACAAGAGAGAGATGCTGCTCAAAGCAAAGGCAAGAGTGAGACCACCACACCCATAGAGCATTTGCCAGTGTTGGACCCAGAGCCAGAGAAGGATGCTCCAATGGAGGAAGGTTACAGTGTGCAAGAAAAGCCTTCAGAGGACCCAGAGCCCTCTGTCCCAGCACCAGCACTGAACACCCAGCCTCCTCGCCCTGACAAACCCTACAGCTGCTCCCAGTGTGGAAAGGCATACGCCAGCCGTAGCGGACTTAAGGTAAGGGTTGAAGATATTGTGGATTTTTATGTTGTAATCTGAAGATATTAAAGTACATTTTCGTCCTTCTGGGCTTGTGAGTGAATTACTATTGTGTTGTGTGTCCCATCAACAGGGCCATATGAAAACTCACCCTGGAGCGTTGACCAATACCCCCTCCAAGGCTCAAACCAATGACACTGACGTTGTGGAGGATCACAGCTCACATTCGGCCAATAAGAAACCGGGACAGCAGGAGGAAAAGCAAGGATTGGCTAAATCCTCTGAGAAAGATGACAGCACAGATCCTCTACCAATCAGTGTTGTCCCTAGTGTGGCGGGCGAGTCTATGGACACTACTGTGTAGAGTTAGTATCGTTAAGTGGCTGCAGTCAGTCTTTAAAAAAGGGTCCTGACAAGGGAATGTATTTTTTTAATAGAAAGAGATTTGTTTTCTAGAGTTATTAATTCAAATTCATGTTTACCTTTGGTATTAGGCAGATAGATCTAGTTTGTATTGTAGTAAAATTGCAAGAGATTTGTGAATGTAGTACTTTAGCTATGTATTTTTGTATTTCAAAGACCACAGTGAGGCCTTATCTTACACACTTCACAGAATTGTCACAATGAGAATTAATTGTTTGCGCTTTCTTTGCTGACACCTATTTCAGCACATACTGTATAAGCTGATTTGAATAAGAGGGACGATCCAGCATTTTACAAGATGAACTCCATACCAAAACAGGCCAAATTAGTAATGGCCGATGTTTGTAAATATAAGCTGCGGTTACATTTTATGCCTTTTTATTGTTACATTATCTTTCCTTTTTTTAATGCCATGCTGCTGAATGCATGTTTCTGATGTGCTGAGTTGCACTGTGAGTTGCACTGTGTCCTGTGCTGCCGAAACATCTTAAACAAACCTGTTAGTAATGATAACCACGATGATAATGATGGCAATGATTGTGTTAGATTATCAGTACTTCTGTGAACACTCCCTGTACTTATAGCTGTAACATTACATTATTCATACTGATGATTGTAAGTTTTTTTCTTGTTGTTGATGCTATCTGCAGGGTCAAACCAAAAAGGATGAGCCCTGTTCGTTATAATTCTCCCTCCTTTATCTTTCCTTTCCACCCTCTTCCCCCTGCTCTCCTCTCTCAAAGCACTTGAGAGTTTTATGCTCCTGCAGAAACTGTCTGCACTCACTGCATTCCTGCTTTGCCCAGTTTAGTATTTGTATGCTTTGTAAACTCTTCTTTGTAGCAATGACAAAATACGTTCCCATGCCTCCCATGTGATGTAAAGAAGATAAATAAAACGATGTGAAGAAGAGACCTGTTTGTTGCTAGTCTGGTGTTTTTTTTTGTCTGGATTCAGTTTAGGCCTGTGTCTTTGTGAAGTAATTTATCTGTTTATGTATTCTGTTTGCATGACTCCTATTCGGTGCGCCTGCATGTATGCTGTTGGTCAGTTTTGGCTTGTTTGTTCCAGCTCTGTGTGTCTGGATCTGGGATCCTTTGTCTGGGACGCTGGGCTAGCTGTCTACTAATTCTGCCTTTTTTTTGCCCTCAATGTCTTTTGATATGTTTCAGTTCTCCACTAGTGGGTGTGTGTGTGTGTGTGTGTGTGTGTGTGTGTGTGTGTGTGTGTGTGTGTGTGTGTGTGTGTGTGTGTGAAAAGGATAATCAGAGCCTGTATGAGTGTGATTGAGGGTGCAGCTGTAGAGGCTGCCACCCCCCCGCCCCCCCTTGCCTTTCCCTCCCCTCTCTGTGTCATACGCTCTTTCATACGCACTCTCATTTTCTCTTTCATTTCTCTCCCTCACTCTTTCTGCTCACCCCCTCACCCCTGTACTCCCCCCCTCCTCCCACCCCATGTAATGAGCTGACACACAGGAAGCTCTAATCCTCACACAATGCCACCCCTCTTCCCCCCAGAGTGACTGGGAACGGGACAGGGGGCAATAGGGACCAACCTGGCCCAGCTGTCCCCAAAATGGCTGCCTTTAATCCCTCCTGTTTTTAGCCTACAGGGGCTCCTGAAACCATGACAACCGGTAACCAAGGAAAAGAATGCTCAGGGCAGGGAGCGGGACAAAAGGAGTGAAAGGAGCCATGTGTGAGAAGTTTGTCCACATGCGTTTGTGGGCAACAAGGGACGTGTCTCAATCAAAAAAAGAAAGAAGAAAAAAAAGTCATTTAAATAGTTTTCAGTTTGAGAAAGGAGCAGGGAGGTGGAGGTGAATACAAAAGTCCACAGGTGTGATGGAGATGGTTGCTGACTCTGATCACATGCAAGATTACCCATAATAGATTACCCATTTATCATCATCAATATGCATTAATCAACTCTCTGTAGAGCAATCATTTTCAGCAATAAGGACAAAAGTTTTTTGAGGTGTTAAAGGTCATGTAATTTGCATATTTAGCCTACAATTAATGAAAAATCAACACCCAGTTGGAAGACAAAGAAGTTGTTTTTTCCTACATTGGCCATTGATTAAGGTGATTTTGATAATTACAGCTGCCATTCAACTAAAATGTGATAGAATCACAGTCAGTTTTTTTAATGATGTGCTTATTAGAGAGTTTTTATATTTGTTTATAAAGCAAAATCAGTAAAACACAGGAATGGTGTTAAATATACTTTTAGGAAACCTAAGTACCCTATTTAGCATATACACAAATGTACTGTAGATGTAAGCAGATATGTGTTAATGAATGTATTGATTAAATGTATATACTGCTTAGAAATGCTAAATAGTGGACTTAAAATAAAGTGTTACAGACATTCAACATTTTGTTTCTGGAGGGCTTCTGCTTTTTTAAGGAGTCATAAAATTGTGTTGAGCTTAAAAGTAGTTAGTAATTAAGTAATTTTTTTAAAGGACACATAAAGTCAGAATAAACTAAAAAAAAAATTCTCTCTCTCTCTCTCTCTCTCTCTCATGATGAGAAACTGTAATTCTATGCCCTTTGGTGGCAGTAGCTCAGTCTGTAGGGAATTGGATTAAGAACCAGAGGGTCACTGGTTCAAGTCCCCATAAGGACCAAAGTATGGTGGTGGATGGTACTGCCAAGGTGCTCTTGAGCAAGGCACCAAACCCCCAACTGCTCGGGCGCCTGTCCATTGTCAGCTACAGCCCCCTCACTCTGACATCTCTCCATTAGTGCATGTATAGGTACTGAGCATGAGGCCTGTGGGTAATGTGTATTCTAACAGAGTGAAAACATTGTAAATTCCCTTGCGGGATTAATGAAGTAATTTCCCTTGCGGAATTAATAAAGTATATATTATTATATTGTTTAGTTTTAGTATTTTCTAAATCCACAAGAGGGAGCTATGGTCCATATTTTGGTCATCATCAAACGTGTGATATTTTACACATTATTTTACACTGACATTATTATTTGTATCTTGCAGATAAATAATAAACATCAGCTGATCTTTTCTTTCCCCGTGTGTGTTTATTTAATATATACTCAGTGGTGGAAGTACTAAGATAATTTACTTAGCCTAAGTAAACGTAGCAATACCATGTAGAAATACTCTAGAAGTAAAAATCCTGCATTAAAAATTTTACTTAAAAGTACAAAATACATATAATCCCACTAATTACAGAATGGCCCATTTCAGAAATGAAGTACTTTATAGTACTGCTGTGTAGCTCATCTTTAATAATATATCATATTTTATTTGCTGATAATATTTTGTAATAATAATAATCTGTAAAGTCACCTGTAACTAAGTTTATCAAATAAATGTAATGGAGTAAACAGTATATAGTTCCCACTGAAATGTAGGCTAGTTGAGCCTATAAAATAACATAAAATGAAACTAGGCTACTCATAAACAAGTACAATTACTTCCCACGTTCATGCCTACTATTAGTCGTATTAATATTTGATTAGTATAGAAATTGTACCTAATAGTGAATTTACAACTCGACGCGTTGTATTAGGCTACTATAATATAGGCTCATTATGAATTGATATCTCTAAACATATTGTCTTGCTGTTGTTTTCACTGGACCATTTATCAAGGCTAGCCGTAGGCTAATAGTTTAGTTCCTTTACCGATTCTAACACTTGTTTGAAGTGCGCGATAATTTCATTAAAACCCTACAATTCTGTAATAACTCACTCAGGAGACACAATGCGGGGCAATCAAGTTCCCCTCTCCCCTCCCCTCGTGTGACTCGTTTCCTTGGTAGTAAAGCTAGAAACCTCAAGTACATAAAAGCCAAGTGGATCAGCTGAGGAGTTCGGAGGAACACTGCAAAGCAAAGTCAAAACCAGAGGAAACAGCTGCGTGAAGACGAGGAGGAAGACGCACGAAGAGGCCTATTATTGACTGTAGTAGAGAGAAAGAACAATGAGAGGGCGATCTGGCTAAAAGAGGTGAATTACAGTAGACATTACATTATTTGGGATTAAGTTGGACACCCAGGAGGACACACACACGGAGCTGGAGAAGGTGAGTCTCCCCAAAAACTTGACTATATATTCACCAAGGCTGTTGATACAAGATAGACATATTCAAATTACAACGCAGCCCTTTTATTATGTGATAACCTGTAATGTCAGTGCACGTGTGCCTTGTTGTCTCTTAGCACTATATGTAAAAGTGAGTAATTAAAATCATTTTTTTCACTAGAAGAGGCTTTTAGATGTAGCCTATAATTATTATTTCAACAGGAAGATGTCAAAATAAAGTTAGGTAGGAGCTGGCATCCTGCCAACCAGGTCCCCTGAGTTTTAATGACATCTTTCATCTATATAATTCAAACTCCTCAGGATAATAAAGTTAGTTTCAGTGATAAATGCTCTAAGAATGCCTAAAAAATAGGAGTTGAATCATTTCCCTATACACTTGAGTCGAAAGGGTTTTCCTGAGCCAGGATGTAACCTTGAGTAACTCATGAAGGACTACTTATCAGCAGCTTTTGGACCTTGCACTCTCTTTTCTGTAAGAACCTCACCTTTCAGTGTCTGTGGCATGCGTTTGATCACATGCAGGAAGACTCAATCTACTGTCCTCCTCCTTTGCAGTCACTCTCTGAACCCACGTGTTGCTGATCTGCTGCCGCCGCCTCAAGGTATCTGGACTTTTCAGTCACTCTTACCTGTCATATTTGTCTTTAATTCTTAATTTCTGCTTTAAATCAACATTACAGCTCTCCCACTGAATTACTTATTTGGTGTCTTCTGCCTACTATCTTGGCATCAATTTTTACATCAACACACCTCGTTGTTCATTCTGAGTCTAAGTGACTGTTCTTGGTTTTTTGATTCATCTCTGTCTGGCTCTGCTCATAAAGAAATGCTTTAACAAGCCCCGATGACAGTTTTGGGGATTGAAGGTAAAAAGTCTCCTGGGTTTAAACTTGGATATATTTGGTTGAAAAGTGAAAGTTTTTAGAAAGTAGGAAAACATACAGATTTTCAGGAAATCACATTGAAAACATCTGTTAGATCTAAACTTTCCCTTTTCAACCAAACTTATGGCTGCTTGGACATCTTTTCACCCTTAAATCACCCAAATGTTTCAACTCAGCAGATCGCCAATTTGTCTTGAACATCTTAATGTAATATCACAGCAATCTTCGCCCTATCTCATTCAAAACTCCATTAATAGATCATTAATTTTAGGGCAGTTAATTTGTAAGTTTGTGTGTGTGTACGTTAGATTGTGGAGCCTATTAACGTAGAGCGACATTAACTTATTGAAGCTGGTCATGCAGAAATGTCAGTGAGCAGGCTGCCCTCAATGTGTCTGTCTCATCATCAAACTCCATACATGCTGAGGATGGTGAACTTTGGAAAACATGTGACCAGCCACTGTGCTGCTGACACTCAAACTCTGCATGTGTGTGTGTAGGGGGGATCAATGGACAGCTATGAGTCAAAATGTTTGTGTGTCTCAGTCGGTAATTCTTCCTCAGCTAGTATGGTTGCTAATGAAGAGCTGGTGTTTTCAGGCATGTGGCATGTTTGCTCCTCTCCCTCTTCTCTCTGTCAATACACTCAACCTTAAAAGGCCATTTGCTGTGCGGTCTAATGGCTCTCCAATCCACAAAACTGCTCTCAAATCCAACAGTGTCCATACTAGTGTGGTATTATGTGATTTTTTTTAATGTTCCCACATAGTGCCCTTGGCATTTAAATATGTTTTTGTTTGACTAAATTTGGATAGGATTGAAACAACCTAAGTATTTGCTGTATGTATGCTGTGACAAATCAGTCTCCATGGTAACAGCATCACTAATATGACCTGCATTTCCTCCACAGATGGCAGGAAAGGATCATAGATAACTGCGGGGGTAAAGTTTAAGTCTTAAGTCTCACATCAAGGCGAAAAACTCTCCAATTGTGACTGTTATCTTGTTTGAAAAACAGTTTCTCACTTTACTAATCAATAAACCACCAAACCACGAACAATGGCGTCCTACAGCCCTGCCCCAACACATGAGGCGAACAATGGTGGCAAACCATCTACGAAGTCTGAAGGCCCAGAGTCCATGAAGCTGAAACAGGAGATCTCCCTCCTGAACGGGGTCTGCCTGATCGTGGGGAACATGATCGGCTCAGGGATCTTCGTCTCACCAAAGGGCGTCCTCATCCACAGCGCTTCATACGGCCTCTCTTTGGTGGTGTGGACCATCGGAGGGATCTTCTCTGTGTTCGGGGCCCTGTGCTACGCCGAGCTGGGGACCACCATCACCAAGTCGGGGGCCTCCTACGCCTACATCCTAGAGGCCTTTGGGCCTTTCCTGGCCTTCATTCGCTTGTGGACGTCGCTGTTGATCATCGAGCCGACCAGCCAGGCCGTCATAGCCATCACGTTCTCCAACTACATGGTGCAGCCCATATTCCCCACCTGCATAGCTCCATACTTGGCCAACAGGATGCTGGCTGCTGCTTGTATATGTAAGTACACATATCAAGTGTGTGTGTGTGTGTCAATGTGTGTGTGACATTAAGAGAATGAGAGAGAAAAATCCAAGATGTGTCAATGTTTGAGTGATATAAAGAGACAAAGATGATGTCTGCCACAGTTAGTTTCACATCTGAAAGAGAGCATGTGAGCTTTGTAGACTAGAGAAGTGAAAAATGGTGACACCATTGGTGTAGTCAGCAGCTCTGCAGCAGAAAGACTCACTGACATACAAAAGAGGAACTGAGCGAATCCTAAAACTTGAGTACCAATTTACTCAAACGCCCTTTTACTCAATCTCAGATTTAGAAATACTAGCATGTCTCGCACGAGGGGACTTGAGTCACAGCTTCTTTTCTTTTTGATGTTGGAACAATAAGAAACTGTTCATAAATGTAGAGGTGAACCTTTGTGTAAGCTTGCCAAGGTAACAAGAACACAATGGCACTGAGAAAGAGCAAAGCTGACAAACTGAATTAATCAAACTAACAAGAAATTCACAAAACTGCTCCCCGAGGCAACCAAGCCCAACGAAATACCAACACTCAGGCAACCAGACAGGACAACAAGAAGCCACGAACTCAAACAGAGAGCTTGTTAAGGTAATATCTTACAGACAAGCCCTGATAATCAAGATTAAAACAAAACATATTGTGCTAGTTTGCAATAAGTATTACACATTCCTCCACCTACCCATGAACACACACTTAAATACACGCACATACACACTTGCGTTCTGCACTGATAAGCAGTGCTCAGAGGAGGAGAAGACTGATAGCTGTGAGGTAAAGTCCTGCGGAGAGACTCTGACCTGAGCGGCTAACAGGCTATTTACAGCTCAGCACAGGAGTAGACCTTAAAACCAAACTAAACACACTTCCTGTTAGCTAAAACATTTGAGTTGGGAACTGAAGCCACGCTTCAAATTGCATACTTGATCTACTTTTAGTAAGCTTAAACAAATCTCAGACATGACCCTCTTGCTCATCATGTAACAAAAGGTACTGGGGAGGACTATTGTGCTTTCAGGTAATTCACCTGTGTTGTCCTGGATGTCAGAGCCTCCCCGTACGTGAGTTCACAGTAAGTGAGCAACTGAATTAGTTTTCAAACATCTGTATTTCATTTCACATCTCGACCATATTTGACCTCCACTACCAGTCAGCTGTCCTCCTAAACCCGATCTCACACCTCCCACCCTTCTAACCTTTCACTGTCAACACACCACGCCTCTACTTCTGTGTGGCAAAGTCTCCCTCTCCATCGCTCATCGCCGGTTGCCTCCATCTGGAGCTGTATGTTTTGTTGTGTTTGACCGGGCCTCCTGTTGGGAAGGGACTTGTTATGATCCTCGCCCTGTCAAAGTGGTGGAAGGTGATAGTGTTATGATTCGTCCCCTCACTGCGCATGAAGGTGGTCAACCTGGAGGAGGGGGCAGTGAAGTAATCCTTTTTTAGTCTCTTCTTAAAATGACTGGGTGATGTGGAGGTCTGTGTGGCGCGTAAGTGGGAGCGCTTTGACGTGGTGAACTTAGATAAAATACGTCCACTCAGCTGGCTTGCAGGTGAGTTTGTTAATTCAGTGCTTACCAGGAGGACGATTTACACAACAAGAAATGCTTTTATCTCCAGGTATTTGATTCAAACCTTGAATACATCCTGTGCCTGATGCACGTTTATGAACTTCAATGGATCACGTGTTGATAAGAGGCCAGAGAGAGATAAGACACAGAGAGAAGCACAAAACATGTTTCCAAAGAACATGCTGCTCAAAGTGAAGGAGGGCGATAAGGGAAAAAGTATCAGTTAAGACCATTTTTCCTCAATCATTCACAACTTGTGTGCGTGTGTGTGTGTGTGTGTGTGTGTGTGTGTGTGTGTGTGTGTGTGTGTGTGTGTGTTTTGTATGTGCTGCACTCAGCTGTTTCCTCGTCTGAAAAACAACAGACCAGTCTGCTTGAGTCAGCAGCAGCGTTTCCTTAAATCGTACACGGAAAAATGCTGGCACACACTCAGTTTACAGAGCAAATGTCACCCACTGAGATTGTTAAATTATTTGTTTCTGTTTTGGTTGCTTCCACTTACCTTAGGTTTGCTGACCTTTGTGAACTGTGCCTATGTAAAGTGGGGCACCAGGGTCCAGGACTTCTTCACGTACGCCAAAGTCATCGCTCTCATCGCCGTCATCATCACTGGCCTGGTGAAAATCGGACAAGGTCACTAACTCTTCTCTCTCTTGATCCGAAACCCTCCACAATAGCTTAACTTTAAGAAAACCAAATGCTTAGATGCTAAAAAACACAAGACTTTTATACACAACATATGCGGGTTTAAATGATGAGTTCAAGGTCATAATTACTGCCTAAAATGAAATCATTTGGTTGGTGTTTTCCAGGTCACACACAGAACTTCGAGGGCCTTTTTGAAGGCTCATCTCAGGATCCAGGACACATTGCTCTGGCTCTGTACTCAGCTCTGTTCTCCTACTCAGGATGGGACACCCTCAACTTTGTCACGGAGGAGATCAAGAACCCAGAGAGGTGAGGATAATTTACTTTGATTGTACACTTAGCTATTTCTTACTGCTCCAGCTGTGCCACTATGAGTGTTTAAGAGTGTTTGACCAGCACATAATGCAAGCAAATCAATTAATCTTTAGTCTTATAGCTGAAGATTAAAATTGTCAAAATTAAATTCTTATCTGTATGAAATTTCCTGGAATTTGTCCCCCATCACTTACATTGGAAGTATGTTAGAAAGGGATCTCTTAATGGACAGTTTGAACAGTAGTAATGATAACAAGCAAAAACTGATAGCACTGACATTTGTGCATATAAGTATTCTGAGCTCTGGAAATTGTTCTTACAAGAAATGCAGTATCTTAAATCAGATCTCCTCCCATCGTGTACTTCCCCCTACACATAGATGAGTCAAACGTGATGATTTTAAATGAGTATTACCTCGTGCTGGTAGATCACACACACTAGCTCTTACATTTTTCTTTATATTTGTGAATATATTGTCTTTATACTCAAAGTTAAATATTTAATCCATCCTACACACTTGCCACAGTTCTCTCTCATGAGAGTATTCCTATAAAGCCAAAGGAAATGCTTTCTCTCCAGTGCATCATAAAAAAAGCTGCAGGATACAGGATGCCAGTTCTGCTGTGATTTGATCAACACCTGTGGCATTGACTTCCTGAAATGTAAATCAATAAGAAAACAACCAAGATCACACTGAAAGTATGTGTGTGTTTGAGCCTTTTGGTGTTATTCACACAGCCAAACACTAATCAAATGTAGCAAGACTACTCATGTGATCGGCTCACAAGCCTCTCCATGAGATTCCAGGCTAATTAAGTGACCCCCCACTTACCCCAATCCCCATCCTCCCCTCACCCATGGGGTAGCTCTACACTTGACCCAGAGACTCCTGAGGAATCCTGAATCTCACACACTTCACGTTTAAAGTCTCTGTATCTCATCTCCATTGCTTCCCTCTGCTGTTTGTTTGTGTGAACTACAGGAACCTGCCATTGGCCATTGCTATTTCCATGCCTATAGTCACCGTGATCTACATTCTGACCAACGTGGCTTACTACACCATCCTCCCCATGAATGTAATCTTAGACAGCGATGCTGTGGCAGTGGTAAGTGCATATAATTGTCAATAAATCACTTTACTTTATATAATCATATAGTGCAGCTTTACATCATTTTATCTTGTCTTTCCAGACGTTTGCAGACCAGGTATTTGGTGTCATGAGCTGGACTATTCCCTTCGCTGTGGCTCTTTCCTGCTTCGGAGGACTCAACGCCTCCATCCTGGCTTCCTCCAGGTGAGTGAATATTTTTTGCCATCACTTCATCCCTGTGTCATTAGCATCCCACTCATCGTCACTTATGTCCATCACTCATCACCGCTCTGTTGCACATTTCTGTGTCTAAAGGCTGTTCTTCGTGGGCTCCAGAGAGGGCCACCTGCCCGACTACCTGTGCATGATCCACGTCCACCGCTACACTCCTGTCCCTGCCCTGCTCTTCAACGTCAGTCAGCTATCACCATCTTTTATTTTCTGTTGTTTAATGGTTTAGTTTACATTTCTTTAATCCCACTTTTGCATCTTTGGAAAAAAAAAACTTCCCTACATTTCACAGTCTGACTTACAATGTTTCTTGTACGTCTCTGCAGGGCATCATGGCTCTGATATACCTGTGTGTAGAAGACGTTTTCAGGTTGATCAACTACTACAGCTTCAGCTACTGGTTCTTTGTTGGTCTGTCCATTTTGGGGCAACTGTATCTGCGCTGGAAGCAACCGGACAGAAAGAGACCACTAAAGGTAAGGACGCAGAACCAGAGATATTGCCTTTTAAAAGGTGCTTTAGAAAAAAAGTTGACCCACTTACATACAACTTTTTATTTCTTACATATCTGACCATCATCTCATCTCTTCTTTCCTCAGCTCAGTCTCATCTACCCCATCATTTTCTGTCTGCTCACGGTCTTCCTGGTGGTGGTGCCGCTCTACAGTGACACCATCAACTCTCTGATCGGCATCGGCATCGCCCTGTCAGGAGTGCCCGTTTACTACCTCTGCTGCTACACTCCGGCCCATAAGAGGCCACTGAGGCTACGGAGCCTCATTGGTAAGAGAGCCGCAGGATTCGCTCTCTGTTTTCGTAAATCAAAACCAACTTTGTTGATTTTAAAAAGCAGAGGTCTTAAACTCAGTCAAGTTGTTTAGTAGTGTTGTAGTGTAGGTTTATCCTAAATATTTAAAGTAAGTGTTTGGCGCCAGAGAGAAGAATAAGGTGCATGTCTTCGGGGGAGCTCTAATGTACAAGGAGCCAATGAGCAGTATAAGGGGCAGTGCAAAAATAGATGTAATCTGGCTGAGGGTAGAAGATGAAGAAGCCTAATGCACATTAACCTGAGGCAGGAGAACAGTAGAAACCTGCAGAGTTGCAGGAGAGGAGACTTATCTTAACTTGTGTAGGTCCAACAAAGACGAGGAAGTCCACAGTCACATCCGAGCAGGTCACAGAGACAGCCGAACAGGTTTCATCCAAACCCTCTCCGGGGATCAGCACACTCCCAGCAGCACTTTGTTGCTCAGGGATTTCCAGGAAATCCAGCCGGTTCTTGGAAAAACTGCCACTCTGTTTACTTTTATATATGTCGCTGTTTTTCTTTTTTTGAGCAAAGGCATCCAAATACTGGATTAAACTTTCAGTTATTGCCTCCTTTAGCTACTCTCACTCCTCTTTCTGTTCTCCTCCATGCTGTCTTTGTTAGTTTTCCCCAGCTCACATGTGTCTCTCATTTATCTCCTGATTTCCCCCACCTTCCTTTCCTGTCAAGGTTGAAAAGGGCTATTCTGTACTTTTTCCTCCAACCATTTTTGCTACAGTGCAATGCTGCTTGAGACTGTGTGGTATTTAACAATAGCTTGAAGGGGCAGTCACATTAAACTCCATAAAAATAAATATAACTTAGTAATTACAGTAAAACTAATCAGGAAACAAAATCATTATAATTTGCAGGTCAGATGTAACACTATTGTTTTAAAGGGATCCATTAATATCCTTTAGTGCATTAAATCATGTGCAAGGAATTGGAAGTCGTATTTGACTTTAATGATCCCACATGGAAAAAAAATAGATTTTCTTTCTTCAAATTATTAAAATGTCTTTAGACATTACATTTTTGTTCAGTCAGCCCTCAAGAACTAAATTAATAAATATCTTATTTATGAAAACTTAACTACAAACAGGACACATGCCAAAGGTGATTCATCTAACTCTTTGCGAGGAAGCCACCGAAAAAGGTCTGCTTCTGAAAACCACAGTGCACCCTGGGAATTTCTTCCAGGCCTTACTGCTAGAGATGGCTCAATCAGGTTGAATCGAGTATAGCTACTTCTTTGACCAGATATCACAGCTACAGAGTACTTTGCTTGGACTCAACACTAATGATGTCAACTTAAACTCAATTTGGTGTCAATATTTAGTCTAATAATAGATTCTGTCTCCATCTCTTTCAGCTAAATCCGGCTTGCTGATTCAGAAGGTGTGCTACTCTGTTCTGACTGAAATGGACAAAGTAGAGTAGATGTTTGCTTTTACCAACCTGCCGGAGACTGACCACGCACAAATGTAGAACCTGAACTCATACTGGCCAGCCGCCGCCACAAGGCCTCGGTAAGACGAAGCATTGGGGCTTGAGCTGGACCCAGCTCTCTGACCTGTCAATCATCACCTGGCGATCTCATTGATGAATGTATTAATAATGGCACGCGGGTGCTAGTTGGCAAGATTTCACTCTAGCTGACTGAGATTTCAGAGAGAACATTTTAATGCACTCCTGAAGAAATCATCACCTCTTTCTATTTCAGAACTGTACACATTAGTAGGAAATTATTGAATTCATATGTCAAGACAAGTTTTTTTTTTTTTGTGAAATGACATACATGCAATAGCTTTTTGATTTTACTGGAAGGTGGCAAATTATTATTATGATTACATTGTTTAAGTGAACAGGAGACCATCTTTGGAACTAAAAGCATTGTTGACTATAGAAACAGCCTTGCTATTGTTTGCACAAAGAAAATTAAGTAGTAAAAGAGATGAGAATGTTTCCACATTCATGAATGTGGAAGTAAAGTTTTATATATACAAGTCAGCCCGAGGTCTAGTGAAGGGCTATCTTTACACAAATAAACTAATTTTATCTGCAGCGTCTGACTGAATTACAGGCTGTTTAATGGAAGAGTTTGAGACAGTTGAGCTGCTAATACTGTACATATTTATAATAAAATTACTTGTTGACAACATAAATCTACTTGTTTCTTTCTTTCTGCTCCAAGGATGTTTTTGGAGTAGAGGATTAATGTATTGTGTACTCAAGGATCACAACATTAGACACACCAAATTGGTTGTTTTGAGGCGGATTTTATATTTTATTTAGAATAATACATAATGACAATCCTTTTCCACTCGGTCCTTTCTTCCATTCATAAATATGTACATACAGTAAATCATGGTACTGTCAAGCTTTCAGTCTGATCATCCAATAGTGTCCTTCCATGGCCTCGCCTTATCACCAGCTGCCTTGTCTTTAGCTGATGCTGCAGCCATGGGCTGGGTCTGCTGGAGAGGATTGTGGGTAAAAGTCTGCCTCAGTGGACCTGCAGAGGGAAATGAAGAGAAGACATATGAACACATTCCCAGTTTTAGTGCACACACAGTGTTGGACAGCAAAGAGACAATCATGCCAACAGCTTTTTCTCCTGATTACCATAAACATACAAAAAATGGTACACAAAACATGTTTGACGTGGGACTGCAACTAGTGTTTACTTTTCTTATCAATTCATCTACCAATTATTCTCTCAGATAATTAATTGTGTGGTTTACAAAATATCAGCAAATAGTGATGTTTTCAAATGTCTTATTTCGTCTGACCAACAGTCCAAAATTATTAAGTTTACTATCATAAAAGATAAAGAGAAACCGATAAAGTTGACATTTGGGAGCAGGAACCAGTGTGGACTTTCGCTATATTGACTTGAGAAAAAAAATGCTGTAATAATTCATCTGTAAAAATACTTACTGAGTAACTATTATCAGTTCTAAAAACAAAAACAAAATTAAGAGCAACAAAACACAACACTAGTGAGGTACTTACTGACTGCAGATGCTGTGAAAAATTCATTGTGGAAAGTCTTCCAAATTTTAGCCTTAATAATACATGCAAAGCTCCAAACACTCATATCAGAGTCTTTTATCACAGTTATAAGGCCTTGAGGACTCCACAGCAGTACAATCTGGAGCTGGAGCAGATTTTAAGCTGATTGAGCTGCAATCAGTGTTCATACCTAACCTATAAGTACAAACTGAATATCCAGCAAGAAACTATTATGTATGTTTCAGGTAATGGATTGTTACTTTTTCCACACTCTTTGCTGGCTATTAGTCTCCCAATTAAAACCCTGATTTTTACATTACTATTTTTCTAATCTTATTATTCGAATGATTGGCTTTGGCCACAAGGGGGAGCAGATCCTCCATTTCTGTATCAAGATATCACAAAGTAAACTATACATTACACAACTGTTAAAAACATTAGTCAATAATGTCCCTTTATGTAAGCAGTACATTAATCTATTAGAGCAACTAATCCAAAACTGTACAGTGTCCTTGAGTGCCAAGAAAGGCGCCTTTAAATAAAATGTATTATTATTATTATAAATAATATCATATATTGAAGCCAACCATAAAATTTATAATGCCACATTCCAACATATTTTTCCACCTGTCCAACCTCCACTTTTTTCATCCTTTATTCTCATTTTAGATACAACTCCAGCTAGCTGTTCTTCATTGGCTGAAATAAAGCCAAACAGGGAATTAAAAGTCTGTCTATGTGAAGCTGAAAAAGAAGTCAAGTTTCGGCAGCTTGATGTAGAGGCCATGAGAATCTCTTCTGGGCAGACATTGACTAATGGGGGGACTGACCTTTAGCAGCGAGGTCCAGATGATTTTTGATCCTTCTTTCCCTTTCTTCCAGCTGCTGGGCCAGCTGAGCATTTTTCCAGCCTGGAGACCAAACCACAGTTACACCACAGACAGAAATAGACATAATCAGTGTTGCAGTAATCATAGCATGATCAAATATCAATAGTTTAACATTACTACTAAAAAACAATCCATCAAATGTCCTTAAGACCAAATTTATTGGATGTACTGTATGTTTAGACACCAACCCTTCTTCATGCTATCGATTAAGCCGTCACTTTGGGGCAGGGCGGAGGCCGGATGTTTGATTCTCTCCGGGATCCTCAACCTGTCTCTGACCAAGGGGTGTCTGAGCAGGGCGACTTGACCCAACGAGAAGCAGTTAGAAGTCAGCCAGTAGGTAAACACTGCCTGGGGGTTGTTTGAGAAAAAAAAAGTATTTCAGACACTGAATGTAAAAAATATTTCCTGGTACTTAGTACCTTTTTAGTGTGATGTGATGTGAGTTTAAACCACTACAACAAAAACTGATGTGGGTGAATGACAGACTGACCGTGGGGAAGTTGATAGTGAGGGGGAGGATGACAAAGGGCATGATCCTGAACACTGTCTTCATGGCTCGCAGGTTGGGGTTGTCGATACCAGACTCTGCACCCAACTAAAAGAGACAATGGAACAATGTGGTGAGCATGAGTACATAAAACAGTTTATAACAAGATCATAACACCACCTATAACAAACTGTCAGTCCAAAGGTAGTCCTGTTATTCTTATAACCGTGCTGTTCTTTTATTCTGGCCGGGCATCAAAAGAGCAATGAAAAAAATACAGATTAACAGGGTTGTATCATTTAGTTTCTATGACCTTTCTTTTTTCTTTCTGACTAGTTGGGTAAAAGCTGGCTGACCTCCAGGATGAAGAACATGGTTCCAGTGACGGCAAAAGGCAGGATATAAAAAGGATCTGCTGCCGTCAGGTCTGTAAACCAGAGCAGGCCTCCTGTCTGCAAGCTGGGCACCGGCAGGTAGGCCATCTTCCTCAGAGCGATGAAGAAAGAGACGAAGACTGGTGCCTGCGGAAACAGACAGATAACTGACTTGAAAAAACATAATTCTACAATAGTTTTTTTTTTTTTTTTTTTTTTTTTTTTTAAATGTACTCCTCAACAGGGTATAATGCACAGTCCCTCCAGGATTTTGCTGCCTTTTTTTGAGATTGTTGCAGAACAAAATGCCTGAATTTGCGGCAGCTTTTGCAAAGAATTTCAATAAAAGTTGCGTTCTTTTGTATTTTTTTTTGCAATGAAGTTGCGAGAGACAGTGAAAATTGCAAAAAAATTGCGATTTCTTTTTGGTATACTTGGAAACTTGTTTCGGGAAGAATAAAACTACTCTGGGCTGAGTTTTCCTAGTAACCTTACCAACAAGGCTCAGGATGCTGCAAATGTTGGTATAATATGAAAATGGCTGGTGGATTTAAGACAAAAAAATAATAATTTATTGAATGAATCAAAATTGAACATATGTGTCAGTGGCTTGTTGATCTTACATTGATAGTTAATTTCATAACTTGGCCTGGCATGGGACACACAAACATACGGTTTGATGAAGTACTTATTGGACTTTAACTTATCATTGCATTTCAATAACAAGTGTAGCTGTCCTCAATTTAGGATATCGTGTACGTCTCATCTCCGGTTTTTTCTGCATCCACCGTGTGTTTCTGTGTGCGCGCGTCAGTTGCGGGGTGGAACTGAGCAGCAGTCCCGCCCGCTGCAGAGAGCCGACAGGAAACAGCAGCAGCTTTCAGCGACTTTAGAGTAAAAAACTTCTTACAGCGTACAGCGATGTTAAAATGTATACAGGTTGGCAGAACGTTCTGAAATGTTATGCACGGTCTTTCGCTGTACGTTTTGTTGGTAAATATGAGATGTTAGAGTCACACACGTCTCGTCTTCATATCAGAAACAAGGAAATGAATTTGGCCTGTGTGTGTTACGTCAACCCGTTCTCACTCCCGCTTGGTCAGTGGCTCTCAGCGTCACATAGTGATTCACAGTCTGGCTCGTGGGACTGCTGTGATTGGATGAAGTCGCAGGAAACTCCGGTTATTAGTCAAATTTGCGGTACAGTTGTGGAGATCGGTCAAAATTGCGAGTCACACTGAATTCAATTCAATGATTGATTGAATATGCATGAATTGTTGCGATCGCAACATCGCAAATTCCTGGAGGGACTGAATGCAGTTTGTGCTGTTTATAGACTTTACAGTCCAAATTGTTCAGCTAAATAAAAAATGCAGGAAAAACATGGAAATGGAGGAAATGTTTCCGAGGTAAACCGTATTCCACAGAAGAACTACAAAGGCATACAGAGTTGAAATGAAATTTCTTTTATCACCTCCTGATGTTTTTCATTTTCTAACAAATGCATAACAAAAAATGTATTTACTGTATTGTTAAGTTGATTTTATTTCATTCAATTTTGTCTCAACAAAATGCAAATGTATAGAAACACGGACATGAAAATGAATCCTGCTTTGATAAATTAGATACATATTTCCTTTTTATCTTATTGGAAAGTTGAGATTGATGCTTAGGTTTAAGAAACCAAAAACACAGAGTAAAGTGTAAAAGAGATAAAACTGACCTGCACCAAAGGAACTAGGAAGCCGCGGAGAGGATTTACATCATGCTTCTTCTGGAACAAGTTCAGGTCAGAGTAGGCTTTGGCAACTATAACATGCAGACAAAAGCTCATGACAAATTGACGAGGCTGGATTATTTTAACGAGCACACACACATAAAAAAAGACAATTGCAATGAATGAAGAGTAAAATTCTACATTCAAATTTGTTTCCACTCTGCTTGGCTTCATTCATCCTGGCAGTGAGTTTGGTCATCTCGGGCAGAACGTTGTTCAGCTTGGCTGCCTCCCTCTGGCCCTTCACTATGACAGGAAACACAGCCAAACGAGCCAACACGGTTCCTATACGAGAGTGAGGGATTCATAGAAACAAGAAGAGGATAAGAAAGAACACAGGAAATACAGGACACTTTTTTAATCTCTTAAAATGAGACTCAAGGAAAACATCAACCTCAGATACTGAGGGATGCCTGAATGTTGACATATTGATTTATAGTTAAGTGTTGCTTACCTACAACAATGGCCCCCCACCAGGGCAAACCAAGATCCACGTGCATGAACTCTAACAAGTTCTGGATCAGCCCCACTGGGGTGCGGCCGGCCAATCCCAGCTCTGCTAAACTGGTTTCTGTAGCCGCAGCCTGCAGGACCTCCACTGCAGTCGGTGCAGCATCAGCCAACTGCTCGATGACTGGCTGCGACAAAACAGAACCTGGGTCCGCTGACAACAGCTCAGGGGAGGAATCCAAGACTGGAGAAGAAGGAGCGATGTCCAGTAATGGTGCTGCCATGGAAACAGTTTCAACTGGGTTCTGAAAATATCAATGAAAATGGAATCACATATCACATATAAGTTAGAAGGTAACTAAATGCCTAAGATAGATGATGTAACTTCCGATGTAGTCTCCACCTGTTCAGTGATTGGTTGTGCGATGATGGGGGTAGGGTCAGCGGGCAGATAGACGGGGGAGGACTCCAGGACTGGAAGGCCGCCAGAAGCTTCCAACACTGGAGGTACCATGCTTCCATCATCAGGGATCTGCCAATATCAGTAACAACGAGTTATGGATGTAACAATGTATTCAAACAGCTGTTCAAAGATTCAGTGCATAAAATCTCACATTCTGGCCACAGCGTGAATCAATTTACTTTGATAGATGTCAATACTTCCAATATAGAAACACAGAAAAGGGCACTGGTCATTTAAGAAATCCACAAGTTAAACTATTAAATTATATAACTGAATATATCTTTAACTCGTATGGTTAAAAAAAAAAAAAAAAAAACTCTTCCCTTTTGATTTCTTATGAGGATGACCTGAGTTTGATCTTACAGAGGTGCTGTTCACTGATGCTGCTCAACAGCAACGTTGCTATTAATCAGGTCACCTGTATGCTAACTCACCTGTGAGCTGTTGTGCCTGACTGCCACGGCGTTCACCCAGAGGAACTTCCCATGCTGTCTGCGGCCCAGCAGAGTCCTAGTAGCAGGACTGCGACACTCAAACACTGTGTGCAGATGGGACTTCTGGAGCACCCGCTGTTTGTGAACCAGAGGGACAGAGTCAGATACACACTTTACATAATAAACTACAACCTGATGACATATAGGGGAAATACTGCTGTGTCACATAGCATCGCTTAGCAGTGATACAGAACGAGTTCAGCCACACAGATACTTTAGGGATTACAAATTTTGCAGCTGCTTTCTAAATTGAACCCGATTAGAGCAGAAACATACCAGAAACCAAAAAAGTCAGATAATTAAGCTATTATGTGACAGGAAATTAA